>NC_092208.1:32461488-32482010 GCF_043381705.1 Parasteatoda tepidariorum
TATATATATATATATTTAATGATTCGCGGAATTTACCTTAAATATGTTAAATACTCTTAATAAAAGCGCAAGTTCTAAAAGCACACTTTTTCTAAATAAGCATGACTTTTTTTCCAGACTAATTTGAATTCTCAGCTCACAAAATATAAGAGGGAGTCACAATCTGGAAAATATAGTGCCAATGCTAAACAAATAATCTCGAGAAACTCAAGCGGTAAGATATTACCAGATGAAAAGCTTCAAAAATATATAAATAGGAAATAACAGTCGACCTGTTTCATGTGCTCAAAAACAGGCTCCCATTTTCCTGACTTGTCCAGACGTAAATAAGAGGGAGAAAAAATGGATCGAAATATTGAACCAAAAGTTGCCAACGAAGAAGAAATAAAAATGAGAAATAAAACTGAAAAAAAAAACAAAAAAAAAACAGAACCGAAAAACCAAAAAACAACTGTGACCGAGAGAGGGCAATCAGGGTTGCATCGGCAAAACTGGACGCACTTTAAAATTTAGATTTGAAGAACATGATAAAAAAGTCTGTTATCAAGAATATGGGAAATCGTCATTGTTGGAATTTTGGGCATAAAATAAATTTCGAAATGCTGAAAATAATGCCAAAATTATTGCCACCCCAGTTACAACAGCTCATCTTGATGCTCTGGAATCTTGCTTCATTCTTATGAATGCTGATTCCCTTGTTAACGACGCCCTCACCACCTTTCTAAAGCGAGTGGAAATGCGTAAAATGAATGGAGTTTCCAATTAGGTAATATAGTCGCAATAGTTTAGATAGCAGAGCGGTCGAAAATTTTGGTCCCTATCAGATAATCAGGTAATCACGTAATCAATCAGGTAATCAATCAGGTAATATAGTCGCAATAGCTTAGATAGCAGAGTGGTCGAAAATTTTGGTCCCTAACAGGAAATCAATCAGGTTTCAATCAGGTAATATAGTCGCAATAGTTTAGATAGCAGAGTGGTCGAAAATTTTGATGCCTATCAGGTAATCAGGTAATCAATCAGGTTTCAATCAGGTAATATAGTCGCAATAGTTTAGATAGCAGAGCGGTCGAAAAGTTTGGTCCCTTAAAGTAATTTTCTTTTTTGTATATTTCTCTATAGTTCTGAAATTATTTAAGATAATGAAATACTTTTTTCACCTAATTATAAAACTTGCTTATTCAGAAGATTTCATGCAAAAAAACAATTAGTTATAATTATTCGCTCTTTTGTTTATTATTATTTTGATAGTGAATTTAATGAATGTACGTCATTTTAATTAAAGATGTACCGAATAGAGATTTGACAGTGTACTGAATATTCGGACAAAAAAATCTGCCCAATACCGAACATTTGGCGGCCAAATAGGAGCAATTTTTTTAAAAGAAATCATTAATAAAAATAATTTTTTTTACATATGAATAGGTTCAATAATTATTGAAGAATGATCCAAATTAAGCTATGTGTGGAGTAAAGGGGAAAAGAACCAAAATAGTTATGCATAAAAAACTATGATAGTTATCCATAAGAGATATTTAAGGTAAATAAATTGACAACAGCTATAAAAAAATTTAAGATGAAAAGAAAAATGAAATAGCGAAAAAATTCTTAGTTTTTCAAAGAAAAAATCTTTAATGCTAAAAATAATATTTTCTGAAAAAAGAGTTTTAGAAGGGCTCTTAAAAATGTCGTGCTGTCATCGAAACAAAAGATTATGATACAAAAGCGAAAAATAAAAAATTGATTTCAATTCTCGAAAGAAAATTTTAAAGCTGAACATCTCAGTTTTCCAATTACCGCGTTTTCAATAAAAAGGGAAAAAAACCTAACAGAAATTCTCTTAATTGCCGCGTTATAATAAAAACGTCAATAACAAAAAAGTTTCGTTTTATATAAAAAAAAAAAGCTAGATAGAAACTAAAACAAAAATTTCTCGTAATTTTTAAGAGAAAAATTTAACCCTACAAATTTTAATTTAACCTTTTCATCTTGCCGAACTTTTGGAAAAAAGTGACGTTATTAAAGTATGAAGTACAGTCTTTTGAATAAAGTTTAACAGAAAAAGCTCTTAATGTGTTGTCATAATGAAAATACTATTAAAAAGAAAAATTAATCAAAAGTGCAAAAGAGAAACAGAAAAAAAAATTACTCTAAGAACATTACTTTACCGTTGAAAATCAGAAATTTCTATGATATCTATATAACCGTTCAGGCAAAAAAGACTGTACAAGACTAAGTTTCAGAAACATTCTGTTAAGTTGCTGCGCTGTAATAAAAATAGAAAAAAAAAACAAAAAAAAAACGTTCTCAATTCTCAAAACAAAAAAATTGTCGAAGTAACGACAAAATCGACTTTCCTGAACATACTCGTAATAGAAAAAATCAGCAGTACAAAACTCATGGTTCAGTAATCTACTTTCAATTCTTGCTTTCCCATTCAAATTTTGCTTTTCCATTTGTTTCCCATGACATAAATTTGCAAGGCGTGTGCAAGTTTTAGAACTCAACAAATGTATGTAAAAACTATTTCTAATAATGCATAGTTAAAAAATCAATTTTAGATTATTATTAATTAAATCTAATTGAATTAAAAAAATATTGGTAAAAAAAATGCATTGATAATTTCTGAAAATTCTTCGCCGAATAATTTGGCTGAACATTTGGCCGTATAATTAGTCGAACATTCGGCCAGCCGAATATTTGGCAAAAAGAAACGAATACCGCATAGTGGCCGAATATTCGTTACATCTCTAATTTTGATCTAAGTCAAATAATTAATAGAAAACTGATATATTAAATTTTTTTTGTTAAAAAAATGGATTCGAATTGCAGATTTCTATATTCAGTATAAAGTTTATAAAGTTTTTCAAATATAAACATCATAAACTAAATAATATCTAAAATTAGTCTACTAAGAATAGCATTTTGCCGCTACCACTCTTATACGAACAAACTGATACATCGTAGCCATTTTATTAAATCTTTAAAATACAAACTTTCCTTTTTGAAAAATATTCTTTTAAGCTGGATACACGTTTGGAAAGATGAAAGAAAGAAATTTAAAATAAAACAAAACCGAAGCATTCAGAGAACCATATTTTTATCTAAAGCTTTTGATTGATTTTTATTTTTGAATTAATCTTGAGAGTATTGCTAAATTTAAGGAAAAGGCTTAGCTTGACAATGCATTTGGCAAAACATATGGATTAGTGGACATCTAACTCAAGACAAGAATCGACGATACAGGACAGAAAGCTAATACAGATAAAATCCACTGTAGCGGCAAACTCCATAAAACTCAAAAAGCCTCTGAAAGTAAAAGCTATAAAAATCCATTTGCCGGAGAAAGGGGTGGGATTACTTTTTCAAAATGCCAGGGTGGTGTGTAAAAATAAAAAAAAAATCGATTTCAGATTCCAAACTGAGGAAAACAGAATAAAAAGAAATCGAAGAATCGGTTCAAAAGGTAATCAATCAATTGGAATTTCGTGCTTCGTGGAATGATTGTTTTGCTCTATCTATAACCAACAGAAAAAGCCATAGCCCCTGAACAATCAATAACTATTTTCCACGTGGATCTTCGTGCATTATCACCCTAAATGTTTCTGGAGGGTATTCTTGTACCCCCGCGGGCATTCTATTTCTTATTCCTTCGACTACTGTTTGCTCAGCGTGGGCGTAAGGGATTTCACGGCTTTTCCCCTTTTCTGAAGAAAACTAAGTTTCAAAAAGCAGTACTGGCTTCCAGAGAGATGCTGGAGTTCTTGTAGTTGAACAATGCAGTTTGCTTTTTTGAGGGATTATGTTGATTTATAGCGGGAATTTTCTTTTCGGTATTAATTACGTTTGCCTTTTGTTGATTTTGAGTTAAATGACCAATTTATCAACAGAGAGGGTGTTTAACTTTATAGTTGTAATTACACGTAATAAATATTTATTTTCATTTCCTCATAAAGTAGAAGATATTCCTTAGTAATAAATTTTATGCTATCTACAAAAAGTAACAACTGTGCGCGAATTGATTAAATAGCAAATAATGGAATGAGAACTGGTATTGTAATCCAGGTGGTTAGTTTTACTTCTGCGATATAACGTAAAGCAGGTAGCATGCTGATCAATACAAACTAATGCTTTCTACGAAAAGTAAATGTTATGCTAAAATAGTTAAATGGCAGAAAAAAAAAGAAAAAAAAAGAAAGTTTACGCTACTAAAAAAGGTTGATTTGGTTCTACTGTATCTCACATAAGGTAAATAGCATTCTGTATCAATATATTTAAGGTAACTACAAAAATAACATTCGTGTTTAACATAGTTAAGTGGCAAAAAAAAGCAAACTTACGCAATGCAACAAGTGATTTTATTTATCTCAAACTAGATAGCATATTTTATTTTATTTTATAGCCATCGTTGAACAGCTGATCCAATATTTTGGGTTTACAACTACTAATGTTCAACTCCGTAAACTTGTAATTTTGATCACAATCCAGAAAGTAAGGGAACTCCTGGTTCTAGTAGCGGGAGAAATTTGCCTTCGTGGGGAACCTTTTGATGGGACTGACCTGCATTTGTGTTACATGGAAGGGAAGTGCTACATGAAAGCATCTGTTATGAGCATATCACTATACTCCACTATAAATACATGTGTTTTCAAATTCGACTATTTGTTTCGGGCTATTTTGACACATTTTCCTTAATTCTAAAGGACCTTTTTTTTCTTACAGTGATATCAAATGGTTAGGTGGTTTTAACTTATCTTACATGGGCATTCATTGTTTAGGTGTAAAAACAAAATATTAATATTATAAAAAAAATATTATATTGCTAAAAATACATAAAGGTTATGCATGAAACGTGAGTTATACATACATGCTATACAACACCTTACTTTTTGATGTCATATCGTAAAAAACACTTATTTTTAAAGAAAATAAAACTTCCGATAGTTGCGCATTTTAAGATTTTTTCCCTTAAATTTTCGATTTTCAATTAAAATTAAGACCATTTCAGATGATGAATGTACAACAATATGTTTAAGACGTTTAAATCAAGTTTAATTCAAAAGTTTTTTATCAAAAATACGAATTAAATTGACTAAGAATTTTCTAATTTTGGCAATAATTAATTGCTTATTCTATGCGATAAATTTTATAGTTATTAATTTTTATTAACAACTTAATTGATTAACTATTTAAGAGGGCTTGTAAAGCATTTTTGCCGACAAAAAATACTTAAAAAAGCTACAATTTTAGTGATGTGATACAAAACAAAGCTTTAGTTTGCAACTTTATATAACTTGTCAAAACATTTAGTTGAAATTTGAAATGAACTAAGAATTTAAAAATTTAAGAAATTATTAACGTGTTTTGAAAATTACCAATCAGTTGAAATTTTTCCATCTGGATAACAATCATTAAAATTAATAAAAAACTCAATTTTTTTTTGCAGTACCATCAACCTTTTCTAATATTAAAAAAAATGAGCATGAGTGCTTTTCATTTTCACAAGTTATATTGAAATTTTTTTTTAATGGCGGGCACTTAGGATGTATTGTCCCATTGGCCTCATATGCCAGGACTGCTACTCTCTTTTCGTTACCCAGTGGGCACCTGTGGCGAAACCACGGCGGTGGAGCAGCGTCGCCCACGTCACACAACCACAAACCCGTTTATAGGGCGGGTAACATTCACACAAAGAGGAAAGGACATAGAACACGTAGAGAGAAAGAAACATCCATGCCCTGAGCGGGATTCGAACTCGCAATCATCGACTCCGCAGTCAGGCACGCTAACCACTCGGCCACCTGGTCGGCAGTTATAGTGACATACATGTTGGCATTTTGCTCTATTCTCATGATCAGCTTAGAGAGAAACAACTATAAATGGGCAAAAAGCAACTTAGAAAGTCACGAATAATCGTTACATACTCACAACAGTTATAATAAATCATATTATTCGTTAATTATATGCTTTTTACGTTATTTCTTGTGATGACTGACGCTTCGAATTAGAGTATTAATTTTTAACTTATAATATTTTTTGAATGTCAGCCTGATTCAGGCTCCACTATCAAATGAAATTTCTGAATGTCAATAGTTGCTAACTTGGTTTTGCTCTCATCAAAAGCGTATTTTCCAATGGATCCCAGTCCATTTTATTTAATATTATATTTTATAACCGTTGTTGAACAGCTGTTCAACGACGGTTATAAAATAATAATTTTTGGGTTGCCTTAATTTAATTAATTTTGCCTTAATTTTTGGGTTTACGACTATTAATGTTCAACTCCTTAGTTTTGTAATTTCGAACCCAACCCAGAAGGCAAGGGAACTCCTCGATCAAGTATTGAACGAAATTGAGGGATATTTTTTGATGGGACTAACCCGCATTTGCGTTATATTGAGAGCAAAACCACGAAAGCCTCCATGGTTAGCCTGACGGCAACCATGGGGGCTAACCCATGATTGATAACCATGACTAACCCAAGGGGAATATAACAAATTATCGGTCTACCACTGAGGATATTTTTGGTTAGTACTGTGGTTGGTGCGAGACGGATACGGAATTTGTATCGAATGGGATTCGAACCCGGCTCACATCATTGGAAAGCGAACTCTATCCCCTGAGCCATCACCACTCGAGATCTGTCCATTTTATTTTATAATCGTTGTTGAACAGCTGTCCCAATTTTTTGGATTTACGACTACTAATGTTCAACTCCGTAAACTAATAATTTAAAACCCAATCCAGAAGACAAGGGAGCTCTTGGATCAAGTATTGGGAGAAATTTGCCTTCGTGGAGGACTATTGATGGAACTAACCCACATTTGCGTTACAGGAAGAGGAAAACCACGAAAACCTCCCACGGTTCGCCTTTCGGCAAGGGGAATCTAACTCATGATCGGTCTACCACTGAGGACATTTTACGTCCGCACTGTGGCTGGTGCGAACCGGATGCGGAATTCGCATCGATTGGGATTTGAACCCGATTCGCCTAATTGGAGGACGAATTATCTCCTGGGCCATTACTTCTCGATCTCTGTCTATCGCAATTTATATGGTAATGCAGGCGAAAAGTAATCTCTGATTAAAATTGATACCTTTACTGAGACACTACATGCTATGCTGATGCCACTTAATATTCTTAGCACTGCAAAACGAGAAACCTCTTTCCACACCTCTAAACTATCTATTAATCAAATCATTGTATTAGTAGTAAACTCTTAACTGAAACATGAACCTAATATGGAAAAAATAATTGTCTTCTAGATATACCTGGAAAACATAAACGGCAGACAGTGATCCCCCCTTTTTTTCTATTTACCGAACATGATTGCCTTGCTGCCCATCTCTGTTGCATTGGCAAACTTACCGAGGTTGTCTTCCTCTTGTCTGACAAAACGAAACACGGAGTGGAGCTCTCCATGGTGACATAGAATATACATAGGGGAGAACATGCGTATACAAAGAGTGTACATATACATATGCTACATTACTTGATAGATATATGTAATCATCGAGATATTGGGAAGCGAGAGGACTCATGGGTTCGGTTATCGCATTAACTTTACGATATTCTTATGTTTGGTGTTAATTTCTTTGTTTAAATTTTTCTTGTTCCTGTTCTTGTTTTTGGCTTTAGCCATCGGGAAAGATATTCTTCCATTTTCCATAAAGATACCATTTTTTTTAAAAAAAAAACAATTAGTATTCTTAGTTATTGAATTGAAAAGATTGGTTGGTTGGTTGGTTCTAATGCCACACGAGCAAGCCTGCTTGGTGAAACCGAGCAAATTTAAGGCAGAGTGTGCGATTTTTGTTTTTCAGTGACGCCATCTATGGCCAAGAACTCTATTTCGCCACACCATACGTCACGCCTGTTTATAAGGCAGACCCATTCATTCATCCATAGATCGTAATTTTGATCTGAATCAGAGAACGATCCATCTCCAATCTAGTACCCCCAGAGGTATTGATTTGCTATGGGTACATAGAGGCTTTGCGACTAGACAGAATTTTAACGTGCATCAGTCACCAACTACAGGGGAATCTTCGGCCGGCGGAGTTCGAACTCACGAATTCTCGGATATGGGCCCAGTGCTCTACCGACTAGGCTATCCTGCCAGTTAAAAGATGTGCTCGTTATTGAAAACTTCATTTGCTTAAAAATTATCATGGAAAAATGTCGATATGTTTCGAGCGGTCAAAGCGAGAGGCTTAATTTCAAGAGAACAATTAACATGAATGATAATAACAGCACAGATTTAAATTGAGGTCTGTTCTGTTATCATCTTTTATGTGCTGTTTACTTGAGAATGAGCTCCTTGTTTCTAGAGTTCAATACATATCGACTTTTTTTCCACTTTCATTCTGAAGCAAACGAAATGACAAGTTCGGAGTGACGAAGGAATAGGATATAGTACTATTACAAAATAAATTAAGTGTTTTAAAGAATGGACAGCTTACTTTAAAATTAGAAACAATTAAACACTTAATGAGTATTATACAACAAAATTTATGTTACACAATTAATTTCTGTTTCCCTTTATATCTGAAACTTCAAACAAATGATTTTAAACAGAATTTTCTAGGGAGCGCTATAATTTCTTTTGTGATAACAACTGTAGACAGAGCATTAGTCTCTAGGGTACTGCGTAATCAGTTGTTTCACAAGAACGACGTTGCAGTTCCCATAAAAATCTGCAGGGGAGCATGAACGCATCTCAGGAAATGGGCCCTAAAGCTTCAGACAGGAAGAAAGCCATAACCTTAAGGGATGGTGGAAGATAGAAGGGAAAGGGAGAAAAGACATAAAATTCTTAAAATTTTGAAAGAATGTTTTGTTGAAGTTCGAGACATAACGTTGTATATATTCGGTTGAATTTAGGAGAAAATAAGTTCAAATTTTGTTTAGGCTAACAAAGTCCCTCTAGTCTATCTTGCATTTATTTGTATTCAAACTCATTATGAAGTTCATCAACACATTCTTGGAAATCATACGGAAACTGTGACACACAGTACTGAATTTCGAAATTAAAATAAAAACATATCTTAGAAAACAACATTTTATTGAAAAAGTTAGCATATTTTGTAATATGACTTCTCATTGATTTCCTATCAGTTCTACTTTCCTGATGTAATTTTTTAAAACAGATTTTGACATTTTTAGACAATGGGATGCTGCAAGTGATGTAGTGTGGGTATCTCGACCCTGATTGATTGTTGAAACATGGCATTTGTTTACGTTAGTAACTGCTCTTTCCATTCTATTTAGAGTAGCCCAATCCAGTCAAGCATCAAATCTCTCAAATGACACATTCTAAATTCTCTCACAAAGATTTAAATTTTTTCACTACATATTTCTTACTTGACACAAAGACAGGCATGAAAAAGATGTAGAACATAAGCAAACTAATTGGACGTTGCAGAAAACTATTTTCAGGTCAGTTATTTTAAAAAAAAAGGCTGCAGTATAGGCTGGAGATCCTTTACGTGCTGCTGTTGATAAAATTAAATGAAAATGCTTATAAGTTATTTATGTCAAAAAATTAATTTTCATGAGTTTATGATGGATTCTAATAATTTTCTATAAAAAGAGACTGTGGGTACAAATAGACTGTTTGATATTCTTAGGTGATTATTAGAGAGCACTGTCCTTTACCCCTCTCTCCTTTTCTATCTATTTCTTTTTCTCTCTCTCTCTCTCTTTAAATATATATATATATACATATATANATATTTTATAATGCTTTTTAATAAAAATATTAATTACGAATATTTTTTCTTCTTTTTGATAAAAAAAACCATTTTTTCTTTATATATATATATATATATATGTGTGTGTGTGTGTGTGTAAAAAAATAATATTCTGATTTTAATATAGGTATGATAACGATTCGGTGTAAATTGAAATTCAGAGAAATTCAATTTCTCTTGAAAACTCTTTCTTTCCTCAAACGTAAGAATTCTTTTTAATAATATTTTTCTTTCCATTCCAACATTTTTTCTCTCTGGCGTTATAACATTTTAGTAAGATTTCTAGTTTCATATTTATGTAATATCAGAAATGGTTGATAGATGGGCTTACGTGATTCGAACTCCAAGCAAAAGAAATTTCCACAATTTGATTCTCAAGTAACATCTGCTGTGATGTATTTTTTTCTTTGCATTGATAATCGGAAAACGTCGATGTAACACAAATAATGGGGCTATAACATTTCAAACTATTTCTTTCGTATGGAATCGTAAAACTCTGCAGTATATATATATGAACTCAAAAGTGTCCCCGACCTTTAATATAAAAAGGAAAGTAAATGCTTACTTTTTAAAAAGTGGGCGTAGAATAAACGTTCAAAAGTTGTCTACATGTATAATTGCGTTGTTCATGTTTTTTCTTTTTCAAAAAGATATACTAACGATGTTTTTATTTTTTAAAAATCATGTTAAAATAAAAAGTAAGGAGTTCAATAAATTTTGTATTGAAACATCAGGAATTGTTTACGAAATATCATTTTCCAGTGCAAAAGAATCTTATACAAAGGATTGGCAGAATGAAAAAATTTCATAATTGTTAATATTAATATTTAGCTGCAAATTACATGTCCTGAAATCGGAAGTTATAGTTTTTTAAACTCCATTTAAAAATTCCTTGACAAAATTCTTCCTTTGCCAAAAAATAATAAAAATATAAGTATTGAAAAGAAAGGTGTCATAAATTAATATTTAAGTAACAAAATAGGATTTTTTAAAACCAAAATAGTAGAATTAAAGCTTGAATTATTGTTATTTAAATTACATTTTTTTCAAATTAAATTGTTCGATAACGTTCATTTGACAAATATCATTTAAAATATGGAAGTTATCAAGGTATAGTTTCTAATGACTTCAGCTGGAAATTATAAAAATATCTGTTGCAAAATGATCTAAAAGAGGAAATGTCGATTCATAATTAGCAAAACAATGTAAGACATTCAATATTTAATTAATTATACTTTGAAACAACTTGGTAAAAGGGAAATAACCAACTGTGCTATTATTGCGTTTTTATCAACTACCCTTGACTGTGAAAGAAAAGTATTACACTTGACATTTTAACTGCTTTCTGAGTAGCTTATTTTACTAGAGGTACAAGCTTGATAGACAATTTTCAATCGTTACCTGAACGCTATATGGAGAACTGATCATAATTTCATCGCTAAAAATAATGGATCACCAATCAAAATTTTGACCTTCTCCAAATTAAATAGAGCGCTCATATTTCCTCGAAAGCCCTATTCTTGAGGATAAAGTAAGTTTCATTCAGTTGACCACTACAAGTAGAATTTATTGCTATAAGTTCCCCATTGAGAGAACATTAGTGAAACAATTGTCCACTTTCCGATTAGCTAGTCTGCTTATATTTTAACTCGAGCTATGTGCTCGATGACAATTCTAATTCTGACCACACAGACAGAATTTATCGCTGATTTGGGAAAATTTATTGTCAATCAGATTTGAACTAGATGGAATGCTCTATCTTCCTCTAAAACTCATTGTTTGATGCTAATACAAATTACGTTTGTTTTATAATTTTATAAAAAGTAAATTGTTTCATAATTTTAAAATTTGGATCAATTAATGGCATAAGCAATTTACCAAACTTAAATTAATAAAGAAAAAATTACCAGCATTTTTGAAATAAGATATCTTAAAAGACTTGAAAAGAGACAACAAATTATTTTCCCCAGACTTGAAACATAAACATACCAGTAAGTAACTTACGTAAAACGTCTACCATCACCAGAAATTCCTTCCGTGTTTCTCGAAAGTGCTCTGCTCTACGTTTATCTTTTTATGTGCATTATTAAAACAAAATTATTTTCTATTTAAGTCTACTTGAAAATGTAATTTGCCTTTTTTTCTTTTAAAATATTATCCCAGTTTAAAAAATGAGTAGCTGAGTTCTTGGATGGTGTAAGCAAAACAAATCGATCGCGACAAATTAATTGAATCATGTGTGCAAAAACAAATTTTGGATGTCTTTCCTGAAAAAAAAACCCAATTGCTTTCATCTGGCAAGGATAATATATATTTGGCGATAAACAAGCAAATAATTGGCAAAGGAGAATTGATGAGCCGCGAGTATTAAGGCCAGGCAAGAATGATGTATAACCCCGATCTGTATGAAGTCTGTGTTAATGACGCAGGACGTAAACCAGCTTTTTCATTTTATGACCATTTGCTCTTTTCCTTTGGCGGTTATATGTAGAGGCTCAGCATCTTCATTAGAAAAAGTGCCTGCAAGAAATTGCTTTCCTATTAGGGACGAAGATAGATATTGATAAATGGATGGGGGATTAGGTGAAAGAATCGGCATCCCAATTAAAGCTGACATCTTTGATTTTACCCGGGAGAATTTGTCTCGGTATATTGATGGAACTGGCACTGATTTTGTCGGATGGACAGTTCGTGGATGTAATCTGTTTTAGAAACTTAATATATATATATATATATTCTTTTGCTGAAAATATAAAGATGTATTAGATAAGTTACTTGAAAGTTTCTTGATCATTGGTTACCCCCACTGTTTTAGAATTTGAGCTTGACCCGAAAGAGGAGTGGGTTAAGTGCTCTCGAAAACTTTCCGTTACTAAAGATTCACTGGTTTTCATAAATTAATTAACATTCTCATTGGACGTTTTGAAAGCTCTGTTCATGAACTTTCAGAACACCATAGTGCGTTAGACATACAAAAGAGTGCAGTAGATGCAAGGGGTGAATCTATGTCATATCTGCAATTCTCCTTCTGTTAGTATTGGGTGACCACATCTTTCAGAAAAAGTGCAAGTATTATCTATGTTAACTTTTTTTTATAACCGTCGTTGAACAGCCGACCCAATTTTTGGGTTTACGACTATTTATGTTCAACTCCGTAGCCTTGTAATTTTGAACCCAATCTAGAAGACAAGGGAACTCCTGAATAAAGTATTGGGATAATTTTGCCTTTGTGGAGGACATTTTGGTGCAACTAACCCGCATTTGCGTTACATGGAGAGGAAGACCACGAGAACTTCTCACGGTTAGCCCAACGGCAAGGGGACTCTAACTCATGATCTATTTACCACTGAGGATATTTCACTTCAGCACAGTGGTCGGTGCAAACCGGATGCGGAATTCGTATCTACCAGCCATCACCGGGATCGAACCTCGGTTCCCCTCATTGGAAGGCGAACGCTCTGTCCTCTAAGGCTCATCTATGTCAACTTTGACAATAAGCAGAAGAATTTAAAAGTTATTTTTTGTGAATATATGCAATTACAATGTTTCTGTTTCTCTTACAATATTTTTTCTTGCCCTAGGTATAAATATTTTTTTCGTGTATTAATAAGAAATTTTGTTTTGCAGAGGTACGGTTCTGTGAGTATGCTGCATGTATATCATTGTGGTATCAAGGTATCAGTGTGGGCACGTTTTGAATGGTTTTGAGGAGACACTGTACTGTCAGTATTGGGTGGAAAAAGGTAGAGATTTCTGCAATTTAAAAAATAATTATTAATTTCAAAGTTAGTTGTTCCCAGTTCTTTACGGCCACGGAATCCAAAATGATGGAGCATCTTTTGATGGAATCCCCAACATATAAATAAAATTTATTAGCATCAATGAACATATTGAGAAAAAAAAGACTATAAATTATTTTAATAATATTAAATGTGGAGAATGGATTTTTTTTTCAAAAATTGCTTTATCAATAAAACTCTTAAAATAATAGGTTTTATGTTAAACAGTTGAATTCGCAGGTCTGGAGTGGTATCTAGTTTATTTGTTTGATTGAATTTGTTTTGGTGCAAACATTACCTGAAAATGAATAAAGTAAGTAGAATAATGGTTTTTGAAAAATAACTCTTATAAAAATAACTCTTATAAAAATCAGGGAAACATAATTTACTATTCTTGAATTTGGTCACTGTATTTTGAATTGTAAAGTTTAACAAGAAATACTGCTGCAATGTTTCATGAATTTCGCCGTTTCCTTTCTTACTAGCATTTTGCTTAAATAATTTTATAAAAATATCCAAACTATGAAATAAATCATGATTTATTGTTTTGATATAAAACAAAAACTGATTTAAAAAATTTAAACTCTCAGGAAACCATGTGACTTTTCCATGGAACCCCAGGTTCTGCAAAACACATTTTGAAAATCGCTGGTCTCATCAGACATTATACATAGAGAAAATTATTGCTTTGCAGTAAATTTGCTTCTCCAAATTATGCAACAGTAAAGTCAAATGCTTTTCATTTATATTTAACAGTTTGTGTTAAAAAAAGTTTTTTCATGTATATTTTACAGTTTTGTAGAAATTTCTTTTTTATACGAAAATTTTTTTTATAAAAAAAAAGTTTTTTTTATTAAAATAATTTTCTTAATGAAAAAAATTTTTTTTCAGCTAACAATACAATACTAAATGGAAAATTTAAGCAAATAAATGGTTTTTCTGCTAAGCTCTAAGATATTATGATAAAATTGTTACATTTTACCACATTTACTAAATTTTATTTAATACTATAAGACCATATTTTATGGTTAATTTTTTATAGAGTTTTAGAGTGTTTCAAAAAGCGATTTGGAAAAAAAATTACAGACCTTTTTGGTGTTCTCATAGATTCGGAAATACGGTAAATTTTAACAAATTAAGGAAATTTAATTAAATTTCGACCATATTTTTTTCAAGGCAGTAAATAAAGACGTCTCTTTTGCTTTTTTTTAACCCATAAATAGTTACAAATTAGTTACGTTTTGGAAACAATTGCAATAAAAATAAATTTTTATCACTGACTACTTACTTGTAACAGTTGATATGAAACAAAAATGATTTTATTAATAAAACACATAATATTTTTTTTGTTTAACTTCAATACTCATCTCAATTTATCGGTCGTTATGAGCAGCTGTTTTCTTTACACCTATATTAAATTTCATTCTTTTACTTTAAATTGACTGATATTTACTTTTATTAAAAAGAAAAACAACATTTCAAAATGCCAGTATTAGATCTTACGTAGATACAACTTGGCAAAATGCCGGAGGATGACATAAACGTATCCAATTTAATATTGTATGAAAGCTCTCTGTTACAAAATGTTGAATTTTTTTTTCTTTCCAAATTCTGTTCAAAGTATCGAGAAAATATTGTTTTCATTTAAACTGAGTTCATTTTTCACTTTTCCAATTTTACTTTAATTTAAGCTAGGAAGTCATGAATTTCTATTCAAAATAAAAATATATATTGTTTTAATACTAATATATATTGTTTTAATGCAATATATACAAATATATATTGTTTTAATGCATTTTTATTGAACGGAAAAATCAGATGATCAGATGATCCGTAGTAAATAAGAAAAATCTGGAAATGTTTGTTCCGAAATATTATAAAATTAATAAGGTAAAGCTAAGAGTTCAATGAAATAATTAAAAAATGTAAATCTTAATATTTAAATTTTTCAATTATTATACTGATCGACTACAATTATATTTATGCATTTTAATTATTATATTCACATAGTGCTTTAATTTTAAGCGGCAGCTCTAACAAAACCGAGAAAAGGCTTCTGTTCAGCATATGACAGAGAATTTGCTCATTTTAACAGAGAATTTGCGCATGCGTATGTGAAAAGCAAAAGTCAGCAGATACTTTCTGTTTCATTGGTCTTTTATTTATAGTCTTTTTCTTCTCTCGCTCATGTTTTAAACTTCAGAAATCCTTCTTTTTAGCTGTTAACTTCAAGTTACAATGTTATCAATTTCTTTATCGTTTGCTATTTTCTGTTCTTTGAGTTCTTCAACTTATTTACGCATTTTTTCTCATTATTTTCGATAATGCTTCAACAGTTATACCAGTATCCACTAGCTGGGTGTCAGCTAGATAATATTCAACGATACTATTATAATATATTAATATTAATATAATATATAATATATTAGCAATAATATCTCATCAACTACAATTGGATACTTGCAACTCGAAAAGAAGTGAAGTGATTAGTCCTACCCATGTGATCTAAATCAGATTCAATTGGATGTATATAAGCGACGTAACGCGTGTGTGTTGAATCTGATTGCCTTCTGAATCGACAAATGCCACGATATGTCTATGATGACGTCACTTGCGGGCATCCGATTCAGGTTCATGAGGATAACAAACAAATTCCTCATAATCGAAAATTTCATAATCATCTTAAGATTCCATATGTATTAAGATGAATAGGAAGATTTTTCTCATTTAGTGAAAAATATTTTAAATTATTGAGTATAAAGGAATCAGAAAAAAAGTTACATTTTTCTCAGTATGCCTATTTTTATTACAAAATTTAAATACTTAAAAAATATATTTCATTTTCATGAAAATTCATATTGGATCATAGTTTATATTTAGTGATAGGTTAATAAAATTTAAATTAATCGATGAATGAAAAGAAGGAAGTTGTTCACATAGTGGAAGCTTTGGCGTCTAATTGATTTTATCCTTAAATATGTTAGGCTTTTAATCATTTAATAATACCTGTGGTAATTTTTATGCGTTACTTCTTTTTTGAAAAAAAAAAGACTTTCTCGAGCATTACGAAAGTAAAGAAAATCAAATTTAAAATTTTATTAAATCTGTGCTTCTCTTCCAACGTAAATATAATCTTCAAACACAATCTTTTTCAGCTAACATTAAGTGATAGGTATTGCAGCTGAAAAAAAAAAAATCTTTACTTCAACACCTCTAGCGAGAAAATGATAAAAATTGTAACCTCTTTTTTTTTCTCCCCCCTCTCTCACTCCAAGTGAATGCTTTTCAGTTTCACCGCTAGGTGTCAACGCTGCTTTGACACAAGAAGTAATTGTCTTTTCGAAGAATTCCAGATATTTTTCAAGTTTCTGAACAACTACCCACTTCTTTTTCTTAAAGATGCCATTTAAATCAAAAGCTATATTGAGTTTATTTTTTAAATATTTCTAATATTTGATTTTACACTTTTGTTAAAACAAATGCCATGTTTTTTTCCGCAAAACATATGCTATTTCATAGCTAGCAAGAATTCTATGAAACCGACCCCCCCAGAAATATTAACCATATGTTAATAAACTAAATGACTAAATAAATAAACTGTCCTTTATAATCAGTGCAGAAATTAGTTTTTAATCGAGTCACTTGTTTTTTGTTATACTTTTAATTTATTACGTATGTTAGTTATTTCTAGTAAAAGTTTAAAATCTGTATATTTAAAAAAAAAAAATGGAATAATCTTGATAATGATGCTGAATTGGGAGTTACATAAAATAATGTTACGGTACAGATATTGCTTTATGATATAATATTTTAAATATAATATATTGTTCTGTTTTATTAAAATATAAAAATAAAAATATGTAATGCGGGGTAAAAATATTGAATTATTTCATAATTTATTAGTTGTTTAGTTTTTTTCTTTCCATTTTTGTGAGACAGATTTATTCTTGATTCCTGCTATCAATTTCATACTTAATTTATTTGTGCCCAGTGTCCTTTAAAAAGGACGATTCCTTTCTTAAAAAAAGGGGAAGCTTAAGTATTTTATTATTAGGATTTACTTAACAAAAATAGCTTAGTCTACCATAATCTATAATAACAAAAGGAAGATTTTCTCACTTTTGTAAGTCCAAAACCATTAGTGTTTATGTTACAACTGTTTTGAATCAAAACAGGAGTTTATTGTATGTTCTTTAATATTAATTATTCTTATTCGTTATGTTAGAGCAATGCTGAACTAGATCAATTACTTAACTGTTACGTAGCAGACTATCTCATCCTACTTGAATGGACTGACACAAAATAAGTGTTTCTTCTTCTCTTCTAAATTGGTCATGTTCTCTATGTAAAAAATGATTGAAACTGTCTGTTATGCTTAGTCAAAACTTCTGGTTATATTTAGACAAAGCTAATTTATATATTTGCTTCAAAATATAAAATATCATTTATCTGGTTTAAAAATTATTAGTTTCTGTAAATTAGCATTTTGAAGATCAACCGTAATTGAGTTAAAAATAAAACTAAGTTATATGCTAAATTAAGATCGTTTTGGGGGGGACTATAAAGAATCCCCCCCCACTATTGTAAAGCAAATGACAGTTCATTTCGGTAATAGGTACTACTAGGTGCTGTTTTAACAGATACCAAATATTGATTCATTTTTCATTTTCTGGAGGAAAAAACTTAATTTTTACTGATAAGGAAATCCTCAGTAACATTTCTTCTAAAATTGCTCATTGATCAAAATGAAGTAAAATAATTCTAAAGATAAAAAAAATATTTTCTGGAAAATTTTTAAATCTGTTTTTGTTCATAAAAATGATAATAAAAGTTTTTCCGATTTGCAAAGCATTTGTTGATTTATCCACAGCCATAAGCGTGTATTTAACAAACACCGTTTGAAAAATGCACACAAATTTTGTTTTTGCTGGTTTCGCTTTTATGTTGACACCAATTCGGATTGCATTTTTCTCATCAAAAAATACTGCATCCTTTTTTTAAGATTTAAATATAAAGAAAAAAATCATTTTCATCATATTTTCTATAGTGTCGTTTATATACTGTCGACCAAAAGTATTGAGAGTGTCAATAAAACACGTGGAAATATTCTCTTGTTGGCTTTAAAATACAAAAAAAAAATATTCTACGTCTATTTATAGTAATAAATATTTTGGCGCATCGTAATTAACTAGCAAAAAATACTTCAAAAAGAATCGAAAACCATAAAAAACATTAAAAAAAACAGTGAATTTTGAAACTGTGCTTATTAATTTTGGTAAGCGTTTTATTTTGTGCCATCAATACATAACACAAAATCCTCTACATACCAAGTTTCTTAAGATATACTAAAATGCAAGAAACTATTATTTAAAAAAATTAAATTTTCTGTAATTATATATGCCCATTATAGAGCAATATTGTTTAAAACTATTATCAAGAGTAACCGATGACTTGAACCACTTCCAAAAGTTAGCTGTATTTTTAAAGAAAATTTTTAGACTTCTCACTCCACTTAGTTTAGACTTCTTACTCCACATGACTATCTGGACATCTAATTAAAATTAGTGTTTATGCGGACACTTACTGTACCTTTTACAGGGAACTATATGGATAGCCACCATAGCTAATCACCGGACTATCTTAGTTGAGTGGTACTGCTCGGAGAAAAAATCCTGGCGAAATTAGCATACTTGTAATGGTAGAGACATTTCTAGTGAAAGAAATCGCAATTCTAAGAATTAGACCAAAATAAATGATATTTAAACCATTCCTATAGTAATTTTACCGTTAGCTGCTGTTATAGTTTACCGGAAATTCCTTTTTTCAAGTTTATAGTTTTTATTATAATACATTCAGAGACAAATACAAATCTCAAAAGTTAATGTAACCAAATAAAGGGTTTTTATGCCTTGTTCTAAATCTTCACGATTAAATTATCCAAATGATCTTCAGAACTATGAATAATTGTACCATTTATTTGGCAATTTTGACCATTTGATGTCTTTGATTCTTTCAAAATAGAAAGGGAATGATCTGTTCACACTTCTACTGTTTATTTAAAATGGCAGTTTATTTATATTGTTGATAAGTGTTAGATGATTGTTAACTATTTCTTATTTTAATATAATTTCTCAATTATGAAAGTGGTCAAAGGGGCAAGAATTAAGGCTTCAAGTTTTTAATTTAGGTGTTTTAAAGATTCTAATTTGGTGACTGTTTTATCCATCTTTTATAGGGTTGTGGGTATTTACGTACATCGTTTTGTTAATACAAAGAACGGTTTAAAAACTTTTTTCAGCTTGGAGAACTAATAGTACAGTTTTATGAAATGCATCAAGAATATACATCGAATGTTATAACGGAATTCGAACCCATTACATATTAGCCTTGCCTTAGAGCGGTTAGTGGAGTAGCATATAGAGCAGAGGTGTCAAACTCAATTTTGCAGAGGGCCATATATTAAATTTAGAATAAGTAGGCGGGCCAGATGCAAATCAAAAAATTTACTGAATTATTATAAAATTTTATTTATCTAATTATATAGTTTATAATATACTGTTGTTAAAAATCATATCAAAGTTATAAAAGATGGTTATTATTTTGAGCTCGAGGATCCAGATACCTGACTTCTCTTGTTTTTGACAAGCTCATTGATGTCCGGTTTCATATTAGTTATAATTATTTTAAGAATTGATTGGGGATGTTCATTCGTAAGTGCTGCGCGATGTTTGTTCTTTTTTATTTTCATGACGGAAAACATCTGCTCCCATAAATAGGTGCTACCAAACATGCCGCATGCTTTTTTAATTCTGGGTAGTTATCCAAACTCTTGAAATATTGTGCATAAAATGTAAGAGCGTTAACCTCTTCAAAATTGTTTTTCAAAATACTGTCCGATTGAAGATTTATCAACTCCATTTGCAAATGAACTGGTGTCTGTGAAGCTTCAAAATTGAATGGATTGTTGAAAATTGGGAATTCCGTTTCATT
>NC_092208.1:32483302-32563176 GCF_043381705.1 Parasteatoda tepidariorum
TATATATATATAAATTATCTCAATTTTTGAAGTATATAATTCTCACAGAGGATAATTGCAGCGTTATATGTAATTTTTTATTAGTAAATAACAATCATGACTATTTTTTGACAAAGTGCAGAAAAAGAAATAAAGGAGTAAATATTGTTAGTTCTCGGAGATCTCGGATACAGAAAGATATTTCTATGAACTACTTTTTTTCTCGTTTAAATGTAGAGTTTTGAAGGAAAAAAAAGAATCATGAAGTAAGAATATTCATTAAATTTTATATACAGAAACGAAGTTGTTGTTTTTATACAAGTAAGTAGTATTAATATTTGAATTACTAAGACATAACGTTTTCTATGAGTTGTTTGACACTTAGCAAATTGTTCTTTGTCCCATAGATGTTAAAATAAACCAATAATACCAAGCGCTGCTAAAGTTCAGTAATTCATCTTAACTTCTTGATGAATATCTCTTTAGAGATAAAGCAGATGGGAAATAGTAGGATATCAAGAAGGAAAATATGGATAAAATCAAGAGATATTTCCAGCTATCCACATTAATCTTTCAAAACTCGAGAATTCTGCAAAAGTTATGAAAAGAACCCATCTTGTTGATTAGGAATTCTATTTTTCACGCATTCCCTAGAGTAATTTTGGATCAAAATGATTAAATTCTTATCCGAGATGTGATAATATTAAACAGTTTTTGTTAAAATATATCTTGAAACATTATCTAAATTGGAGCTAATATGGAGTAGTATTTTTTGAGGAAACGTAGTGATATGGTTATTATGTGATAATATACTGATATGCTAATTCATTTATAAGATAAAGGCCAACATAATTTTTATATAATTCAAATCTGTTGCCTTTTTTATACTGCAACATAATAATGTTAAACGTTTTGGAATTGAAATGTTTAATTATGCATCGATTCAAAGTAATAGAATTATGATAATGAACTATCAACGGAATATAGAGCCCATCTTGTTCTTTAAGAATTCTATTGCTCACATATTTTCTAGAATGTTTTTGGATGGTGGTAATGCAGAGTCACGAAGTGATGAATCCGTAGCTAAGTGAGTCTATAAATGTTTAAAATTAGAATGAAAGTTTTAATTTACTACTGTTAAATTTCAGTTAGATTTTTTTTAAACATTTATATACCTTAAGCAAGTGAATCAGAGATTTATTTTCAAAACTAGGTATTTTGCAACTCTTTCATCATTTTAAAATGATGTTTCGGATCTTTTAATTTTTGGGAACTGCCCTAAGTGTTCCATGTCAACACGCTTAGTTTCGTAAGTAAATTCTAAGATAATAAATGAATGCATACCATATTCTTAAGGAAAAATATTGTCTGTTAATACGAATTTAATTACTGATATGTTTGCTAATGAGTATTACTTATTATTTAAAAGAATATATTTGATATTTTTTTGCTCAATTTTATTGAGCTTGCGTAATTTTAAAATCATTTAATGACTCGCGATATTAATTTTTTTTTGCAAGTTCCATAACAGACTTATTGATGAGCATTGCATATTCCATTTGTTTACATGGTAGATAGTTTATTGCTAAGCAGGTGAATAATTTTTAAAATTTAAAAAAAAATGCAAATTAGAAAAAAAAACTAGCAAGAGCAACATAAACAATGATGGTTACGTAAAATAAGACTATTAATTAATTAATAACCTTATTTGATTAATTTTCTTAATTACTAAACTGAATCGTTATAATTTGCGATAGATACATTATGTATAAATTAATTATTATACTGTTAATTGTATTTTTCAATTTAATTTTTTTTACAGATAAAGAGAAATGGTCTGTTATTGACTGATTGAAATATTTGGGCTGCAAATTCATTATCTTACCTGGCAGGTATGATTTTTTGGTTACTTACTTATTTTAAAAGTTAGGTAATGTTCTAGTTATCTTTGAAGTTCTAAGCTTGTTCTTAAAGTTTCAAACATACTTTGAAAATTTGTTAACTCATAGTAATGTGGCAAAAAACAAGTTTCATTTGATAATTGTAATCATTGCAACATAGAGCTCTTTTTGATACACACTCCCTGGAGTAACCTTGAACCAAAATGATTAAAACTTACTATAAATGTGGTAATATTACGCTGTTATTGTCAATTTATATCCTAAGGTTAGCATCCGTAAAACTTTTTCAAGTTTTTTTTTAAATTTATTTTTTTGGTATTTTTTAACTTTATGTCAACTATTACATGATTTTCACAATTTGAATTAAGCGCTGTGTAAATGAAATTCAGCAAAATTCATGTTAAACGCATTGTTGAAGAGTTTGACATTAAAATTTGTATAAGCTGAGGGGGCCATATGCCGGATATTCTATTCGATATGTAACCATAAACTGCATACTTTATGATTCAATAAAAAGTCACACTTAAAAAATAGTACTTTTTCCATTAAAATTTCTTAAATGAGTTTGTTGACATCCTGTAAAATAATTGCACTTCCATTTGATTAACATTTTTATAGTTTTTTTAAGACTTCTTGAGTAATGTTGAGAATTAAAAATTTTTTATGTTAACTCAACTTAAAGTTCAGAGTTAAACAGATTTATTTTTTTCTAAAAATATATTTATCATTGCAATTACTGAATTTACCGATAAACATTTGTTTAATAATTACGTGAGCTGAAAGAACGCTTTCGTTGAAGATAAATTCTTGTAGTACGGATGTTAAATGCTTATAAGATATTTTAATGATAGAATTAGAGTCAAACGGATTTATCTTTTCTAAAAATATATTTTTCATTGCAGTTACTGAATTTACCGCTAAAAATTAAGACTTCATAATTCCTTGAGCTGAAAGAACGATATCGTTCAAAATAAATTCTTGTAGTACGGAAGTTAAATGTTTATAAGATGTGGATTATCACTATTTTACTCCCGACTTTTTTAATTATTGAAGGAAGAAATCATGAGTTGCATCATGGATTATTCAGAGCTAAGCTATAAATCCATTTGACGGGTTATAGTAAATTAATGATAGCTATTGGATATGCACTTCGAGATATAATTTCGAGAAACAATTAGCTGGATTAGTGTAATCAATACGACAATAGTCTGTGTTTACCTAAGGTTAAAACTGCTACCTGTCTACGTGATTAATTGCGGGGTGTTTGTCGGATTTTCTGTCAGATGGATTGCAATTATGCGTCTGTGTAAATGTATCTGCTTCTGTCATGTATAATCGCTTCATAAAACTGTATTCATTTTAGATTCCTGACAGGTATTCAGTCAGTTTTAATTTACGGAAAGAATAAAAGGGCATGGATTGAACTTTATGAATAGGAATTTACAGTTTTGGCGTATTCTCTTAAATCTTCTTTTTTGTCTGAAAGGTATTTTCGTTTGAAATCGGTCAAGTCTTTTTATGTTCTGTTTGGTTGTATTAAAATATTTCTTCAATGCACGATTTTCTCCTTGAATTACAAGAGGAAAATTGGCTATCCCTATTTGATTAAATATCATAAAAAATATTAGATACTACTGGTGAAACATCATCTTCAGGAGTCAATCACGCACCTCATTCATGGTGGTTTTAAAACTAGTCTTCCGGTAAATGAATTTCGTTTAATTTTCGTTCGTTAAAACTACATAAGTTCACTGTAAAATTACTTATTCGGTAAACAGATAAAACCTGTAGTCATTCATACAGATTTTATATGTTGGGTGTTTAGAAATGAAATTCAGATGTTTGAATTCAATGAAAGTTCTGGTAAAAAATTGAAAGAATAATTTTAAGATATAGCCTAATTTTTATGCTTTTATGCAAATAGAGTTTTTGAAATCAATGAACATTAAACTAGAGCAAGGAAACAGTTAAAATAAGTTATAAGTAGGTAGATAGAACTTTATTCAGATTTTTTCATTTGATTTTATCACGGAAAGAGGGCGCCACGCGTCAATTACTAAATTTAATACTATTAGTTATCCAAGATAGTAAATAAAATAGCAAATTAATTCAATAATTATCAGTTTCAAGCTATTTTTTCTTTCCTTGGTGATGTAATAATTAAGATAATTAATCTGTTATTTCAATGTTGTTGAATAAAGAGTTATATTAGCTTTATAACAATTCATGCATTTCATAATTACAAATTTAAAGCATAAAACATTTCCGGTAAAAAATACATACCAATTTTTTAAATAATTGAAATGAATCCTTCCCAACAAAGGAATCTTTGTCCATGTGGTTTTAATGATCTGGAATTCTGCACCGTATTCGTGAGCCCCCTGAATTCTTTTACCCACTTCTTGCGTTCTTTTAAATTTTGAATACTGCTTCGGAGGGTAATAGTAATATTGGAAAAAAATGTTTCAATTTCATTTATAAATGAAGAGACCAGTTTTGCAGGTGAAAAACCAGATACTTTTTGTTAGAAAAAACGTCTTTTGTAGCAATTCTGTTTATTCTAAAAATACCAAGTTATGTAAACGAAAATAGAAGTACGTCAGACATGAGGTTCAGCTCGAGTAGGGGTAAGGATTGTTTTTATGTCTCCTGGTTCACAGACAACGTCAAGAGTTTTTTTACATCAACTGTACAGACGTATATCGTAACCTGTTCTAATGAAAAGGATCTATTATGTACGAAGATTTTACAAAAAATTTCTTAAACGTATTTTTTCTTTTTAAAGAAAATTTGCGGCAATTTTGTTGCCAGAAATTTTGTGTAGTATCATGGAAATTTTTTTTAGTGTAAGTGTACTCCATTTTACGAAGGTATTTTGAATCTTTTATTTAAATTTAATCAATTTTATTTTTATTCTTGGTTTCATTTATTAATTTACATGTTTATGACCCACACCTATTATTCGTTGTTCTAAAGCTTATTAAAATTTAAATGCATATCCTGATATTTTTAACTACAAGGTTTGAGATTGATCACATAAATAAAGAAATCAAAGACTTCTTCTTAAAAACAGAGTTTGGCTAGTTTGATTCTGATAATATAAAAAATCTTAATGTATAAAAAATTCTTAATACATAAAAATATCAGATCTGACTAAATTTGTCTACATATTATTTCTACATATTATGTATGTTATTTCGGTGTATTATTATTTAACAGTTTGCCTCTCAGGACAACCTTTGTTCGATTTCAAACAAAATTACACGGCTTCTTGGTTGTGTAAAGAAGGTAATAAGTTCGGTTAAAATGGGCAACAAAAAGAATGTGAAAAGAATGTATTAAATAAATTATTATTTATTGCCTTTATGTTTGAAAACAATAATTTTTTATAAGTTCACAATCAAATTTGAAATATGTACGATTATAAACTGTATTAAAAAGCAACTTTTCCCCAGAGATGTAAATATTTTTTTAACTACCCAGAAAAATTGTGTTGCTATTTTTGAAGCAACGTCTTCGAATAATTAATGTATGCCAAAACTGAAAGCATGAATGCAATGGTTGTATGTTCTTTCTTAAAGTTGAAAAAAAAAAAGAAGAAAAACCAAAATTAGGGTTAATAATTCATGATCTTTTTTTCAACGCAGAAGGAGAATTGACATGTTTTCAGTTTTCATTCTTTTAAACATGAGTTGTGCAAAATAAAGAAAAACTCTTCACTATCTGTCATGAAAGTTTTTTTTCTTTGTACTTCAAAGAAGAAAAGGAATTTAGAAAATACTACATTTCTAAGTCTATCTTACAAGTGAATAAATAGTCTGGGGAAAATAAATCGAAACTCTAAGCAATATAATGGTAAGCAACTGTGAAATGATTAATGTTAGTTCTCTGTCTTTTGATGAATTTTTTGATAAAAGCCATTTTAGTTCTTTTGAAAGCATTTATTTGAAGAATCTGTGATGGGTTAAGTTAACAATACATAAAGGAGCACTGGATGAAAATGGTTTTGCTGTTTAATATCCCTGATAATATAATCATAAGTTTAAACATTTATCTTTGAAAAATATGTACATCCTTACTGACTTGTTGGGGCATTACTAACACTTTTCTCGTTCGTTAAACTATAGGCTTTGTTTTCTATTATGTAATTTATATCTGACTTTTAAATAAATGACCGTGTCAACATTAAATAAAGGAGAAAAGAAGGAAAAACATTATTACAATAGAATTTATCCATTATTTTCTTACTTGCCCTTTTGTTTTACAATAAAATAAAAATATTTTTAAACACATTTAAAATGTTTGAAGTATAAAAATAGGCAGATTTGGTTTGGTTGTTAACATCTCTCTAGATCTAATAAGATATTGGTGACGGTTTAATATTCATTTTTAATGATGATTTAAAAGAACTACTGGTGCACCCTATATCACCACTATCTAAATTGGAAGGAAGATGGTGGTAGTAATCACCATTCTCTTCAATCCCCCAACAGTTTGTTGACTCTGAAACCACTATGGACACTACATTAAAGTGGATACCGAAATACTCTAATGTAGTGTACGGTTAAAGTGAAGCTCAATCATAGATCCAACTTTTGCTCAGAAAATGAAATTTTATCTTAAATTCTAATTGTATCTAATTTTATCTTAGGCGAAGTTTTCGCAGTTAACTGCTGCCAAAATACATAAAGTGAAACAAAGCTGATGGTCACTACTGTAAAGGATGTTAGAACTTACTAAAGCGAACATTTTTTGCCATACAGTGTGGAATCGAAAAGCAGAGAACAATGAGCGAAAAATTAACTGCTTGGAAAATAATACTGGCAAATATTAAAGGATAAAGAAACTATGTTGTTAAAAACTTAACAACAAATTCTCAGATGAGAGCTCACTAGAGAAACAGTGAAATATGAAAAAAATGGATAAATATGACATATGAAGCTGACGTCTTCAGGGGGTACCAGCTCCAGAAGTCATAAAAGCAAAACCTTTTCTATCGAGAGAGCACGACAAAAAGTCTAAAATTGCTGTCTCTGCACCCTAAAGGTTTTGCCAAAGTCCAGGAAAAGAATATAATACATAATATAAAATATAAAATACATAAAGCAAATACAGAAGAATTGTTTTCATTCACTGCTGCTTTGCGCGTTTTTCATAGGAAGTATTATTATTTTTAACAGCTTTTAAAATTGTGAATTCTTTTCTTAATTTAATGAGCGATCGCTAGTTACATCTCAGCCTTCATATTGGAGCGGATTACGCAAACGTTGGAGACTTTCTGAACTAAGAACAAAAGTAAGATTAAAAATTTCAGAATAGTTTCTGACTCTATGGGAACACCAAAAAGCTTGGTAACTTTTTCCGTAGCTCTTTGGCAATGATTTCGGTAAACCTATATATAAAATATAGTTTTATTATATGTATATAAATTTGGTAATTACATCATGATACCTTATTAAAGCGTGGCAAAAAACTATTCTTTCGACTTAATTTATATTTCAGTCTTGTATTTACTCAATGTGTGGTCACAAGAACTATATTTTGGAAAATCAAAACTTCTGGTAAACCGTTGCCATAAGAAAGAAAAATTTACTTAACAGAGAGTTTAAATAATGTATATTTATTTTTATTAACCAGCTTTATGTTTTTTTTTCTTTTTTTTTCCATTTTCAGACCAAAAATGCCTTTATTATACAGTACAGTAATTTTACCAAAATTTTTTTCTTTTTGTGGCATTTCACAAACGTGTGCAACTACGATGTACTTCGTTGTCTTGTGATTTGATAAGTGTTTTGGAAACGACGACTTTTTGGTTGTAATTGGTTGTAAAAAATTAATGGTACAGTTAAAAAAATCTGGGCTTGAAACCTTCTGTTAGTAAAAGCAATATTCGTGTAGTGCCCCTAAGCATGTCCCCATTTGCAGCTCCCTCTTTATTTTCGGATCCTACATTGTCTAGTGTAAATTACTTATTTTGGCAGGTTACAGTTTTTAAAAGATTTTAAAATGTAAATTTTGAACAGTCATTACAGAGCATCTAAAATAATTTTTTCGAAAATAAATATTTATTTAAGCATTTTTTAACTGAGGCAGTAGGATAACATCCAATCTCATTCCAAACCATTTACACTTGTTTATGTTCTAATTAAGTATGTGAATTAATGAATTATTAATTATCTTGAATAATTAACCTTGTAATTATAAATTATCTTGAATAATGTATTGAATAATAACTAAATTAATGTTTTACTCTGTTATCTTCTAATAGAACCAAAAGGAATATATTTTATCATGAAGTTTTTTTGCAATAAAATAGTGTTGTACTTGTTTATTTACATTTTCATTTTTTATAATGTGCCCTTTTTTACTGACTTATTTAAATTTGATTTTATTTTAATTTATATGATATTTAATATCCGTCGGACAAAACTGAAAACCTTTATCATAGAAATATTTTGTTAAATTTCCAAAATTTTTTAAACTAATATTTATCATTATACCATAACAACTAAATCATTTTAAACAAAATCATTCTGTAGCATTACTCTTCAATTGAATGGTGCCAAAGAGAAGATTCGAAAGACGCGGATCACTGAAATCTGGCAGAATAAAAGATCTCCATTCAAGCAGATGGTATTCAGAGTTCTATTCACATAAACAGCTTTGGGCGGGATGAACAAATAATTTTCTTAACAATGAGTTTAACAGCCAGTTAGATATTCGGGTTTTAAAGAGATTTCCTGTATTTTTCATACTTCCATGGAACTTTCATTCCTTCTAAGAAAACGAAAGCTAATGATCCATACTCGTCACTGAAAGCATCAATTAATGATCTTGATTTCAACTTATTTTTCGTGTCTGTACCGATAGGATCTTGCAATCGAAATTTTAACCTTTTTTCCACTAGCTAGTATGTATACATTTTAACTATAGCTCCGTGCCCGAAGACAATCCAAGTTATAATCGTTTTTTTGACAGATACAAGTAGTATTTATCGTATTTTTTAATCTTTAAATCAAACTGATATGATTATCAATGAAAATTATGACCATTTTGAACTTATTAGAGCTAGAGAATTCAAATTAGACTGAAGCTCTGTGCTGAGAAACCTGAATTACTGCAAGTAGAATTTATGTTAAAATTATCCCTAATGGAAACTTATCGTCAATCAAAACTCCGACTATAGAGAGTGATTAATTTTCAACTAGAACATTGTTCTGAATAAAAATACAAATCATATCTATTTTCTGAACTCTGCATGAAAAAAAAATCATCGCAATTTCATTGCTAAATTTATCGTCAATCGGAATTTCAGCAGCTAGTTTTGTGCCTGGAGCCCCGGCTCTCTTCTTAAAATCTGGTTCAGTGGAGGCTTTCAAATCGCTTTAGCAAGGCTTACAGGTGAACATATTAAATGTTTGTTCCTTTTCCTTGAAGAAGTAACAGAGATATTCCTCAAGGACTTTCAGTAAATACAACACAATCCTTAAAATCAGGTGTAGCAGACTCTCTAGGATAGCTTTAGCAAGGTTTACAAATGAACATACTAAAAGTTTGTTCCTTTTCCTTGAAGGAGGTACAAAGATATACTTCAAGGACTTTCAGTAAATGCAATACAATCCTTAAAATCAGGTGTAGCAGAGACTCTAGAATCGCTTTAGCAAGGCCTACAAGTTAACATATTAGAAGTTTGTTCCTTTTCCTTGAAGGAGGAACAAAGATATTCCTCAAGGACTTTCAGTAAATACAACACAATCTTTAAAATCAGGTGTAGCAGAGACTCTAGAATCGCTTTAGCAAGGCCTACAAGTTAACATATTAGAAGTTTGTTCCTTTTCCTTGAAGGAGGAACAAAGATATTCTTCAAGGACTTTCAGTAAATACAATACAATCCTTAAAATCAGGTGTAGCAGAGACTTTGGAATTGCTTTAGCAAGTGAGCATAGTAAATGCTTGTTCCTTTTCCTTGAAGGAGGAAAGATACTCATCAAATACTTTCAGTAAATGCTACACATCAAGCTGCACCTAAACATATCTTGCAGAGTCCTAGACTTGGAAAAGATTTTCTACACATCTTTTGATTATAACCGGTTTCATCAACAGCCTTATGGAGTTAATCTGCCTTGTTTAAGTTAGCTCAGAAAGATTAGAAACAACGACATCAACATATTAATTTTAATACTGAAATAATCATATTTACCCGAACACTTCAAACTCTCAATATGAAATTTTATGATTAAATCATCTTCAAGTCCACGTGCAACAACTATCAATAATTAGAATAGTTTATTAAAAAAGGTATTTTTGAAACAATTACATTAAAAGTTAATTAAAATGGCACTAAAACATCTTAAATTAAAGTAACGTTTATTGCTGCGTATGTGATAAAGTTTTTTTATTTTATTTTTACGTTTTTAATAAAGTATATGACTGTTTATTATTTTCTTTTTTTCTTTTTAAGCACGAAATGACTCCCACTGCGAAAGATATTACACAGCTAATTTCGCCTGGAGGTGATTAAAAAAATTAAAAATTGAATTAATGGGGAATTTTACAGCAGAAAATCTTAGAAATTAGTGCGGATGAACTATCGATAAATAGTTTGAACGCATAAAAAGTCATAAATATCTTGATGCAGAGTTTATGTTAACGAGATTCTTTAAAATAAATACGATGGCGAAATTAGTAAGATATATCACGTTCTTTTAAAAGGAACTTAGGAGAATTTTTCTCAGTAATATATTTTATCTTTTTTTAAGTTATATTTTATCTGAAGATAATTTTGTCGTTTTTATTAGTTAAGAAATGTTATAAAATGTTTAATGAGTTAGGGAATATATAATTAGATATTAAAAATAATTAACTTATTATTATATAATATTATATTTTGAAAGATATTTATGTTGTTTTTTAAAAAATGTTTTGCTCTATTATTTCTTGTAATATTTAAGTTTAGGGTACTTTGAAAGCATATCTTATAACCTTTGTTCAAAATCTGTTTTTAACATAAATTTTTTTTAAAAACTACTCTACACAAAGAATAAGAATCATAATTATGGTTAATAAAGCCAAAATATACGGTATTTAAACCATTCATTTGGTAATTTGTCTGTTTATATGGTGATGGTTTTCTGGAAATTCTTTTTGCCAAAATTGCAGTACTTATTACTATACATTTAGTAAAGAATACAAACTAAATAGTAAATTTAACCGAATAAATAGTTTTTATGCCCTGATCTAAGGTATTAAGAAAAAATTACCAATTTTTATAACATTTTATAAAACTATATTTTATTACTAATTTTTTCGAAGCGTTTCAGTAACAATGGCTGAGGTACCGCGAATTTTCACCATATTCTGGTTGTTTTGACCATATTTTTTTTCTCAGTGTAAATTTAGAGAATTTTCACGTTTAGTAAATTATATGCAGAACTACAGATTTTAATAAAATTTCTTGAATATCGGTTGAAATAATACAAATAAAATCAATGATATTTCACTGAGTGTATATTTGTCTCATCTATTTATTGTAAATACAGATATTATACAACCTTTCAGTCAGTCATTTTAAAACAAAATGTTTCAGTTAGTCTATGTGTTTGACAGTTGACAAAAATATTAAAAATTTCTTATAGAATTTTTTTAAAACGGAAAATAGTTAAAAAATATATGAAGTGATAAGTGAAGTAAGTTTATAACTGATAAAGTTAATAAGTGAAGTAAGAATTTTTCTTCTTAAAATTCATATGCTCAAATCTTAATTTTCAATACTTTCATTCTTATACGGTAAATAAAAATCGAAACATTAAATCTTATCGTATTAAAAAATCTCAGTATAGAATGTTTAATCCTTTTTACATTGAATTTTCATTGATAACAATAATACCTTTTCCCGAATTATAAATGTAACTATAATTAAAATATTAAATACTTTACAGTTGAGTGTCATTAGAATTATTCAAACAATTCTTAAACGTGTCCTTACATTTGAAATATCAGCCATTGATATTAAAACGCTCTTTCTATGAATATATCTACTTAGTCACGTTTTGTTTACGTTTCTGTTTGTTTAATAGGGGTCTACGCACTGTGCACAATCAATATTGCAATCTATAGAAGCTGCTCACTGTTTGGTTATGACAGTGAAATAAATCGTTTACATCTATTAGATATAAGATATTGGAATTATTTTATGACATTTATTTATGCGGATTTTAACTTTATATCCCGATATAATTGTATAGATATGTAGAATAATTTGAAATTTGTATAATTTGAAAGAAATATATATATATATATANAGTGCGATTTTGAGCTCCGCCTTTGCTAGAAAATGTCTTAAATATACTAAGTGAAGTTAATAAAATATTTTTTGCCTTCCAACTGCTATCTGCGTGGCCTAACATCACTCACCATGACTGCTACCCTTTCATATATATATATATTTCTGTCTAAATAACGAGAATTATTACTCGTCATTGAACAATTAATTGTTTGCAAATATAACTTTTTTTGCTCCAGAAAAAGTTTAGTGTTAAAAGTAAACAAACATATTTTTTTTTAGTAATTTAATCAAAAATTAAAAGAGGATTGCTTTTTAACGGATAAAATATGTTGTTATATACCAATTGTCCGAAAAATGATCTATGGTTAAAAAAAAACACATTAATGAAAAACGGAAGGAGAGTTTTGTTTAAGAATGTTTTTTTTCTACCAAGTTAGTTGCCAATTTTGTTAGTAAGTTTCGTTTTTGTTGCTAACAGATATCGTTATTGGCATAAAAACTAAGCGAAAACATTTTCTACTGCATGCTAGACTAATCCAACATAAATATTTATAAGGAAGTCAGTAAATTTTGGAATTTTCTTTTGTTGAAAATATTGTGGTTCCTATCTGTCAGCAGAGCCACCTGTTGATAGAATTAATGTAATTTATGTTGAAATTTGGTAAGACAAAAAACTGGTATCCTAATTATACTGCACAAACTGCACATTACTATCTTTTCTCGTTTTTCAATCACTTTTTTTCTACTTAGTTTTGCTTGCAGAACTACGTCTTTTGTGCGCGAAAGACATACTATAATAAGTACTAATAATAAGTACTATAAAATAAACGAAAACTGAAAAATTGTACCAAAAATTAGTGAAAATCAATAAAAAGATGTAAATAAATAAAAAAAAACATAAATAAATTAAAAATGTCAATAAATGAAAAAGTAAATCAATTAAAATTATATGAGAAAATGTCATTTTTTAAATAACGAAAAAGTATACTTGTTATTGATACTTACGTCATTAATTTCATCAGGTTACTATTAGTAACCCCTCCTTAATTTTTTATTAAAAAAACTATTTTTAGAAAAAAAATTATAGTTTTCTCTTAAATTTTTTTGAGTGAAACAATGAAAAAAATTGGTGTCGGAAATAATTTTTTAAAATAAAATCAAACAATTTTATTTCCGTTTATATCTAAAATTATCTGCACATCCAACTTTGATTATGATATACAAACTTGACAAAGTAAAATTATTTCACATCACTAAAAAAACACACTTAAACTTAGAATATATTTTTGTTAATTCTTTTAAGTAATAATATCTTGCGTTTGAATATTTCGAATGTTTAGTTTTGAGTAGAAATGTACTCAAACGCTTGTGAAAATATTAATAAATTCTCGAAAAGGGTAAGCATATGATGGAAAAGATAATTTCCAATTCCATTCTCATCCCACGAAGAAAACGTGGAAGGTAACTTACGAAACCAGAGCACGCTGTTCATTTCCCAGTTATTTGATTACAGGAATATTTTATGAGTTCCTAAAGTTTTGGCAGGTTTTACCTCTTTAATATTTTTATGATTTATCTTGTTGAGAGTTTTAAGAAGAGTTATGTAAATTATAGATAAAATACCTATTCTTATTTTAAAACTTTAAACATAAACTGTAAATTACTAAAATACTGCTTGAAAAATATTCTTTGGAAAGTTTTTCTTGGTAAATGTGAAGAAAAAATAGTATATTTAGAGCTTTTTTTTGATGTTTAAGTATTTACAATTTCAGTAAATTATTGAAACAATTTTAGAATATTAATTTGTTGTTATATTTAACGTTTCTAATTTATGATGTCTTGATGTTAAAAATATTTTCAGTATCACAAACAATAATTTACTTCAAGTATTAAATTCAAAGTAAATTCTTAAAATAATTCTTTTAATTTGTAGAAGAAAGTACTTTTTTTGTAGCTTTAACACTACTGATTTGTTTGAATAGGTAATTAGAAACTACATTATGCACCATTATTATTCAAGATAGCCAGATGAGGCACCCTTATTACAATTCCAAATAAGACAATCTTACGGGAAACGCAGATTTTCATTTGTTTGGCGTAGAAAGGTTGACTAATTAGTTCTTTTTTTAAAACTTAGTAGAAATATTAGTATGCCAAATTTGTTTCCTTACAAATTGAATAAATATACGAGAGAAAATTTAAAAATATCTCATCTTTTTTACTGTAAACCTTGTTTTTGCCTTTTTTTCATTCTAACTTTGAGCAGTCTCTCAAAAGCTACACATTGTTTAGGTTGAAAACTTAATGATACACCAACCTTCACTCTTAAAGTGTTAAACAAAGTATATAAAATCCTGTGTAAATGAACCTTGTTTTGGTGATGATCTTAAAAATCTAAAATAAACCTTGAGAGATACATTTATCCTCGGTTTCAAAACGTTTTTGATTCTTAATTTACGAATGATGATTAATCTTCGATTTCCGAAGGTTTTTCTAACCTTATTTTGAAAAGATAGATTCAATCTCGATATTAAAGGGTTGTTTATGTAAGCTTAATTTGAACCTTCATGTGAATGCGCAAGCTAAAAAAATTAAATTTTACATTGTTTTAAGCTTGAATGGTTCATTTGCTAATTATCATAATAAATCTTGTCGGGTTTTGTGATAAAGGTTGTTGCTGAAATTAAAATCAACCTTACACTGATATCTGGTTTATAGTAAGCACCCTTTATAAAAAAGAAACAAATATTTCAAACAAGTTGGAATATAGATATATTTTACTTGAAGTAAATAAATAAGCAATTGTTTTATTGGCTACGAATGGGCTTATGTGTTTTTTTAATAACCGTTACCTAGCCTTTTCATTCACAGTAACTGTAGTCAATAACTCGTGAAGTTAAATTTTTTTTTTAACGGGACACAAGACATTGATTTCATCTTACTTTCGATAAAATATATTTGTCTAAAAAGTAGAGAGAATTTATGTTTAATGTTTAAAGTTAATATTTTTAGTATATAAAATAAATTTTAATGTATAAAATACAAAACAAAATCTAAAATATCTACAAAAGTATACAACAGATATCTACAACAGATAGATGTATTTGTAAAATAATTTTACTGAAATTGTTTATTAATCACCCTGCACCTGAAGTTTTTGATAATTTGTAATGATTTCAGATTTCTAAGAATTACTTTGCTGAAATAATCCTTACAGAACTTTTATTTGTGGTTTAAAACGATAGACGATGAGATGATATTATTTTTTAACTTTCTAATTGCTTTATATTTTATACAATTTGAAGGATTTATTAACAGAGATTTCTTAAATTACTTTAATATAAATACCTTTCGAAATTAAGTCAAACATTTACCCTATTTGTATAGCAATGTTGCATAAGGTCAAATAAAACAAATTCTAAAATTTGAAAATAACATGTTTCGTATCTCCTTTAAATAAGAATTTAAATAATTTTTAAATTTGTTAAGAAATAGTTTAACATTCTAGGTATAAATCGAGCAAGGCTAAACATTTTTTACTGCATACCAGATTTATGATTTTATATTTAACTGAGTGAAACAAGGTCTGAATTTATTTTCGTCGCTATTCTAGATATACGCAGGTAAAAAGAAAAAACTCATGGCATTTTTGGAAACTAAACTTTTATTAAAAACTATTTGACCGAAAAATTTGAAATTTATGAAACATTGCTGTTTTCCCCCGACGTTATATTTTTTAGAAAGCTTTATGGTCAAATATTTTTTACAGATTATTTATTTGAAATAAACTGATTTCATATTGGGATATAATTTCATTGGTTAATTTAAGCATAATAATAATAAATATACAATTTGCATAATTGGAATTGGATTTATTGTTTTTCAAAATATTCTCCATGATGATCAATACACTTTTGCATGCGTTTGAACCAATTTTCAAAGCACTTTTTCCAGTCCAATTGAGGTAATTCCAAAACATGCGTTTTGAATGCATCAACCGCTTCTTCGGGGGTCGAAAATCGTTGTCCACGTAATTTATTTTTGATGTGTGGGAATAAGAAGAAGTCATTGGGTGCCAAATCAGGGCTGTACGGCGGATGACCCATCAGTTCGATCTTTCGCTCCGTCAGAAATGCCTTTGTTTGAGTCGATGTGTGAGAGCTCGCATTGTCATGATGAAGAATGATTCGCCTGTTCTTCTGCTTTTTTCGAATTTCTCCGATGACTTCTGGCAAACAAATGGTCGTGTACCATTCAGAATTGACCGTCCTGCGTTGCTCTAACGCCACTGTTGCCACATGACCGTTAATGCCGAAGAAACAGGCAATCATTTGTTTCGATGTGCTTCTTCCTCGAACAACTTTTGTTGGTTTTGCCTCGTCTTGGAAGACCCATACAGTTGATTGCTGTTTTGTTTCCGGCTCATATGCATAGATCCATGATTCGTCACCTGTGTAGATGTTATACACAGCCTTTGATGTACCTTGAACGTATTTTTCCAACATTTCCTTGCACCAATCGACACGAGCCTTTTTTTGAGCGTTTGTCAGATTATGCGGGATCCAACGCGAACAAATTTTTTTTACGCTCAAATGTTCATGCAATATTTTATTGATGCTAGTCATACTAATGTCCAAAGACGCCTCTATCTCACGGTATGTCACATGACGATCTTGCTTTATCAGTTCACGCACAGCATCGATCTTTTCTGGCACAACAACGGATTTTGGACGACCTGCACGGGATTCGTCCTGGATCGAACATCGACCACGATTAAATTCGTTATACCAATTTTTTACAGTGCTGTAGGATGGCGCTTTATCGCTGAATAAAGAATTAAGTTCATCGAAGCACTCTTGTCTTGACAATCCACGTCGAAAGTTATGAAAAATAATGGCACGAAAATGTTCACGATTCAATTCCATTTTTTGAAAGAGAAGAACTTTTCAATTTACTGTCAACAACACAAATGAAGCTATAATGGTAAATCGTCTGCTCAATTTATGTTTACAAATATCAAACTTTCGATTAAAATCTTCTACGGTCGCCTAGCAGCACTATATAAATTTCTCAATTTTTACGATATTATAGAATATAATAAATGAAAAAAAAATATTGCTTAAAATTTGAATTAAAATATGAATACAGTATTTATAAAAATGTAAGCATGACTAAATATTCATACACAGGTTATTCCGTATTCACCACCTTAATATTTTTCCAAAACCTTCGTTAAAAATCTGTACCTTAAATGTTGGAAATTTATATATTTCATTAATGAAATGAGAACGGAATATGGTGAATCATAACGGAGATCACACATTTGAAATCTGTTTTAGTGGTCAAAAACATTGGTTTGGTCGAGTTAAAATTTCACCAAAGGTCATTATTTCATTATAAAATTTTGAAATGTTAAGCAAATATTAGTTCCTAAAGCTATAAGCAATTTTAAAAGCATTCAAACTAAGATGTTTCTATTCTGCAGGAAAAAGGTTTTCTTTTTTATTTGATTCATTAGTTAAATGCGTATGAATGTGCGTTTTTATTAATTCTACCTGAAATAATTCTAAATTTGCACTATTCTTTAATTTGTTGTAGCTGTCAGAACTGCTTCTCACCCCAGACCTTTTCAATATCTGAAATATCCTGCTGTGAGTTATTCTTTATGTTCTGTTCCGTTTCACCAGCCATTAATTCCTGTTAGGTAGTATTCACACTTGACTGGCATGTTCTCGCAGATGCTTATTGGATGATTAAAACCAGCGCGGTGTTAGGCATGTTCGAGAACAAATCGACTGTAGTATGCCCCCTCGAGATTTGTGTGCAATTATTGATGACCAGACTTATTATGGCTGCTCTAGTAGGAGAATTCTAATATTGTCTTGGTGATTAAATTCCCATTCTTGCAAGATAACTATATTAAATCTAATTTTATTAATAGATTTATTTAAAATAAGAAATTCAGGTTTAGTTTTGTCTTTAACTTTAGGTAAAATTTTTAAAAAATGAGTCAAGATAAAATATCTATAGAGTGCTTTTAGACAGAATGCTTAAAAAAAGTGTGTTCTGATAGAATTTTTAAAAAGTGTGTTTAGGGAATGCCCATATATGATGTCACGCACCGATAAATGGTGTCAGGATAAGTAATGTCACGTAACGAGGTGAAGAAAAGTGTGACAGTTTGTGACAAGGGGCTGGGAGGAAGTATGCCATTTAACATTTCGGTTAAAGAGAAAAATATTTAAAATCAACTGACTGAGTACTCTTTTTTATTATTTGTTTTATATTTTTTCATCTTTTCATCAAAAAAAGTACACATCTCTAATCATTATTAGTGTCACGCACACAAATGGCATTAAAAAACGTAGTTAAAGTTTTAAAATAAAATTTTAAATAAGATCGTTGACAAGTGTTTCGCTTCTAGATTGCTAGTATCTGTTTATATAATGTAGCATGACTAGTGAAGTTTATGGTGAAGTCTGATAAATGAGGGAATTAAAAATATTGAGGAAAAGTTGTTGCATCATGAATTAACAGCCCATCAGAGAGAATATCTAAAAAGTGATTTAAATCAAAAAATTGACTTAACAGTTGAATTGCAGTGTTTTGGTATGGAATGATAGTTGTTGACTTACGAGGGAAAAAAAGTAACTTTTGAAACGTTGGCGAGTATTTTCATCGAAAGCTTCAATATCACATCAGTATTGCTATACTTGTTATACACCATTGCTATTCATCAGCGCAGCATCATTGATGGCGGGCATGTAAAATGAATTGTAAACTGAATCCAAATTTATTCAGCTATTTTTTAAATTCCTATGAAATTATTTGAATTCAGAAATTAATGAAAATTTTATGTTTTTATTTCATATAGTTCACTAATTGTTTCCTATGGGCATTGGTCATATCATGGCATAATTTAATATGAAAGTATTAATGAGGGAACAGCTCTGTTTAGAAAATTTGTGGATAAGTAATGAATAAGAAAAAAATGACAATTATTTTAAAGCATATAGAAAATCTCATAAAAGTCGCCCTATTCGGTTCTAATGGCAAAGTAGTTCTTGTTATTATGGTAACATTATTTAAAGACAATTTTTTGATTTTTGAAAAATATTTTTTTGGCTTTAAGATATATTTGGAAGAAGATGTGAATAACTAAAGTTTTCAGTTTAAAATTCTTGTCGAAACTTTAGAGAAATTTTATTTCTATGGCTCTCTCTGAGAACTTAATTTTCCACCCTGATCAAAAGTCTCAATTATCCAATTATCGAGCCATTTAGAAATAAATTTCTATCGTGATATAATATCTGTAATTTCAATAGATTGGCCATGTTAATAAGTGCAATTTTATTTATAACAAAATTGTACCTGAACATGCGTGGAGATTTAGCTTGCTGAGAAATTTGATCAAGTTTACATGCAATTATGTCATACTAATTTTGAGACTGTGAGTAAGCCCATAGAAATCCTATTGTTTGTATTGCTCAATAAAAATACCGCTAGAAAAAATTGAAAAATAAAGGTTCGGACATAGACTGTCCCGTTGATCTATCGAAATATTGATGACCAGTTTTACCAGGCATTATAAGTATTTGAAAAAAAAGTCCTTAGTCCTTAGTAGACAAAAAAATAAATGAAAAACAACACAATGCATTAAAAATAATAGTTGAGATGAAATTCTGGTGAACCATATTTTTCTCGCATCGTTTCATTGTACACGCCTCCGTTGGCCGAGTTTTTTTTTCTAAAGCGCCACTCTCCTACCCTTTTTGCACTTAAGAGTACTAATGCATATTTTTTTTTATAGGAGTTGCTATTTACAATCATTATCTTGCCATATAGGAAAAAAATATGACAAGTATTGAATCAATCACAAAATATGTCAATACCAGATTAATGTCTTATCATGAACATTTCAGGCTCAAATAAACTCTGCGAAAAAACATAATTTTTTTTAAGTTTAATTTCTGTTGTATTATTTATGTTTCTCTTTAAAATATAGTCTTTTGCAAACAAGGAGGTGTTTATGAATAACATTGTTTTTTTCTCAGATCCTATCAGTATAAATAATAAATCTAAAAGTCAATGTGAAAATTTCTCTGTTAAAGAAAAATATGTTTTGTATAAATTGGCCATTTTTCTAAAAACCAACTGTTAAGTAATTTGACGTAAAATTTGTTTTCAATTGACTATATGACGTGTAAAAAGTATTAATAGATAGTTATATACTAAACAATAATTATATATTTTTTCTTAATTTCAGTTCAATATCAACAAAAATGTCTGCACCTGCTGAAGACAAAATAATGGATGGATATGTTCCATCAAAAATAAGTTTATTTTTAATAGTACTTGTGAAACTTTGTACATTCACTTTAATTGCTCTCCAATACTTCTTCTCAGAGCCAATGGTTGTCGAAAAATGTGATGACGACCAACACTTGGAAAAAATCTCCAGTACCGTGAACTATAAATTAAAATATCATTCTGAAATCTCATAACTTGTTGTGCGCAATGATGGCTCTACAAGTTGATAGAAAGTCTTGGCGTATTCGTTTGGTGCTGGTTTCTATGGTAACTATTGCTTTCATGCAAATGATAGTAGCTCAGAGAAGGACTAAGAGGACAGCTATAATTCCCGGTGATATAATGATAGGTGCTTTATTCTCTGTGCATCACGCACCCGGTCAGAAACAAGCCCAGACAAGAACTTGCGGCGAAATTCGAGAACAGTATGGTCTACAAAGGGTCGAAGCATCATTTCAGACCATTGACGAAATCAATCGAAACCAGACCTTGTTACCAAACATCACGCTGGGCATTGAAATCCGTGATTCATGCTGGTACTCTCCTATAGCTCTTGACCAAAGCATTGAATTCATTAGAGATGCAATTAAGCTCAATGATGATGCCATTTCTGATAATGCCACTGCAGCCCCAGCTGAGAATACGCCAGAATGTCCTACGAAGCCAGCCAAGTCCCTCAAGAATCTTGTCGGCGTCATTGGTCCTGGATCCAGTACCGTTACCATCCAAGTTCAGAATCTATTACAGCTTTTTAGTATTCCTCAGATTGGATATTCTGCCACAAGTCGCGATCTCAGTGATAAGAGCTTTTATAAATATTTTCTGCGGGTCGTTCCATCGGACTTTTATCAAGCTCAGGTTATGGTTGATTTGGTTCGTGCATACAACTGGACATATGTATCAACTGTTCATACAGATGGTAAGTTTTACATTTATGTACTTGCATGATTTTCACAACCATAATTTAATTAAAGTATTTTTGTAACCTTAAATCGAAAGTCGTCACAGTGTCTATGTACGTTTGCTCGGAAGCGGTTATACCGTTCTTCGTGGCGTTTTTTCTTTTCAAAATTTTGTACTTGACTACAAATTACTACAACATTTAGGATTTCTTACTTTTATTTTCTTCGCAAAGATTTACATCCTGCTGCTTGAGTTGAGTGCAATTTTCAAAAACATGTTTTCATAAAAAAAATTAATTTTAAAATAAATAGAAACAGAAAATTACAGAAAACCGTTTTGGAAAAATGTTTACTTAGGGTAATTCATTCAAATAAAAAAAATATTGCAAGATTTCAATTAATTTAGCAATATTTTAATTTTCAGATGATTTTACAATACATAAATAAATGTTTTGCTGCCATATATTTTGCTGAAATAATGTACAATGTAAATAAATCCATGTCCTTTAAAAACACTAAAAGTTTCACAAAAAATATTTAATGTTTCAAAAAATGCTCTCAAGTTGAATGAAGGATTTTAATTTTATTCAAAGATTTGACAAAATATTAAAATGTAACATGACTGTATCATCCATTGTTCTAGTTTTAATTGAATTGAGTCTTTTTATATTGTTCACGGAAATTTTTACTTTCAGATTTGATTTAATTTCATACACATTTTCTTACGAACATTTAATTGCTTACTCACAGCTTTTTATGGTCTTTGTAGATGGAAAACCTTACATATTTTTCCTTCCTTTCATTAGTAGAAGTGAGTTTTACTAGTTAAGGAATTCTTTGATCACTAGACAATCTTAGCATTTTGTATGGATAGAAAAAAAAAAGTTCTGGGCAAAATTACTTTTATTGAACTTTTGGAAGAAGATGGCTTTGGAATGCAAGAGGTATTTCCTTGCCCTGCTAGATTATTTTCATACTTTCTTTATTATAGCTGGACTATGAGTCTTTCATAATTTTTTTTCGGAATTTCGTGATTCGTATGTTCTATCCTAGAAATAAATTTCTCACTTTCTTCTTCTACATATTTTGGAACAATATAAGCGAATGTGTAGAGGAATAGTTGCGATAACTTCTTTTATGGTTGGGGTGTTGGATAACAAAATCACTCAGTCACTTACTAAGAAATCAATGAAATAATAGCGAAACATTTTTTTTCGAGTGTGAAGAATGCATGTTATTACTCTGTATTTTTTTGTTATTCCAATAAAATTAATTGTGTGAAATATTTTAGTGAAATTCTGAGACACTGAGTAATACTTCTAAATTTCGAGTGTAAAGAAACTATTAACTGGCTCATATTTTCACCTACGCTCTTTAATAAATCTCAAAGTTATGAAATTATTTGTTAATGTAATATTTTTACTATATGAAAGAATGTATTCAATTAATCTAATTTTTTTACTCGTTAAACTAAAATTAATGCTGTGAAATATTTTAGTAAAATTCTGTGATACTGGTAATACTTCTAAATTTCGAGTGTAAAGAAACTATTCACTGGCTTATATTTTCACCTACGCTCTTTAATAAATCTCAAAGTTAGGAAATTATTTGTTAATGATTTGAAAGAATGTATTCAATTAATATAATTTTTTTACTCGTTAAACTAAAATTAATGCTGTGAAATATTTTAGTAAAATTCTGTGATACTGGTAATACTTCTAAATTTCGAGTTTAAAGAAACTATTCTCTGGCTCATACTTTCACCTACGCTCTTTAATAAATCTCAAAGTTAGGAAATTATTTGCTAATGTAATATTTTTACTATATGAAAGAATGTATTCAATTAATCTAATTTTTTTACTCGTTAAACTAAAATTAATGCTGTGAAATATTTTAGTAAAATTCTGTGATACTGGTAATACTTCTAAATTTTGAGTGTAAAGAAACTATTCACTGGCTCATATTTTCACCTACGCTCTTTAATAAATCTCAAAGTTAGGAAATTATTCGTTAATGTAATATTTTTACTATTTGAAAGAATGTATTCAATTGCGCAAATTTCTTTACTCATTATTAAACTAAAATTAATTTTGTTATTAAACTAAATGTAAATCTCCAGTGTTAATAAAGTATTAACTGGCTCATATTTTCTACCACGCTATTTTAATGCATCTCAATGTTAGGAAATATTTTAAGTGAAATTATGTGTTAATGTAATAATTTTCCTTTTCGAAAGAATGTATTGATTTAACTTAATTTTCTTACTCGCTATTCCAATAAAATTAATTGTTGTGAAATGTCTTAGAGAAATTCTGTGATACTATAATGCTTCTAAATTTCGAGTGTAAAGAAATTTTTCACTGGCTCATATTTAGAAGAATGTTCAAATTTTTAAGAATGATCGTGAACGAATATTGATCCGCATTGAGTTCATTTTTGATTTTTCCTAAGTCTATTTGATTTCATTTTAAGGGCAGTTTTGTTTTCAAATATTTATTGCGTGTTTGTTTTCGATTGATAAGACTATGTTATTTTATTGGGATCACATATTTTTAATTTTCTCTTCATTTTTATAAGGATTCGCCTCAATAAACAGTTTTTCATTCACTGTTTCTCAATCTTTATACTTTCCAGTTTAGATTTATTGATTTCGCAAAGAAAAACATTTATTTGTACTTTGTTTTCAATATTTTAGACTTTTTTTACTAAATTCATACGCTTTTGTTCAGTTAAGAAATTGAAACATTTTAAGTTTTATTTTAGTTTTAAAATTTTGAATTTCAGTATCATTTGTAAACTGTGTCTCTCCAAAATTGTTTTAATTGTTCAATTTATCATATAAAATATTTATTTTGAAAAAAAAAATCTTTCATTTAAATATTCGATGATAATAAATTACTGCTTTTTCCGAGAATGACCAATTTATAAGCATGGTCATTACTATACCTTTATCATTCGCTGTTTGCGTTACCCATAAAACACCGTTACCAGATTGCAACAAAAATGCGACAGTCACGAAACTGAGATCGTGTGGGTTTTGCGATGCCGCTGCACTGGTCGAAAAAGGTTACAACATGATACCATAACGAGGCATATAACTATTGCAGTGACGTCACAGTATGACGGAATTGTAACTTATTTAAGTCTCACCCAGGGCCACCGTGTGACTAAGTTGAGACGTGACTATGTCCTATCTTTGTTACACGGTTCACGGTTGTATTTTCAGTGGTTTCGAAAATGCAAAACTGTACTAATCTCAATTTTTTTTGTACTGTATGACTGTTAATGTTACTTGTTTTCAACATAATTTTAATGTTAATAAAGAAAAAAATTTTTTTTTGTTCTTAAATTGATTTTTTTCCTACGTTTTCGCCCTTGAAAAGTTTGCATTTTTTCTTATTTCAATTTTCTTATACATCTACTGTTATTGTAAAATAACCTTTAACAATTGAAAAACAGATGGAATGAAATTCCATTAAACCAAAATTCAGACTTTCACAGACTATCAATATTTACTTTACAGAATATATCTGAACAAAATAAATCCAAAATAATAATTGAAATTAATCAAAATTTCTTTCTGGTTATGAGAAGCTCTTATTTCAATTTTCTTATACATCTACTGTTATTGTAAAATAACCTTTAACAATTGAAAAACAGATGGAATGAAATTCCATTAAACCAAAATTCAGACTTTCACAGNAATAGAAACAGAAAATTACAGAAAACCGTTTTGGAAAAATGTTTACTTAGGGTAATTCATTCAAATAAAAAAAATATTGCAAGATTTCAATTAATTTAGCAATATTTTAATTTTCAGATGATTTTACAATACATAAATAAATGTTTTGCTGCCATATATTTTGCTGAAATAATGTACAATGTAAATAAATCCATGTCCTTTAAAAACACTAAAAGTTTCACAAAAAATATTTAATGTTTCAAAAAATGCACTCAATTTGAATGAAGGATTTTAATTTTATTCAAAGATTTGACAAAATATTAAAATGTTACAAGACTGTATAATCCATCGTTCTAGTTTTAATTGAATTGAGTCTTTTTATATTGTTCACTGAAATTTTCACTTTCAGATTTGTTTTAATTTCATACACATCTTCTTACGAACATTTAATTGCTTACGCACAGCTTTTTATGGTCTTTGTAGATGGAAAACCTTACATATTTTTCCTTCCTTTCATTAGTAGAAGTGAGTTTTACTAGTTAAGGAATTCTTTGATCACTAGACAATCTTAGCATTTTGTATGGATGGAAAAAAAAAGTTCTGGGCAAAATTACTTTTATTGAACTTTTGGAAGAAGATGGCTTTGGAATGCAAGAGGTATTTCCTTGCCCTGCTAGATTATTTTCATACTTTCTTTATTATAGCTGGACTATGAGTCTTTCATAATTTTTTTTCGGAATTTCGTGATTCGTATGTTCTATCCTAGAAATAAATTTCTCACTTTCTTCTTCTACATATTTTGGAACAATATAAGCGAATGTGTAGAGGAATAGTTGCGATAACTTCTTTTATGGTTGGGGTGTTGGATAACAAAATCACTCAGTCACTTACTAAGAAATCAATGAAATAATAGCGAAACATTTTTTTTCGAGTGTGAAGAATGCATGTTATTACTCTGTATTTTTTTGTTATTCCAATAAAATTAATTGTGTGAAATATTTTAGTGAAATTCTGAGACACTGAGTAATACTTCTAAATTTCGAGTGTAAAGAAACTATTAACTGGCTCATATTTTCACCTACGCTCTTTAATAAATCTCAAAGTTATGAAATTATTTGTTAATGTAATATTTTTACTATATGAAAGAATGTATTCAATTGATCTAATTTTTTTACTCGTTAAACTAAAATTAATGCTGTGAAATATTTTAGTAAAATTCTGTGATACTGGTAATACTTCTAAATTTCGAGTGTAAAGAAACTATTCACTGGCTTATATTTTCACCTACGCTCTTTAATAAATCTCAAAGTTAGGAAATTATTTGTTAATGATTTGAAAGAATGTATTCAATTGATCTAATTTTTTTACTCGTTAAACTAAAATTAATGCTGTGAAATATTTTAGTGAAATTCTGTGATACTGGTAATACTTCTAAATTTCGAGTGTAAAGAAACTATTCACTGGTTCATATTTTCACCTACGCTCTTTAATGAATCTCAAAATTAGGAAATTATTCGTTAATGTAATATTTTTATTATTTGAAAGAATGTATTCAATTGCTCAAATTTTTTTACTCATTATTAAACTAAAAATAATGTAAATCTCGAGTGTTAATAAAGTATTCACTGGCTCATATTTTCTACCGCACTGTTTTATTACACTTCATTGTTAGGAAATATTTTAAGTGACATTATGTGTTAATGTAATAATTTTCATTTTCGAAAGAATGTATTGATTTTACTTAATTTTTTTACTCGCTATTCCAATAGGATTAATTGTTGTGAAATGTTTTAGCGAAATTCTGTGATACTATAATACTTCTAAATTTCGAGTGTAAAGAAATTTTTCACTGGCTCATATTTAGAAGAATGCTCATATTTTTAAGAATGATCGTGAACGAATATTGATCCACTTTGGATTTTTCTTAAGTCTATTTGATTTCATTTTAAAGGCAGTTTTGTTTTCAAATATTTATTGCGTGTTTGTTTTCGATTGATAAGACTGTTATTTTATTGGGATCACATATTTTTAATTTTTTCTTCATTTTTATTAGGATTCAACTCAATAAACAGTTTTTCATTCATTGTTTCTCAATATTTATATTTTAAAGTTTAGATTTATTGATTTCGTAAAGAAATAAATTTATTTGTACTTTGTTTTCAATATTTTAGACTTTTTTTTTACTAAATTCATACACTTTTGTTCAGTTAAGAAATTGAAACATTTTAATCTTTATTTTAGTTTTAAAATTTTGAATTTTAGTATCAGTTGTAAACTGTGTCTTTCCAAAATTGTTTTAATTGTTCAATTTACCATATCAAAAATTTGTATTTAAAAAAAATCTTTCATTTAAATATCAGATGATAATAAATTACTGTTTTTTCCGAGAATGACCAATTTATAGACATGGTTATTACTATACCTTTATCATTCGCTGCTTGCGTTACCCATATAACACCGTTACCAGATTGCAACAAAAATGCGACAGTCACGAAACTGAGATCGTGTGGGTTTTGCGATGCCGCTGCACTGGTCAAAAAAGGTTACAACATGATACCATAACGAGGCATATAACTATTGCAGTGACGTCATAGTATGACGGAATTGTAACTTATTTCAGTCTCACCAGGGTCGAAAATGCAAAACTATACTAATCTCAATTTTTTTTGTACTGTGTGACTGTTAATGTTACTTGTTTTCAACATAATTTTAATGTTAATAAAGAAAAAAAAACTTTTTTTTATCTAAAATTGTTTTTTTCTTACGTTTTTGCCCTTGAAAATTTTGCATTTTTTCTTATTTAAATTTTCTTATACATCTACTGTTATTATAAAATAACCTTTAACAATTGAAAAACAGATGGAATGAAATTCCATTAAACCATAATTCAAACTTTCACAGACTATCAATATTTACTTTACAGAATATATCTGAACAAAATAAATCCAAAATAATAATTGAAATTAATCAAAATTTGCTGGCTATGAGAAGCTTGAAGTTTCTATACTGAAAAATTATTTATTTCCGTCATTTTCTTATGTTAAATTAATAAAGTCATAATTTTTCCTTAAAAAATGTGCAAAAAGTGTATATATAACTTACACTACATTTTAAACTGATCATCTTTAAGGTATTTACTATATAACCTATAAAAAAATTAATAATGTTAAATAATGGTGGGAAAAGCAGCTCTATTTTCTATATATTCTATTATATTACTTCTATAAAAGAAAATTTTAAGTTAGAAGTTTCATAAGTAATTTTAAAGTTCATACTAAATCTTAAACATATTTTTTTCGTTACAAACTAGGTTTTAACTGAGTCATTCGAAAAGGTAATTTTTTTTGAATAAGTTAGGTACTAGTTTATTTTATAAGAAACAGCCTTTTTAATTAGCCAAATGATTTCTGTTACTTTCGTCATGCTGATAATGCTTTATCATATATCTGAAAATTTCATTTGTTAAAGTAATTCCTTTTTGTCATTCTTTTTCTTATCTGAAATCTTTTCTGGTTTAAAATGATTTTTTTTTCTTTTACGAATTTTATCCATTAATTGGAAGACTATATTAAGACAAACCTAATTAACTTAGGAAACAAAAGTCTTTAAATTGCATGCGAGCAGTAATTTTTTCGCGTGCTTTCTAACAAGATCTAATTAGTGTATGGAGTTCGGCCCTAAAATAAATTTTTTCTCTTAAACTTTCATTACTTTATTGAACATGTAATTTGTGATCATCGATATATTATTCATAATTCTTAATCTGAATAATTTTTTTTATTAAATCTGATTATATTTTATTATTATTTATTCATTATCTTAGTTTTATAAATGTTATTCCGATTACTTATAAAGTAACAGTTCAAAATTATTACAAATCCATATTTCAAAGATTTATTTTTAATTTAAATGCTTGGTAATGAACACAACTGTTTACGCAGTTTAATTTCATTTAGCTTCTCGGCAAAGTCTTGATCTTGTAACCTTGGTATTGTTTAATACTCTAATTTTTATATTTTAATTTCCTCGTTATTTGTGTTACTTTTATAATACTAGAGGGTAGGCTTCCTGTTCACATTCGCTCACAAGTCTTCGGAACTGCTTGAGCAGTTTTTTCAAATCACTTTGTGATCTGTGCTCGCTTTAATCACTCATTTCATCTGTTCAACTCATAGAAGAACGAGTACCGATAAAGTGGCAAACAATCAACATATTGAATTGATATTTGTTTTCAAAAAGAATTTACAATTTAATTTATCCCAAACTATCAGAAATTTAAATAAAATAAGACGCATTGATTATATCATGAGTCTTTAAGTGTGCATAGCTACAAAATATCATAGTTTTATTGTATTTAACTAAATCACACGGTTCGAAATCATATTTAATTGCGAAATCAAACACCTTCAAAACTAATCTTATTTTTAATTCTTTTTACAAAATTTATTAGTTACTACTATTAGTAATATTAGTAACTAATTTATTAGCTAGAAATAAGACCTAAATACTTAATAATTAAAAAAAACTTAAAAATAAAATATAATATATAGATGTGTGTTTGCAGAATTTGATTTCAACTGCCTTGTGTGCTTTTCCAATTTGAATTATTTCAGTAAAGTTTCAGTGTGTTTTTTTCCGCTTAGTTATCATTATAGACCTAGTAAATTGTATTGACTTTGTGATTAACTAATTTATTAGTACTACAGCAAAATTTATTAGCTTTTACTTAGTCTATGTACGAGTAATAAAATCTACAGCACATAATTAAGCAATCTATATATTTCGAGAACTGAGCTTAGTACTATTAATTATTCATTATTTTATACTTATATTTCACTTCCGCTTTATTTTAAGTATGAGAATTAAATTAGGAAAACCGTTTATGTCTATTTTTCACAAAAATAACGATAGAATCGACCCCTGTTACATTTTGAGGTTTAATAAATTTTGACTAATTGATATCTTGGAAAATCAGTTACACACAGTTATTACACAGTTAAGATCAGTTATTACACAGATATTTTGTTAGTCCTTTGGGATGGAACTGATAAATTTTATTTGAAAATAAATTTATCGATTTAAATTATTATTAAGTTTATCTATTTAAATCCTTATTAAATTAATTTTAAATTATTACTAAATTTATTCAAAGATAAATTTATTTCGGAAACTTTAGAATTTAATAAGCTTAAAACCAGACATTGAAACAAAAGACTGAATGTGTGACTGCAAAGAATAATAATTTTCAGATTTTTCAGCTCTCTCAAAGATTAAAGACCACATTTTACTAGATTCTGAATATTTAAAAAATATTGCATTGCTTGTGTGTTAATGTTTTCTACTGAGCATAATAAATTATAAGTATCACATAAATTACAAACGATAAGCATCACAAAATTACAAAAATTTCTTAAAAAGTCCTAAACTGTTTAAAAAAAAATTGCCTTTGTTATCACAGAAAATGTAAATTTAATATATTTGCATTAATATTTATTCATATTAAAAAAATGGCTTTTATTCGCATATAAAACTGAATCTGTTTTACATTTTTAAAGTGTAAAATCTAACGTTAAAAATATTTTTTTCCATCAGGTCTCCGTCAGTCACAATTTTAAAAACAATAAATACTGAACTCTTATCATATTTACAAATTAAATCATATTTGTTGATGTTAGAAAAAAAACTTATTTCGCATAAGTCACTGCTTAATAAAAGTTGTGTCACTTATTGTAACTCTTAATAGCTTACAGGGCTATTTTTCCTAATGATAATGAATTTCAATTTCAAACGTTGTCAGTTTCGGGTTATTATGCATTTGCTTCACTAGTGAGGATTCTTTAAGAAAAGGGCAAAATATAAATAAATAATGTATGGAATATTTATTAATGGAATGTTTAAGAAATGCGTCCTTATGAAAATCGTAATAAAAATCTTACCATATTCTTAAGATTTCTCTAAATATCTTAAGTTAACTGTTTTTAAAGTCTTAAGCCAAAAGTTAAAAAGTTTATTTTTTCTATTAACTGTTTTTTTTTGTATAAGTCACAATTGAAAAATGAAAGCTGAAAGAATTTTCATTATATTGGAAAACTTAATCATGCTGGTTGATATTAGAAAAATTTTGCTAATTTCATATGAGTAGCAAATGGAAAATAAAAATTGCAACTGATTGAAATTCTTATCATATTTAATAACTTAATCACATTTGTTGATGTTAGAAGAAAAAATTGCTTATCTTTGCATAGGTTACAACTGAAAAATAAAAAGCCATGCAACTTATTGGAACTCTTAATAGCTTTCAGGGCTATTTCCTCAAATGACTACGAATTTCGCATTCAAACGTCGCCAGTTTTCGGTCATTATGCATCCTCTTCATCAATGATGACGCTTTTCACTCCATTCAATCTTAACAAAGGCTTAAAAGACAGTAATTAGAGTCGATGGGCGAACCTAATACTTTTCGCTCTTTATTGGGAATCATTATCACCCTCTGACTCAAGCCATTAACAATTTACTCAGAGCGATTAATGGAAAAAAAAACCTCAACAAAATTGCAGACACATTCAATTTCAGTAGAAACTTCATCGTTTTCTAAGACTGTAATCTATCATCTTGATGGAAGTAAATGCCTCCTTAATTTTATCCAGATTTACAACTTGTTTTATTGTATTAAGAAAGAAAATGTATTTTACATGTATGATTATTAGAAATGAGATGAACTCAGTCAAATCAAAGAGGTTGGTACTCATTACCTCATTTCTGGATTCGGGTGATAAAGTTTTCATATATTTTCTTGCTACAGAGAAGGGGTACAGATTTTATTATATTAAATGGTTCAAAATCAAAGGCCTATTTTTTACCAGTAGACGACGCACAATAACGGGTTATACTAGGAAAAATATATTTCATGTATTTTCTTACTATAGAGTTAGTAATATCCTTTACAAAAAATAAGGTATTTTGAGGTTGACACACGTTAAAAATGCACCTGAGGTATAAAATAAGGTTATGTTTTGCACAAAAAATAATCTCATTTATAAACCTCAATTTCAAGCTCATTTACACCTCATAAAATCAACCTCATATATTACTCAGAAAAAAATTTTAGTTTATATTGGGTGAAATTATTTACACCTCAAATATACGTAATTGTTTGATGTGTAGGAAAAAAACCGTACACCTAAAAAGCAACTCTCTTAGCTCGTTTCTCTAACGAAGATTGCCATTAACAGCAAAATACCCGCCAGTGTTAATAAAGTCATACATAAAGTCATACTTCATTCACCTTGATTATACTCCTTGGGAGGTTGAACTTTTAGGGCTGTTTTTGAAATCAACTTCGAATGGATCATAAACAAACCTTGACATTTCAAAACAACCTCATATAAACCTCGAATACACCTTAAGTTTTTGTAAGAGACATGATTCATTCAATACATAGGGTGTGCGGGACGCACGGTGCCTCTTAACTGTTTCGGTTAAATGTTTATGTTTGTCTTATAAGTAAGGTGATTTCCGAAACCAAGACGGAGATTTAACCTGTTTATATTAAGTAACTAGTTTTGCTTTGTGCGTGTTTGAAAACGGGGAAACCTCCCTGCAAGCTTCGGAATCGGTTTTTGTTAAATAAGGATTTTATGAGAAAAATATTCGCGTTTCAGCTTTAAATTGAGTGAACAAATTACTTAGCTACGCAACAAATTAAGAACTTGACTAATTGTCTAGTTCATGAGACTTTTATTTACAAGCATGTGACGTGCATGGATGAGTGATACATGAAAAAATACATAGACTCACTAAAAGTCTTGTACATAAATTTTCAATATGAGTACACTTCGACACTCGACACGCATCATAATGTTAGACTAGCACTTTACCATACGTTCCATTGTATGTTTCTGTCAATATCCGCATCAGCAGCACTGATATGTTCCTGCAGTGCTGTTGGCATTGGGGTATAAATACTCTACTTTTCTCAAGTTGGCATTGAGGGTGCACTAATTTCTCTCTTATATAGTGCTAGGGAACAATAAAAAGTATAAATTTTCGACCGCAGAGTATTTTTTTCGGACATCCAGTTGTGGATAATTTATTACACTGTAAAAATTGTTGCTTAATGTCTCTTCGAATTTGATGTTGAACAACACAAGAAATTGTGAACTTTCCATTTCATGAGTATTGTTCAATCTAAGCATCTATAAATTGGAAAAAGAACGCCAAACTCGCCACGTATTCACATAGTAAATAAGTTAAATTTGCTCCAAAAACACCAATCTTGGCGAGCTCAGGATGTCGCCAGTAGTTTGCTCACAACGAATTAGAGTTGACGTAAGTTTGTTATTGGCGTTCGCTCTTCTATACAATGTGTACTGAAACAATAGTTCACCGTTAAAATTCGGATGTATATTTTTAGTTGTGTAATAACGATCATTATATTTTATTTTTAAATATTTGTGAACTGTATTAAATAATTTTATAATATTTAATTTCTATCCACTCCAGTTTCCTTAAGCCTAGTTCGAATACATATTAATATTCTCTCATTGTTTTTGTTTAATTAACAAACTAACTTTATTTTAAGAAATATTGTATTTATGCATCCTAAAGTAATAATTCTTACTTTGTATTGTACCGTAAAAATAACTTTCATGACTTTGTGTGTATCATCTTACTGGAATCATGACAGTTACTGGATTGCTGTTACTGTACACTAAATATTATAAGAGAACATTTTAGGTGTTTTATTAGATCCTTGCTTTTTGGTGTAATGGAACAACACTTTGGTGAAAAAAGGTAGCAATATTTTTGGTGTTCAGACGCACGAACATTTTTGCAATGTAGCCTTACTGTACTACGGTTACATTTCCATTGATAGAAGAATAAAGAAAAGTATTTTAACGTATTTATTGTTTGAGCGAATATATTATTGCTTTTTGCAAAACAGAATAATAATCTGGAAAAAAAAACTAATCTGTTTTTTTATAAGTTGCTTAATTTAATTAAGCTCAAAAAATATTATTCCACTAAATGTATTATATTTGTATGTTACTAATAAGGTAAAATAGAATGGATATATTTTTTAGCGTAAATTATTCTCAGCTTATTGAACATAAAATACCCTTGAAGTATTTGTCTCGAAAAATCCTATTATGATTCACAGTTATAAAAGTTAATTACTTGCGTTGCGTTAGTCTTTTTTTGTTTCACAGATAATTTTTTTCTGTTAGTGTCATTATCATCAAAAGTAATTATAGTACTTTTTTCACTTTTTTTTAATATTTTTATTTGTCTGCCTTTTTTATAAAAGTCAAGCACATTTTCTGGCAATAAGTTTCATCTTGATTTTTTACCTAATTAAGATGTAATCTTAATTATCGGAATTTTTATAACGTTAAGGATTTGTTTTTTTTTTCCAGCTAAATCTATTTTTAAGAAAATATTAAAAAAGTAAACTTTTTTGTGTTTTTTAAAAAAAGATTATTCATGAATAAATGTTTTTAAATAAAAGTAACTATTTTAAATTACCTTGGAATTATATTCAAAAATGCTCTTTGTATTTTATAAATGAAGTGGGGAAATCTTTTTATCAACTTTTCCATGACAGTTTTAACAATTGTTTCTTATTCTTTTAGGATTGTATTTGTATTAATTTGCAAGTTCTTTTACGGTATATGGAAAATTAATTTCCTGTTTATTTTTATTTACTGTTGAAAATTAAATTTATTTTATTAAAACAAAAATATACATGAGGAGTGCAGTTGAAGGAATGTGTTTTGATCTTACTGAACTAAACAGCATTAATTAACTATCCCAAGTCACCTCAGTGGATGATGGTATTAAGTAACTATCTTAAAGCATCTTGAAGTGCACTGTTAAAATTTTTAGTTTAACCTAACTGCCAAAATAGTATAACTTTAGTGTATCTTATAGGTCTTTGATTTCCCCAAACCTCAACGGGGTATGGTACCAAATGTACATTTAAGCGTTCCCAAAGCACATTCTTAAAAAATACTTGAGAATCGCGACACCAAAAAATCGTGGCAACTATTTTACACCAAAAGTTGTTATTTGCCAATATCACTATTTGCCAAACTCAGCAAGTCTGCTCCAAAAATGGTATAGTGGAGCACCTGAGACAATTTTCTTGGTAAAATAAGACACTAAGATAATTTTAGGTGTAGTGAAGCAACAAGAGCCTTCTTTTACCCTTTTGTTTTGGGTGTAAAATGATCTGATTTACTGTAAAGCTTGAGTGGTTCGGGCTGCGTATTTCCGATATAGTGATGTTTAATGACCCGCTTCCATGTTAAGCATTTTTTAAATAAGAAAAAGAATTTGATTTTTGAAAAAAGTTACAAATTTTTTTTTGCGTGTTTTTCCTCTAGAATTGCTGATTAGAATTATGATTTATCGAAAATTGAAGTAGATACAAGCACAAATTCATAATATATATTATAATTTACTTATGTTACAAAAATTTCAAAAGCATTTTGTTAAATGAACAATATTTAAATTTAAGAACCAATGGGGTTCCATCAGTTTTGTGACTAGAGTTTCCGAATTTCTAAATTAGGCTCTAAGAATAGCTAATATTTTAGATGTTCAGTAACACTAAAATTTATGATAAAAATAAGACATCATGTACAGTAAAATTATTGTTAAGGTACACTATTAAGTAAGACAAACTTGTTCTTAAAATGAAATTAGTCTGTAAATCGAATCACAAAGAGAGAATATTTGAACTAGGCTTAACAAAACAAAAGCAGATAAAAATGTAGTATTATAAAATTATTACACATATTTTTGACATGTTATAGCACATATTTTTGTAATTATGACGCATATTTTTGTAGATACTAAGCAGCGTTTAAATCGTCAACAAAAATATGAGAATAACCATAATTTAGAATATATATAGTCCTAATAATTTAGCCAGGAAAGTTGGGACTCTTTAATTTCCCTTTTTGCTTATTTCACTAAAACCTCTGAATCTATTTCTGTAATTAGAAACTTTTTGTACACACATTGCTTTGTTATCAGAATTATTCTGATCATTCGTGAGAAGAGTATATTTTCTCTTAGATAACTGCAAACAAGCACAAATTTTAAATATTATTTTTCGGAAGTGAGTCGCGTTTGGAAGATTTTACCTTTAACGCAGAAAAAAGACACCTGTGTTTCACGATGTTTTTAATAACCGAAAATAATTAAAAGGGTAGATATAAAATTTTCACTTTTTTTGACCTAAGTTAATACTAATTAGTGAAAAAAATGTGAAAAGTGTGTTCTGTGTCAAAGGTAAAAGACACCACCATTAATAGCCAGCCAATTGAAAGGTTTATGTTTTTCTGAAACCGAATAAAAAAAAAACTGAAATGCTGTTATATTTGAAACTATTCTTTCCAAATATTTTCATCATCGACAAAATTTTCTTACAGACCCGATTCATCTCTTTTTTTATGAATTTATATTTAATCTTCTAACTTAGGTCATACATCTTTCCAAGATAAGAATAAAATCAATTTAAAAGAGACCCCGCTTTTCTAGAATTCATATTCACAAAACACCCAGAGATCTCCATCGAACAAAAGAGTTCATTTCAACCTCAGTGATATAAAACGCATTATTCATCTCTTCATCTTCTCCGTTTCGTGGGTTTCATGGTCGAGTTCTAAAGCGAGGGAAAAAGCCTTTAAACTCAGTAATTCACGTTTCCATCGTCACAAATTCAATTATCCAGTCAAAAAATTCAACATAGGATAAAATGATGTACGGTATTTAGCGAATATTAGTCTATTCTATAGCTTTTTTAATTCGTTTACTATACGTCTCCTTTATTGTGCATATTCCATACATATTGTGCAAATCTAAGGTTTTATTCAATAGCTCCGATTTTTTTTTCTATCAAAGAGTTTTTTTCATTTCAATTTCATGGTTCGTTAAATTCATGGAGTTGCGCTATTTGATATTCAAGCATTTGAATTCATATTATGTATTCTATTATAATGATTTCGTCCTGTTTTTGTATTCTAGATGCATTTTTTGTATTTTCTTGAGCATGAAAATGAATGGCAACTTGAGTATAAAAATAAATAAATAATTGAAAAACATCTTCGATTTGTGTCTATGTATTCTTTGAAATGTTAAATATTGTTAAAATCTTTTCAAAGTTTTATTGTTTAGATATTGAAAAAATGTATTTAAGTAAATCTTAAAAAAGGAGCATTTTTTCCGAAAATTTCCGACCAATTCCATTTTTTCCGACCAATTAAAAGAATTAAAAAAAAACTACAATTGTAACCATTTGTATGGTATTTATTTAAAGACTTTAATCCTTTCGGTGATTTGAAAGTACGAATCTAAATTTATGGAATAATTGTAGGACTTACAAATACAATTATCCACTCTAAAACAAGTTACATGCTGCGTTCAAGTAGTTAATATATATTACTCAAATGCATGGTAATCAGTTTATCAATATCGTGCAACCAAGTAAATTTATTTAAGACACCATTGTCTACATAGGTATTACGCGAGTTTAAAAGCTTTTTTAGGCTTATAAAAGAGACTTCATTAGAAAAATGAAAAATTTTTCTTCAAAAAAAGAAACTTTGTTTATGATTTATTCCTATGGCTGTGTTAAGGAATTTATCTTTTTCAAGTAAACATGTAAAATAGAGCCAAAAATATTCTTACTTTTCCTTGGAGACAGATTTTGCTCATGACATCCTTTAATTGGCTTATTCGGATAACGTCATACTGTTTACTTTTAGCGTAGTATAAGAGATATCATTAAATTTAACATTCAGCTCAATTCGGCATTCTTAATTTCTTTTTCATGTATAAGAATCTCGTCATTTACAATTAAATCTTAAACCACAGCAAAATAGATAGGAATAAGCTCCTTTTCTTCATTTTTCAATTTTTCTCACATAAAATATTTTGTTTTAATACCATTGGTAATGTTGCATTTTTGTAATTTTCTCTTCCTTCAGTATCCACCTCTATATCGATGATTGTGTTTGTTTTAAAATCAAAACTATCTCCTATAATTAATTGCTTTATTATTTTTGCCTTTTATATATTGCTTGTTCATTATTAATTTATACAAAATAAACAATTTATTTATTAAAGGTGTTTGTGAGATTAAAGGTGTTTGTGAGATGTTAGAAGTAATTTGAGGTTTACTTGAAGTTGACTTTAAAAACAACCTTAAAAGTTCAACCTCCCATGGTGTAAAAGGAATTTTATTCACACTTGAAGTTGTTTTGAGGTTAATAGCCTACCTTAAAGCAACCTGCTTGGAGAGGTTGTTTTTGAGGTGTACAGGTCCCGCAGTGGACTGAAAATAAAGACACGGTTCCCAATGGAACATCGAAGTAAAGCGTCACTGGCTGTGGTCAGTAAGTGGGTGGGGGACAACTTTGATCAGCCTGTGGTAGAGACCGAGAGTGCACGGTATCGGTCCTCGTTAAACTGTTCTACCGTAAAGTGCTCCAATTCGCGAGAAGGTCGTTGGACTAAAAAAGCTGGGGAGTATCAAATTGCCGTTTCGATTCTAAGCACCCCTTCCGCTTAGGATCCCAACTGCGATAACAAGTCTCCGGATCATCCTCAGGGTTGTTTCCCTGACCGTCGCCAATACCCCATTGTGAAGCTCTAATGTGACGTAAATAAAGTATCTACATACCTTGAGGTGTTCAGAATATTTTTTCTTCACTTTAAGTAAATAAGTATATTGAGGTGTGAAAAATTCTTCACCTGAATTTTCCAGGTGTGAAAAATTCACCAGATTTCAACTAAAAGTATTGCTGAGCTATACATGAGGAGGATTTTGTATGACTTTTTAATGAGGTTGAAATTTAGGTTTATTGATAAGGTTAATTTTGGTTCAAATATAACGTCATTTTCCACCTCAGCGTATGTTTTTCTACTCCTGTCAACATCAAGAACACCATATTTTTCGTAGGGAATCTTATTAGGATTAATTGTGTATGCATGTTTGTTGCAGGGAATTATGGGAACAGTGGGATGGATGCATTCGTGAAGCTAGCTCACGAGGCAGGCATCTGCATTGCCGCCAGTGATTCAGTCTTAAGCCATGCCGAAGACTTTATCTACGACCAGATCATCCGTAACCTCCAGAAGTATCCGGGTGCAAAGGTGGTTGTCTGTTTCTGCGAGGGTATGACCGTTCGAGGAATCCTCAAAGCTACCAGAAGGCTCAATGCAACAGGAGAGTTTCTGTTGATTGGAAGGTAAGGTGTTAAGAAAAACTCTGATTATTCTTCTCCCATCGAATAAAGATCTCTAAAAGGTGTTTTTTTTATCAAAAAATGCGGAAGAATGTCGAACTGGAATGACGTGCAATTATGGTGCTATAAGGGGTTAATTGGAAACGTAATGTCGAGTCAACTAACCATTTTTAACGTAATCACGCGATATTATGACTGATATTGTACAGAATCACATTTTAACTCAGTATTTAATTGAAACTGCAGCAAATTTCTACGATTTTGTTAGTCAAAAACGTTTTGTGTACCCATTCTGTAGGAATTTATTTGCCTTGTGTGTTTTCATTTGCATTAAATGTTTTACACACGGAGAAAGAAGTTCTGTCATAATTATCGTACTGTGTTTGCCGTTTATATGGTAACGATTTACCGGAAATTCTGGTTTTCGAAGTTATAGTTCTTATTACCACGCATTTAGTAAAATATTGCAAAGCTGGAAAGTAAGTTTACCCAAATAAATGGTTTTTATGCCATGCTCTACGGTATCCTTATAAGAATACCGAATTTCACCACATTTACCAAAGTTTTGTCGCGCATCATAAAACCATATTTCAATGTTAATTTTTCCCGAATTCTTATCAAAGCACTTCTGTAAAGATTGCCGTGATTTTTGGTGTTTTCATAGAGCCAGAAATACAGTAAATTTTACATATTTTGGTATGTTCAAACATACTTCTTTTCACAGTACGACTTATCAATAAATAAATTTTCTTCCTTCTTCCTGTCCTATACAGTGCCTTTGCATTATTATCTGATCCAATAAAATTTAATCAGAAGGAAAGAGAGTTGTTCAATCAAATATTTATACTTATATAGTACAATATCAAATACATTAAATTAATCAAATAGAACACTTAATCAAATATTTTAATTAAAATTAGATTACAATTAAGGATCTTAGAGCTATGGTAGTGGTTCAGGGGATAGAACGTTCGACTCCCATGAGGTTCAGGGTTTGAATCTCATCCATAGCTGTTCGATATGAATTCCGTGAGATGGTGTGATTCCGTGAGGCTAACCGTGAGATGTTTTCGTGGTTTTTCTCTCCATCTAAAGCAAGTGCGGGTTAGTTCTATCAAAATGTCCTCCACGAAGACGAATTGTTTCCAATACTTGATCCAAGAGTTCCCATGTCTTCTGGATTGAGTTAAAATTTACAAGGCTATGGAGTTGAATAGTAGTAGTTGCAAACTCAAAAACTTGGTCGGCTGTTCAGTGACGGTTTTAAAATAAAATATGAATATTAAAAATGCCTTTTTTTCATAAATTCTCTTTGAAGCGCTTTGTTTCAGCCCAATGCAAATATTTTTATGAATAGACTATTGCTTAAATTTACAAAACGCAATAATCAATAATTTTCTATTGCTTTATCAGATATTTCACTAGTTTGTTAGCAGTTTCAAATATGATTTAAATGTGTTGAGTGAAATATATTCATTCCATTATGCTCGTTTTGAATTATAACTGTAGGCAATTTTTAGAGGAAAGAATTATGAGATTTTTTTGTTAAAATATATAAAAAATTAAATATCTCCCGTAATTTATACCTTCTTAGGTCTTCGCCAATAATATTAAAATCTGTTTTTCAGTCTTCGCTTCATTAATTTCAAAGAGTTCAAATTAAAAATGTAATGCTCGTCAATGCAAACTACCTAAATTTTATACGAGAGTCATTTCCACTGTTTTAAATTACCCGAAAAAGTCTTATTTTTAATACAATTCAGTTAAGGAATTAATTATTATATTTAATAATAGATAAATTCTAGTTGATTATAGTAAAGAACAAATCATGCTAAAAAAGTCTTACCCCAGGGAAATGCATCAGCTGTCGTTTATATTCAATATCAACAACAATCTGTATTTAGGTTAGTGTAATTTTCTTTTCAACACAATAAGACATTTAGACAAGTGAGGTGTCTTTGATTTGCCAAAAAAGAAAAAAGGCAATCCCAAAAAGAACTTAAGGGATTAGTGGTGTATCGATAATTGGCATATCAAAGCAAATCTTGACGTCAAATAAATCCTTACCGGATAAAGATTGTCCGATAAAATCGGTTTTTCTTTTGTTATCAGGAAAAGAAAATACTGAGAATCAGGTTGACGAACATATAATGTCGAACAACAGAAATAAGAGTTATTATGTCATGTCATTTTTTCTTGAACTCAGCAGAATATGATATTTTATGCTTAGTATATATATATTGTCTTATGATATATTTTTATTAATGTCTCGTCAGGTTTCAGATTTAACTGGTCGTCGTTCGAACTCTGAAATTTTTTTCTTTACATTACCACTGATATTCGTTTTATTTGACTTGTTTATAACTTGCTGATACTTGTACTTTGTTTACTATAATCATTTTTCTTTAATCAAACAGATTTCAGATATCTTTTCAGATTGGTTTAGCTTAATATTCACAGTAACTAAAATTTTATATTTGTCACAAAATTATCAAAAAAGAGAAAACGAAATAAAATATATTACATTTTAATAAAGTTTCTCTTTATTGTCTGTAAAGCACGTGATACCTTTTTATTAAGTTCTGAATTCTCCTCTATTATCTGGTGTGATTTTATCCTTGGAGACGAGTTATTTTCCTTCACTGTATTCATGCAAAAATACTAAATAAAACTTAAAATTTTAATTACAGTAGTGGAATTTCAATACTAATATTTAATTTCAAAATAAATTTGAAACAATTGCATGGGCACCTCCTTCCTGTTCACAACGTTCTGAGATATTTTTAAGGAGGTACAACAATTCAATCACGTAGCTTACGAATGAATATATATATATATGTATATATATATATATGTACCGCTCAAAAGTATCAGTACACCTAGAAACTTACAAAAAAATGGCAAAATTCAAAGTGTCATAACTTCTTTAAAAATGATCAAAAATGCTTCTGCTTTAGNGGAGAGACATTTCGAAATCAAGAATAATTATCCTAAGATTGATTAAGATTACTCATTATAATGAGTCTATATCTGTGAGAGGCGTATCTATGAGGAAACAAAGAAAATAATGCAATTGGGAACGAATGTAAAATGAAAGAAGTAAAATAAAGTGAAAAATGCGTTAAAATTAGATTGACTGATTTAACTGCTAACAAAAATTACTATGAAGGAAAAAATGTGCTTTTAGCTTTATTGTATGGAATGAATGGTAAAAATAGTAAGTTAAACTTCAGTGCAATCTATCAAAAAAAAAACACTTAAAAATAATAATAATTGGAAAATTTGAGACATAAAACTCATCATAGGAACAGAAATTTATAAAATAATATTATTAAAATTGTAAAATCATCCAAAAGAAATAATAGCGATAATATTTATGTTTCTAATATTTGTTGGGTTTTACACATAGACGCGAACTAGGGATAAACAATGTCTTGCATTAGTTATTTGAGTAATCTGTTTAAAAAAAATAAAAACATGGTTTTTATGCCCATTGGGTGGACTATACAGTCAGTGAGCTTTACCTGGGTCTCAAATATCTGGCGACATGACATTAAAAAGGAACTGCAATCACCAATAAAAGAATATCTATGATCTGAGAAAGTACAATCTGATAAAATACCGAACTTCGGCCCTAGCCAAGAAGGTTAAAGACTTGACTTGCTCTACAGAAAGATGGAAAAAAAGGAACAAGAAAATTTGATCTGTGTCAAATATCACAATAAGAATTTAATATAACTATAACCATCCAATTTTATACGTTAAAAATTAACTTTAGATTTACTATATAGATCAGATACTTGATTATTAATTTTAAAGATTACTTGAATTATATACATGATTTCATGACATTTGTTGAACACAAGTGAGAAGCCTGTTTTGTTACGAGCAAAAGGGAAAAGTATTTTATTTCATACATGTTTTGGTTTTATATTTAGTTTTATATTATTATATTTATAAAATACATTATATTTCGCTTTTGTGCTTTACAAATAATGATAAAACCTTGAGCAATTTAAAGAAAAACAAATTAAACTTTTATTTCTAAATCCATTTGATATTATTTAATTGCAGGGCTCTTAAATAACTAAATCCTCAATTTAAGAAACATTCTGCATTTTTACCTAATTATTTATATCAAAAACGAACTATTCTAGAAAGTATATATTTCTTTTCCACAATACAAAGCGAATGGTTTTGAATTTACCTCAAATTATACCCCATGCATGTTAAAATATATCCACTATCCACTATTTAAATAAAATTTATTTTTTTGTTTGTGCTCTGCATTCTCCAACAGTGATGGTTGGTCCGACCGGAACGATGTTACGGAACAATATGAACAAGAGGCTGCGGGCGGAATATCCATCCGTATTCATTCCACGTACGATCACAGCTTTGATCCCTACTATTTTTCCCTCAAACCTCACAACAATCAGAGGAATCCCTGGTTTCGGGAGTTTTGGGAATACAGATTCAACTGCTCTTTGGAAAAAGGATCTGGAAAATACAATAAAACTTGCAATACTGGTAAGCTCAAAATGTGTTCTTTTTTGCTGATGTTTTATGTCACATGTTTTGAAAATAACTTTTGTGAGAGAGAAAATGTTATACAAATGAAAGCCAGAAGGTAAAAATTGTTTTTGATGGGTTGCGTTCAGCATAAATGTACGATTTGGAAAAATCTCTTTCTATTTTTGAATTTTTTTGTTTGCTTGATACTGAAATTCATCAATATTGACCCAAATTTATTGTTACTGACTATAAAAATCTTTAAGTGTTGGAAAGTAGTACTAAATTCTCGCCGTCGATGTCTTCGAGAGGATCTGAGATTAGCACACACGCTAACACTTAACCTCGCTCCTGCGTCCCTAAGGGAGCATTTACCAGTTAATGGTTAAACTTTACAGACAAGGTTTAATTAAAAAAAACATATCGATTTCATTAGTTAGGGCATTATTATTAGAATTTTTCAGGGCGAATTTACCAATTTTAGTAGCTGTCGTGGCACACCACTGCATATATTCTTTTTTTTAATTCTTTTTTTATTACAATTACTTCAAACCCGCGATGGTTCAGGGGACAGAGTGTTCGCCTTCCACTGAGGTGAACCGGGTTTGAATCCCAGTGGTGGCTGGTCGATACGAATTCCGCATCCGGCTTGCACCGACCACAGTGCTGACGTGAAATATCCTCAGTGATAGACTGATCTTGGGTTAGAGTCCCCTTGCCGTCAGGCTAACCGTGGTAGGTACTCGTGGCGTTCCTCTCCATGTAATGCAATTGCTGGTTAGTTCCATCATAATGTCTTCCATGAAGATAAACTTCTGACAATGCCTGATCCAGGAGTTCCCTTGTCTTCTGAATTGGGTTCGGAATTATAATTAGTTGAACATTATTATTATTTGGAAAATTGTGTCGGCTGTTCAACGACGGTTTTAAAATAAAATATAATTACTTCAGGACTTCCTCGTAATCTAGTAAAAAATGACTTTCGCCATGACAGAATAGGTCGGCAGCCTTTTGTTTTTATTTGTAATTCTGGTAAATAGATTTCTAAAAGGCTATGTGGAATTCTTGATTTGAACTTTAAAGTGGCAGGATGAGGTGGGCATTGCACTGCATAGTGCCAGTAGTTAATCGTTTATTTTTACCACTCAATTAACAAAACTCCAGGCTTGTTTATTAGCAAATGATTACTTGAGCCTATTTTTACGAGGTTTCGTCTTAACTTGTAAGAGAATATAAACATTATACACTACTGACAAAATTATGATAAATATGATATATTTTCTAAAAATTGAACGTTGTCGTAATAATTCCTTATTATTTAAATGTGTTTTGGTTAAAATTTCTCATTTTACTTACCACCTGATGAACTTTATAAAGGCTTTGATTTGAACTGGCATTTGTACAATATAGGTCTATTTAGACAGTTATTATTTTAAATATATTCAGGAAATCGATGAAAAGGAAAAACCCTCTATCATTATTTACCTTTTTCCCTGTCGCAGAACTATGCTTAACACTTTTTTTTAATTATCGCAATTATCAACATTCGTGTGTTTTCTCTTTCACAAAAAAATTCATGTGTTATAAAATTACAGAAATTCTCTTATCATGTATACTTCAATTCTCTAAAAATAGTAATTTCCTTCTCGAAGCTTTAATCTTCGGAAAATATGTCAGGAAACTTGAAATTAAGGGAAATAAAATTGAAACAAATAAAATTATAACAATTTGCTGAATGCTTTAGTTTTTCTTTTATGTGTTATTATTTAGAGCTTTACAGTCTTTATTGAAAAACAAATTCTACTGAGTAAAAATGTGTATATTATTTTTTTGCGTATAAACTATATTCAGTGAGATTTCTCTTTCTATCTGAAAAATCAACTTATAAAATACTTAAAANACCATCTGATGAACTTTATAAAGGCTTTGATTTGAACTGGCATTGGTACAATATAGGTCTATTTAGACAGTTATTATTTTAAATACAGTCGGACTTCTATTTAACGAACTTTCATTTTACGAATTTCTCTATTTTACGAATTTTTTCGAGGAACCAAGAACATTTTGGAAATTTCATTGTAAAATAACTTCTAAATAGAGAAGTGAATTTTCTATTTAACGAACTTTTCATTGAGATTCACTTTTTCTATTTTCCAAAATATCTCTTAATATTTCAAACTTGTTAACGCATTTTATGGGGGAAATGGCCTTGAATTTATTTTCGAAGCCACTGCTTTATGAAATGTATTATTGTTTTCTCTAAAATTTATCTTAGAGAAAGGAGTACAATCCCTTTCCCCTTTCGCTTGCATTTCAAACGAAAAACTCAGTTCAAATTAACGGATTTCATCTGTAGCAATTTAACTTAAGAACGCATGTGATAATGTATGTTTAAAATGTCTTTTTTAATAAATGCAGCTATAATTTTATGCATAAATTTAGCCTTTTTTCAGTTTAAAATGTATGCAGCATGATAGTGTAACACTGAATAATGTTTTGCTCTATTCTTGCTTTCCATGCAGATTTCTTTTAAGGTTAAGATTCATAAAATAAATAGTAGATATACTAGTTTATAAGCTAAAGGTGTATCAATTGCTATTTTAATTGTGTTCAGAGTTTATGAATTTAAAACCTGTTTTGTGTTGCTTAAGTATTTTAAAAGGTCATTTTCTATTTAACGAATTTTCCATATAGCGAACTTATTACCGGGATTTAGCGACTTCGTTAAATAGAGGTCCGACTGTATATACAGGAAATCGATGAAAAGGAAAAACCCCCTATCATTAATTACCTTTTTCCCTGACGCAAAACTATGCTTAACAATTTTTTTTAATTATCGCAATTATCAGCATTCGTGTGTCTTCTCTTTCACAAAAAAATTCATGTGTTATAAAATTACAGAAATTCTCTTAGCATGTATGCTTAAATTCTCTAAAAATAGTAATTTCCTTCTCGAAGCTTTATTCTTCGGAAAATATGTTAGGAAATTTGAAACTAAGGGAAATAAAATTAAAATGTTATAACAATTTGCTGAATGCTTTTGTTTTTCTTTTATTTGTTATTATTTAGAACTTTACAGTCTTTATTGAAAAACAAATTCTACTGAGTAAAAATGTGTATATTATTTTTTTGCGCATAAACTATATACAGTGAAATTTCTCTTTCTATCTGAAAAATCAACTACTAAAATACTTAAAACTTTTGTTTATTTGATTAAAAACTTCGTTCAAATGTACATAAATTGGAAATAAGAGTCGACATGTTTCAAGCTTTCAAAAATAAGCGCTTCGTTTAAGACTTGCCAGACGTGAATGAGAAGAAACGAAAATGTTTAGAACCACACAAAATAAAGTTGCCAATGAAAACTGGAAAAATAAAGGTGAGAAAGAAAAGTAGAAAACCACAGCTGCCGAGAGAGAAAAAAGATGAAAAACAGAACAAGGAAACCACAATGAAGAGCTACAAATTGGAGTAACATGCATTGCCACGCGCTATGGAGAGATGATGAGGAAGTAATGTCATTAACAAGGGCCTCAGCATTCATTTGAATAAAACAAGATTCCAGGGCATCAAGATGAGCTGGTGTGACTGGGGATGAAATAAATTTGTCCTTGTCAAAATTCAATTTAAAATTTTTTTCAAGTTTTGTTTCTCGCTTTCATTTTTCGTTGGCAACTTAGCGCTTTATATTTTAAATCAATTTGCATCTGCTCTTTCGTGCTTTCATGTCACAAGTCTTTTTTTTTTCATGGACGCCTATTTTTGAGCACTTGAAACATGTCGATTGTTATTTCCAATTTGCATACTTTTGAAGAGAATAAAGTTTTTGATCAAGTAATATCTTAATCCGTTACAGATTCTATGGTTATTTATTTAACTTATTTTGTTTGTTTTTTATGCATTTATAATAGGAAATGAAAATCTTTCGGAACGCTACAAGCAAGATACTAAGATGTCCTTTGTTAAAAAAGCTATCTACACAATGGCTTATGGACTGCACGATATGCAAAAAGCAAAATGCAATACTTCAGGACTGTGTGCTAGCATGCTTCCATTGAATGGATCTCTTTATCTTCAGTACTTGATGAACGTAAGCTTTGTATGGGGAAATGAAACAGTTAAATTTGATGAAAATGGAGATCCGCCTGGAAGGTAAGGACATCATTTTAATGTCTCAAAATGCACAAATTCGTATTTCTAAGACGTTCGCAGAAAATGATGACAGATGCGGGGAAACTCGTTTAAAAAGTTAGCCTTTAAAGAAATTTTCAGTTTAATGAGTTTATATTCCCGTTAAATTTTTGTTTACATTTTTACAAGATTAAACTAACCCCTTAAGGAATTTTTGTCTTAACTTTTTTTCTGGTAGAGAAGCTTATTCCAGCACCCTTTTTTCTTCCAAAGAATGGAAAATTATCTTTAAGTTCATGCAAGTGTGGTATCTGGATTCAGGAAAGTTCTAGAAGGTCTGGATTTTGAGGTCACTTGTTTTGACCTATACAAACCTGGTTTAGAAAAATTACGTCTTAGAAAAGTTAAAGGGGATGAGTTATCGCAATGATAAAATGTGTAAAAAGATAGTTTAGCTAACTTTTAATAAATATAATCTATAATGACGTGCATGGTATGATAACTAAAACAAGAACTGTTTCATGTGAGTTATATTTATCCATTTACGATTTTTTTTAAAAAATTTGTTCTAGCCTATTCGCCCCAAAAAACTTACCATTTAAGATATTCTTTTTTATTTTTTCATGAAAAAAAAAGGATTTCTCAGTGTCAATAGTCATAAATAGCATAATAGTTACTCTTTCCTGCTAAAAATAAACTTTTCTATATTTTTTTAATACAAATAAACTTCTGTAAAAAGATTCAATTGATAGCAAAACAATTTTAGATAGTTTCCCCCCTAAAATAAACACTGTAGGAACCATCGTCCTCTCGCCTGCCATGGTTTCTCTTATATTTTTCTCCATGAATTTTTCGTTCTATTTTTATATCAGCAACTGTGCCTTTTCTCGTTCCTAACTTGTTTTTTCTTCATTCACGTGTTGTATTCCTAACAGATAGTGACCACTTTAGGTCGTTCGAAATACGTCGAACCGTTCTTCCACTTCAGCTAAGAAAATAAGTTTTTATTTTTCATATTTTCAAGCACACTATAGTGCTAGTTAAAAGTACTTTTGTAAATATTGTGTCATATTTTTTTCGATCTCAAGAAAATATTAATTCGCTTCGAAAAAATGTGAAAAAAGAGAAACTTGGAAAAGAAACTGTTTTTTTTTTTGACTAATAATAAATGCTGTCAATTTAATCTTGTTATATTTTCTATTGTTGACGTTTTACGCTTGGTGACGTTTTAAACTCATCTCTTTTTAATGATAAGAAATCCTTAATACCAATATATTCTAAAAATTCTTTTTTAAATTAAGATTCGTCATCTATTTTAAGATCTTTCATCCATTTTTTTAAAATCCATTTTAATCAATTCTCTAATTTATATGTTAGTGAATAAGGAGTGTAAGTGACGTATTTTCTTAAGATTCTTCTTCTAATTTCTTTTATCCGTCTCAATTTATTCTCTTATTTATATATGAATGAATAAAGAGTGTACGTGGCTAGTTTTTTTAAGATTCTTCATCCGTCTCAATTTATTCTCTTATTTATATGTGAATGAATAACGAGTGTATGTGACTAGTTTTTCTAAGATTCTTCATCTGTCTTAATTTTTTCTCCTATTTATATGTGAATGAATAAAGAGTGTATGTGACGTATTTTTTTAAGATTCTTCATCCGTCTCAATTTATTCTCTTATTTATATATGAATGAATAAAGAGTGTATGGGACTAGTGTTTTTAAGATTCTTCATCCGTCTCAATTTATTCTCCTATTTATATATGAATGAATAAAGAGTGCATGTGGCTAGTTTTTTTAAGATTCTTCATCCGTCTCAATTTATTCTCCTATTTATATGTGAATGAATAAAGAGTGTATGTGACGTATTTTTTTAAGATTCTTCATCCGTCTCAATATATTCTCCTATTTATATGTGAATGAAGTGTATGTGACGTATTTTTTTAAGATTCTTCATCCGTCTCAATTTATTCTATTATTTATATGTAAATGAATAAGGAGTGTATGTGGGGTATTTTCTTAAGATTCTTCACCCACTTTGTTTTATCCGTCTCAATTTATTCTCATATTTATATGCGAATAAATAAGCAGTGTAAGTGATGTATTTTTTTGAGACTCTTCACCCAATTTGTTTTATCCGTCTCAATTTATTCTCTTTTTTACATGTAAATGAATGAAAAGTGTATGTGGCTTGTTTTCTTAGAACCTTCATTCAATATCCTTTATCCATTTCAGTTAATCGTATATTTAATATGTGGATGAATGAGGATTTGAGGTTGCGTTTTATGCATGAAGTGCATCTATTCAAAAAAGATAAATTAAGGTACCCAAAGGCCTTCAGGAAATTTCTAGAAAATCATGTTTGAGTATTCTAAATCTCAAACTAAAACTTGATTAGTGCAATGAAATTCTTTAAATTATTTATCTTTAAATTCACTCATAATTTGGAATGTGTTTTATTGTTCGGTGATTTACAAAATTATATATTGTCTGTTTGAGACTATTACTTAAAGAAATGCATTGGAAATCAAATGAAGTCATTAGAGTTTGAGTATAACATTTACGGAAATTGCCTGCAATCCTTCCACCTTGGGAATAACACTGCTGTAAATTAGTCTCGACAATTTCAGTCCGTTGTTTGAGAAATCAAATTAGAAAAGAAAATGAACTCCCTAGGTTGCAGAAGTCACGAACACTCTTAATCTGATAATGATATCTAAATAGTTCTATCTTATGTTAACTAGGAAATTTAATTTAAAACATGAATGAGTAGTAATTGGTTCATTTATATTGATAGAATGGAAGTTAGCTGATATCATTTTGATTTATTTACAGATAATTAATGAAACAAATGATATAAATGAATTGTGGCCTAATTCAAGGAAGACACAGATTCGTTTTATTTTCCTTCGTCCTTCCCAGTTTATCTTTTTTTTTTGATAAAAAATAAAGTTATAAATTATTAAAAAAGGAATTAATAGATCTAAAATACGTAAACTGAAATATTGTGGTTTAAAGCTAACACGTATACTTATCTGAAGTGTTAGGTTTTGTAATCATGTTTAATTCTTGTATTCTGATTCGATAAAAGAAAGAAGGAATATTTTGCGTTGTAAAATGAAAATTCACTGTTATAGAATCAGAAGTATATTTAGAAAACCTCCTACAGCTTTAATTGCGGTTTTTTTAAGATTCAAAATTATTTTTTTTAAAAATTTGAACGTACAAAAACACTTTTACAGATACTTTTCTGCTAAGCAAATTTTGATTGGAAATTATGTACAGGCTGCATGCTAGCAACTTATACCACAGTTCGTGAATTCGAAAAAAAGATATATATTGGAATTCCATGTTGTTTACTAAATAGTGATTGTTAAAAAACGGCGAAGGTTTCTTAGCAAATAGTGGTACATTTTTAGTGGATTGCAATAGAATCAGTTCTACTAGATATTATAAGTTCTTATAATAAGTTCTACCAGACTGGACACTGCGCTTAAAAACTATTTATTTTTAAAAACACTATATCTTAGACTTAAAAAAAATCAATCTGTAGCAAAAAAAAATTGCTAAGAGTTTTCCGTTTGTTTTTTTGCTTGTAAGTTTTGAGATTATTTGGTGGCATTATAAGCATACACATATGGAGGCATTTAAACTTCCGTGTGTTCTTTGAATGAATCGAACTATCACATAAATAATTAATTCTTTCATGGCGTAATAACTGTATGTAATTTAATTTTCTGCAAAAGAAACATACTATCATGCATTTATATGACTATTTCATTCACTTCAGAACAATTTTGAAACCATCTTTTTCGTTCTTGAAAAGTAACTGGTATGAGTGTTCATAGATAGACGCAATAATTTTATGACAAGTGTGCGATTAGATGAAATTAATAGTTGATAAAGTAGCGTTCGTATTAGTTTTATATTAGTTATAAGGAAGAGTTTAGTTTGCTATGACTGGCTCTCAACAATTAATACAATTGCTAAAAAAAGGAAATGCATAATATATTTATATGTTGGACATGTCCACATCATAGAACAATAATTCAATAATGAGCCGTGATGGTTCAGAGGGTAAAACGTTCCACCTTCCAATGAGGTAAACCGGGTTCGAATCCCAGCGATGGCTGGCCGATACGAATTCCGCATCCGGCTTTTACCGACCACGGTGCTGACTTAAAATATCCTCAGTGATAGACGGATCTTGGGTTAGAGTCCCCTGCCGTCAGACTAACCGTGGGAGGTTTCATGGGTTTTAGTTTCCATGTAACTCAAATGCGGGTTAGTTCCATCAAAAAATGTTCCACGAAAGCAAATTTCTCCCATTATTTGATTCAGGAGTTCACTTGTCTTCTAGATTGAGTTCAAAATTAAAAGGCTACAGGATCAACGACGGTTATAAAGTAAGGTACTTCAATAAATATACTATATACTAGAAGAATTGACTTTTTTTAAATGGCATATGTTTTTAAAAAGTGTTAAATAACACATTATATTTTTTTAGGTATGATATTATGAACTTCCAATTCATACCAGAAAACAATTCTTACGACTATAGACACGTTGGATCTTGGGATAGTGGTAAACTGGATATCTTCAAGCCTTTTCGTTGGAATCCTAAACACACAACTATAACCAATGGTTTGCCAGAGTCTGTTTGTAGTAAACCTTGTGAAAGGGGAAAAGTTAAGGCAAGTAAACCTCATTATTTAACGTTACAGTTTCTGCAACGTTACCTTAACGTTATTCTAACCTTATACAAAAATATTACAGCACTTTCCTTGAAATTCGACAAAATAATACTTTTAATATACAGAAAGTTATTTTGTTATAAACATTTCAATGTAAAATATTTTTATACGAGATTAAATATTTTTATACCAGATTTGGCCATCTCAATTTCATTGAAATGTCGCAAATAGAACACTTTATACCTTTGACGCTGAAGGGACACCGGTGTCCTTTTTATGTATTTTTTACTGACGCTCTAAATACAAGCAAAATTCTATTTTGTTATTTTTTTATAAATAAAAAGTCTAATAGTTAGTAAAGTAAATCTGCTAGAATATCTAAATTATAAAATATAAGATCCAAAAAATAAATTTGGAATTTTTTCCCCCTCCATATTCAAAAATTTATCAATAATTGATTTTGTAAATTAAAGGTGCTTTAATGATGAATAACTTTCTTTCCTAGATCTAAATAACTGTAAATAAGTGCGAAGTTGAAAAATTATTGTTTGGAACTGAGACATGTTTGGAAGATTTTACCTTTAACGTAGAAAGAAACATCTGTGTTTCATTTCATAACAAAATTTTTTTGAAATGCTAAATATGATATTTTGTTTTGTTTTGATCTAAATTAATACAAAATAATGAAAAGAGTTTGAAAAATGTGTTTCATAAGAATTCTACGTGAAAAGTTTAAGAAATTATAATCTAATGACCTGATATTCTCGTACGCAATTTAAACTTTGATGGTTGGAGTAAATTATACATGCTATTTAAATTATGCAAAATTTATTTTAAGTCACAAGTGCGGAGATTGAAACGCATTTTTTCTGAATAAACACATCATCTTTCGTCAGATTTGATTTTATGACTCTCAAAATAAGGGATATGTCGTAATTTGGAAAATATATAATCCTAATAATTTAGTCAGGAGAGTGACCTAAAGTTTGGACAAATTAATGTTTATTTCCCTTTTTGTGTGTTTCGCCATATCTCTGGATCTGTTTTTGTTATGAAAAGAAGCTGAAAAAGAAAACTAAAAAAATAAAGGTATAGATAAAAGAGTAAAATTTTTATACCCACATAGCTTTCTCATTATAATTATTCCGAGTATATTTTTTAGGATTTTTTTAGAATATTTTTTAGTTTAAGTATACTATGTGAACTTAAAATTTTGAGTATTTGTCGGATTTTTCGTGATTAGATAGGGAGATTAAGAACATTTATGAATTTTTTTAAGTATTATGATCATACTATGAAATTAAACCCTCTTGTGCCCAGTGGAGGATATTAGAAATTAGGATTTTTGATGTTTTTGAATAACTTTTTAATATAATACTTTAAATTTTAAGCTTGTACTTTTTTCTCAACAAAACAAGCAGAGCCGTGGTGGCTCTAAAGATAGAACGTTCGTCTCCCAGTGAGATGGCCGAGGTTCGAATCCCAGCTGCGGCTGGTTGATACGAATTCTGCTCCTGGCTTGCACCGACGTATGCCTAAAATATCCTCAGTGGTAGTCGAATCATGGGTTTAGAATCCTCTTGCCGCAAAGATAACTGTGGGAAGTTTCCGTTTTATTCCTCTCCATGTAACGCAAATATAGCTTCATTGGCCTACGTGATGGCTAGTTTGTCCCAAAGCTTGTTCCAGGAGTTCCACTGTCTAACCATTAAGTTCAAAATTACAAAGTTATGGATTTAAAAATTGATTGTTCTACACTCAGAATTGGGTTGACTGTTCAACGCTGGTTATAAATATAAATAAATATATAAACAAGCAGCGTATCCTCAACTTTTTTCGATAAAAGCTGAACTAAAATATTTTTTAGCATTAAAACGTAAAAGAAAGAAAAATAATTCTTGCCGTATTCGAAGAAAAGATAACTTTTGGAGAATGAAATAAATTTTTATGTTCTTTCTTCTTAGCTTTTGCTTTCTCTAAAACTTTTTCTTCCTTTATATCTTTAATATATTCTTAAAACAAGTCCAATAACTGGATATAAATCTATTGAGATTTGAAGAAACGTGTGTGAAGTGCACTTAGCGGTGCCAAACAAGCTTTTTTTGGAATCCCAATTGGATATTTCTGTTAGATTCACAGCCATAACATCATTGAAAATTTATAAGGCTCATCTTATCCAGTCTTTTCTTCAACTAAGAGCTCTCAATTCTCTCGAGAAGAAAAGGAAAAACTTTTGAAAAATGATTGGTCAGAAATTTAGAGTAAACAAAGTTTTCTATTGAATTAATTTTTCTTAAAAATTTCTTTCGTACTTAATTTTGTGTTAAAATAAATTCGTAGGGCAGATTTTTTTAAAAAAAATTTCAATAAGTTTATTTTCATGGTGTTTTGAAGTTGCGTTATCAACTAAGTACATTAGTTTTATTTTATAAGGAGACTTGAACAATATTACTTTAAATGTTAGCATTGCAATTTTGAATCTAACCTAAAAAACATGGGATTTCCTGGATCAAGAATTGGGATTAGCCTTTATGGAATTATTTTTGATGGAAATGACCCGTATTTGTATTAATTGGAAAGGGAAACAATGGAAACCTCCCATTGTCAGCCTCGCAGCAAAAAAATCTAATCTTCGAATCCATACTACAATAAGAACATTAGTTTTATTTTATAAGCTCACTTGAACATCATTACTTTAAATGTTAGCATTGCAGTTTTGAATCTAACCTAAAAAACATGGGATTTCCTGGATCAAGTATTGGTACAATTAGCCTTTATGGAATAATTTTTGATGGAAATAACCCGTATTTGTATTAATTGGAAAGGAAAGCAATGGAAACCTCCCATGGTCAGGCTGACGGCAAAAAAAATTCTAATTTTCGAATCCATACTACAATAAGTATGGTATTGTTTTAGTCCGTGATAACAGCTTTAATCCGTTCGTCAGCTGACAGCAAATTCGACTAAATATCTACTTCAAAAGTTTCTAGGAGTTGCTAGAAAATATAATCTATAATTCCGATCTTGCTCTCAGTATCTTTCTTTTCTGACACCAAGAAACACTCTGTGTCATTTAATTTCCATAAACAAAGACAATATGACAGGTTGCTTTTATTCTCAGGCAATAGACTTCTTTGACACTTAACTTCTAAGAAATACTTCAAATTCTGCAAAAAATCTGCTTCGAAAGTTTCCGGGGGTACTTAAACATCTACTCTATAGCTCCGATCTTGCTAACAGCAATTTTGATACTGAACTACTACATAGACTTGTACTATTTCTAGCTGTCTTTCACAGTGCATCTGAATAATTTTTGCTAAATTAAATTTCGTTTGTAAAAGAAATAATGAAAATGTTTTATTATTATGTTTAGAGTATTCAATCTGAGAGTGTGAAATGCTGTTGGGTCTGCGTAGCTTGCAAGGAAAATCAGTTCCTATTAGATGAATTCACTTGCAAAGACTGCGGATTGGGATGGTGGCCGAATGATAACTTGACTGGTAAGGATATATACTCATAATTACGCTGTTAAACATGATAATTATTTAAAAAATGTCTTTATGAAATCATAATAAATATCGTTTCCATAGCGAAGGTTATTTTTTGATGTTTCTTGTATACTCTGATTGCGTACGCAGAAAAAGTTTCGTAACTTGCTAATTCCATCTTTCCAATCGAAGTTTATGGAAACTATGAGGCTTACTGTTAGCAAGAGTACTATCTGTTATTTGATCAAGTGCCAATATGCTTTTCGAATCTTTTTTTAAAAATTCCAATGCTTTGTTCTTCTGTTAATTTTTTATTTATCACTTACTGCTTTTGAATAAATTTTTTTTAAAAAATATAAATAAATAGTTCATGTAAAATAAATGAATAAAAATAAAATGAATAAAAATAAAATAAACAAAAATAAATTAAATAAAAATAAATTAAAAAAAATGTTTTTTTTTTAAATTTTTGACTTGCAATTTTGGTTCCAACTTTAATATGCCAGAAATTTAGTAAAAGATATAAATTGTTTATCTGTTGAAACCATTTAAGAAACGAAACTTTCGAGTTCTTCCCTTAATTTTATTTCAATTAATATATCATGCACTTAAAAAATAGTCGCAGTTGTTATAAAATATATTCAGTAGCTTCTACCCTTATTATAAAGTCTTTATAGTAAAATTTACAAAAAGGGGTAGATAAATGGAGAAAAATATAATGAAAAAAACATTAAATACAGGCTTACTTATCGAATGAAACTGAACATCATTAGTTTTTTTTATTATGAGCAATCCATACACATTCAACCTATCTAATATTAGCTTATGTTAAAAAATAAATATATTTAGGTAATATTGTTGAAGCGCATTCCAAATATATATATTAAAATAATACACCTTCATAACATTCAGTTTGTTAACCAAAAGGTTAAAGCTCCGCAATTTCATTACCTATGGCAAAAATACTTATCAAAGGTGAATTCAGATTTTGATCCTCAAACAGATAATTATAATTTTAGGAGAATGGATTGAATAACGGATTACGGAAAGCAGGAGCACGTTAAAGTCCCCTTTTAGCAGATAATTATAAATTATGGCACTGCAGATAATTAGGACTTTTTACGTAATGGTACAGTTTTTGTTTACATTAAAACTAATTATTACAGTTAAAGTTTTACAGTATTAGTTGTTACAAAGAAGCCACATTTGAACTACTTTGTTTATTCTGCATTGTTTCAGCATTGTAGAATATACTTGGTTGGAATTTTAAAAATTGGTAAGCCTCGCCGTGAAATTCCCATGCTTTTATTTGTGCTTTTTACATTACTTTCAATAGATTACAGGATATCAAGCATATTAATGACTTGATATTTTGATATCTTTTTCAAGATTTCAAGCACATGTCAAGATTTCAAGCATATTAATGTCTTTAAAAGGTTTTTCCTCATATTTATACACTCTATGCATTAATGTTTGAGCATTCAGTTTGTGAATAATCTTATTTATTTTCAGATTGCAATAGAATACCAGTTGATTATATCCAATGGAGTGACACCACCGCAATTGTTGCCGTAACGATTGCAGTTTTGGGAACTATAGCAACATTCTTCACTATGGTCGTTTTTATTCTCCACAACAACACTCCAGTGGTGAAATCTTCCACCCGGGAACTTTCTTACGTGATCCTTGTGGGAATGTATCTTTGTCACGGCTGTACTTTTCCACTCCTGGCTAAGCCAACACACACTTCATGTCTTATAACCAGAATTCTTCCCGGTCTGAGTTTTGCCATGATGTATGCATCACTTGTCACCAAGACTAACCGCATAGCTAGGATTCTTGCTGGTAGCAAGAAAAAAATCATTACCAAAAAGCCAAGATTTATGAGTGCCACTGCTCAAGTCGTTATGTCATGGCTACTTATATCCATTGAAGCATCCATAATAGTTGCCATGCTCGTTCTGGAACCTGCTGACTCAATGTTCGAATACCCGGCTTTGGACAAAGTGAATCTCATTTGCAATACCACTCCTCTGGGTATCATAGCACCTTTAGGATTTGACTTTTTTTTAATTGCTATGTGTACTGTATACGCTGTGAAAACGAGAAACCTCCCAGAGAATTTTAATGAGGCAAAGTTCATAGGTTTTACTATGTACACGACTCTGGTCATATGGGTGGCTTTTGTACCTATTTACTTTGGGAGCAGCTCCAAAGTCATCACAATGTGTTTATGTATAAGTTTTAGTGCAATCGTAGCTCTGCTGTTGCTGTTTTTTCCTAAGCTGTATATAATGCTCTTTCGTCCTGAAAAGAATAATCGGAGTGCTTTCACGACTACCAAAGATGTTCGGTGCCATATAGGTCGAGGTTAGATGCATATCTTATTATATTTTAGTATCTTTTTAGTTATCTTTCAGTATTTTATCTAACTTTTTAAAAAATAATTATATTTTTTTCTCAGTATCTGGTCAAAAATATACAGACATCCTTTTAAATCATAATTTTTTAAAGGGGGGTGTTTTTCATGGTTTGGACTAGGTCTTTTAGTTCCTGTCGTTGTAAAAATGAACTGTGCGATGCATGTTGTCATCCTGTTCATTTCTTGCTTCATAACTCTGTGGCAATATTTTGGAAAAACCCATTTGGAACTTATTGGAGAAGCAAACTACCAAATTACGGTACTAGCGCAGCCATGGTTTGACGATGTTCAAGAACTGGGTAGGCTTTCCAGAGGCCGATCAAAGTACCATAGAGCATCGAGACGAATTAGAACGCAGGTTAGGTTGTCATTCTCTCTTCCAGGACTCACATCTGCTGTTATGTGCACCTGAAAGGATTCCTATTACCACCTATCAAAAACTGGTAGACGCGTGCAGGCTTTCATCGATGAGAAGGAGGTACCAGCATCAGATTAATATATGCTTCAGGATTCTCTGATTCCGAACCACTGGGTGTTCGAATAATTTTGGTCTGATTATTTTTAAGTACTTGTCTTATTCTTCTAATTGAACTTCTTAGCATCTTTTAATATAATATACCAATTATTAGCATTTTTTAATTTAACTTACTACTTACTTTACTTTAGTTAGAAATTACAATATATAATAAAAAAATAATAAACTTACATAACAGTAAGAACGGTAAAACTGAATGAAAGATAGTAGAGATATGATTAATAGTAATTTATTCACAAATCGAAAATTCTGTTTTAACCTCACATAACGTATAAGAATTGTTTTTTTTTAAAATATTTTAACTATCAACTTAATTTATTCATTGTCACGAAATTATATCAAAATATAGTTAAGATTTTAGTGAAAAGCAAACTGTAATGAACGCAGATTTTACAAAACTGTATTTAACTATTTTAAAAAATATGAAATCAAACTTTTGTTAAAAAAAATTGCTATGAAAAGTAAATTTAATTTGCTCAATATAAAAAAAAAATATGAAAAAGAAATTTATGAGACCCTTGTAAGCGGTTTAGAATTATCTAAATTTTTTTTAAAATTAAATATTTGAAGTTTCTCTAAAAAGATGTCTGTGTAATTTTGTGTAACAGAAAAAAAAACATTTTGGGGAATTTAATTTAATTGGAGTTTTGATAAAAATTATTAACAGTAAGTTTTTTAATGACTTCGTTACATAAATCTGATTAACTTGGAATTTTCAAAAATTAGTAAATCTTTTTGAAATGAAGAAAAAGCGGTCATCGCTTAAAACACTTTTTTAATGTAAATTCGAAAATTTTTATGTTGCAAAATGAAGATGTTTTTACTGTCTATGTGTTTTAGGTAGTTGAGTTATTTAAGGTATATACTCAAAATAAAATCTTAGTAACCTCTGACGTTAAAAGAAATTCAGCATACAGTCTCTAATTGATCAATATCTAGTTGATTAATCTAATTGATTGTTTTATATTATTGTGATATGCCTTGAATATATTCTACTGCTTGAAATTTCAATAATATTTAAAAACCAAATAATTAGTTTAACAATTTACCAATTCTATCACAATTGTGAAATAATATTTCTTTGCACTTACTGAATGTTCACTTTATGAATGTTTACTTACATATGAATGTTTGTTTTTTAGGTTATCCCATCACAGCTGCTACAGTATCAAGAAATTCATCTCATTCAACATCAGAATTCAGTCTTGAATCACCTCGGTATGTATAAGGGCAGATAGAAAATTACGTTACAGCATTGAGTTCCAGCCCCTGCACGCTTTGCTCACCAACACCCATGCTTGCATTGTTGTGTTTCGTTTTTTTTCTTTTCTCTACGATAAGCAGAATGTTAAATAAAGTTAAAAAGTATTGAATGAAGAGATCACCTAATTTTTTTTTTTATCATATTTAAAAAAACGCCAGTGATTTACTTCATCTAAAAATTTGTCCTTAAAAATTAAATTTTAAATTTTTGATGGTATATAAACTCGTTATATATTTTTCATAAAATTGATTATTTAAAAATAGTTCGAAAATTTTGTTCCATATTGAACTGATCGTTGAAGACAGGGTTCCCAGTAGATCCCCGAAGTCAAACATCACTGGATGTGGTCAGTGAGTGGGTGAGTTATTGCTTTGATCAGTTAGCGAAGGGATTGAGGGTGTGTGGTATAAGCCGTTTAACTGTTCCATCAAAAAATGCTCAACTTCGGTTGTCGGATAACCAAAGATAGGAGAGTATCAATACTGTGATGATATGGCTTCGGACCACTCTAAGGGATATATTTCCCAAACAGTCACTAATGTCCCCTTTGTGTACCTCTAGTATGACGTAAATAAATTATTTAAAAAGAAAGATTAAAAAAATATTCCTTACATAGCTTTGAATTTTAAATAGTTATTTGGTTTCTATTATCTAAATTTTTTGCAATTAGTGAAGGAAATTGAAAACTTCGAAGACTTTGTTTTTAAGTTGAAGGAAAAATGAGAAATAAGGAGAAAGTAATTTTATTTTTTCCACCCATGAGACAGAGAATATACGTTGCATCACTTTTGAAAAACCTATTTACAGAGGTGATAAAAATTTGTTATGATGGTGATGTGTTCTTCATTTTTCGTTTTAGATGTGACGAATCCAAAATAATTTTTTCTGTCTCAATCAATATGAAGAATGCATTCTTTAAAGCTTTTGACCTTGTTTTATTATTAATTCTTTTCAATTTTGTGTCTATTAGTTTGTTTATTGGGGATGGTGTAGGAAATTTTATATAGCTAGAAATTTTACTGGCGATATACAGAAAAGGATATTTGGGTGAAAAGTACTGTCAGTCTTTGGTGAATACTTTGGTGAATACTAAAATATTTGCGGAATATATAAAAATAAATCCTGTTTGTATAGTTCAGAAAAAGACTGAGACTTTTAATTAATACAACTCAAAGCTGCATTTAAAGCTTGAATATTCTAGTATATTAGAAGAAAAAGTTCAGAAGTCTGTTTGACGATGAATTCTCATAGCGATTATAAGTAATAATAGTTGAAATCTAAAGTTTTTATTTTTAAATTTTTTTTTAAAACAGGGAATAATACTAAGAATGCTAAGAAGGAATGATTAATAAATATTACTAGCAATTACTGTTCAATAAGGAGAAAATAAACAATTTGCTGATAAATATTATTATAAATTTTATTAATTTAATACCAAAGATATATGGATCTTTTTTAATATTTATTATATTATGCATTGTCCTTATTCAATGCAAATGCATGAAGCGATAATGGGACTATTATGTTGTTTTTTATCTGTAGGGTAATTCTGTTTTGCATTAATATGAGTTATAAATAATTACGAGCGCAGCATAGTTAAAGCTTACTTACACATTACTTTTACATTATTTTATGTTAAATATCATTTTTAACAGTATTATTTTTAAACAAACAAGAAAAAAAAATGAAGTATATTTAAAAACCAAACTCATCTCATAGTTGTGTTATTTCTATTTTATTTTTATTTTGTATTTTTATAAACTTAATAGTGTTTTATTACCGTAACAGGACACTATAGAATCACGCATTTGAAGGAATATATTTCTGTTTGAAGTCCTTTGTAAACTTTTTGGTATGGTTTATATGTTTTTTTTTGTTGTTATTATTACCTTATGTTGTATGTTTTTTGCCTTTGTTATATGTTTTTCTTACGAAATTAATTATTTTTATTTTATTGTTTTTATTTAGATTGAAATTATTTTGTGTTTTCTATTTTTTTTGTGCTTTACCGACAAGGTTATTTCATTATTCAATTTAATAACGGTCAATATATTTAATAGTTTTTATGTGTTCCTATTTTCTTGGATTTTAATCCTTTTTTTTATTTTTAAATGACGAAATGCAATTTTTAAATGCAAAATTTAAAAGAATTATGACAAATAATTCATCGGAAATGGAAATTTAAAAATACGATTTCTTCGAAATTCAGAAATTATTTTACCTATTTCGCTCAAACACTGCATTTCGTCGGTTAATAAGACATAGTTTAAAATGACGAAAAAATGTGCATATTTTCCAAAAAAAAAAAGTGGTGATAGCGAAATGAGTGAATGGTTTTCCAAAATCTAGTGGACTGCTCTTTCGACATGTTGTACTCACTTGAAAAGGGTTGTTGAGAAGCAACTTTTGGGACCATCCCTCTTCCTCCAATCATTTCTAATAAAGCATTTCATTCCAATAATCATTCTAATAAAACATTTTCTAATAGGATTGCAGTCTCTCCACTAATGTTCCCAAATTATTTCTTCAACTACGTAATTTTCAAATAATAGTAATTTTTTATTTAGTGTAATTTATTTATTTCTGTAATTTAAAATTTTTTTTTCAACAATAATAAATTTATTTTTTTTTATTTTTAAAGCGATAAGGAGCTTTCAAATTCTTGGTTAATTTGAAAGTCCCTTCGTGAAATTTCATGTGCAACTAAGTGCAACTGCCTGATGTAAATTTGCCTAGTATATCCTATACTGATGTGTTTCTAAGGTTTACATTGTTGCAAATATGCGGTTTGGTATTTATTTGTATAGTATACGCTGTACTGATGTTTTTTTAAAGATTATGTGCCTCTGCCTGGGATACCATATGCTGATGTTTTTTAAGAAAGAAATTTGAAATAAATAAATAAACAGTCATGGAAATGGAATCAAACACAATGTAAAAAATATTTTAAAATGTAAATTTTAAATATATGTAAAAATATTATTTTTCGTAATTGATTGCTTGTGAAATTAAAATTCTAAGTCGATGTTCTATTTTTGGAATATTATCATGTAAGTGGTTAATGTATTTTTGGGAAAAAATCAACAAAATTTAATTAGACAGGTGCTAATTTGTTTCTTCTAATGCAAGCAGAATCATTTTTTAATAAATGTCGAGTACTGTTTTGGGCAATTTTCTTCTCAGAGCAACTTTGCCAATTTTTCAGTTATGGTATTTTGAAGTTAATTAGTCGTTGTTTCTAATGCTACTTACCATACCAGCAAGCCTGCTAGATGAAACCAAGGGAATTTAAGGTAGAGGAGACATTTTTTTTTTATTAGTGGTGTTATCTATGGCCAAGAATATGACTTCAGCCACACACACGTCACAGCCCGGGCCCATTCAGACATCCATTCATTCATACTCAGATCATAAGTTTGACTTGAACCAGAGAACGATCAATTTCCAATTCAGATAGATTTACGTGCACCAGTCACCAATTACTGCATGGGTATTCTTCATCCGTCGGGGATCGTACTCACGGTCTCTTGGACAATGCCCTACCAACCAGGCTATCCCGGACACTACCATGGACTCAACGTCCTACCAACCAGACTATGCCGGCCTGAAATTAGTTTAAATATCGAAACCAATGAATAGAGAATACAATTTAGACTGTTAGTGGAAGGTAGGAGATCCTAAGTAATATTTATCAAACTTGGGGATACCATCTTTAGAAAAATGACAGGGAATGATTTTACGAAAGGCGTCTTATTGAGTAAAAGCTTTCGTAATTAATAGATATGTTAGAAAAAATTAAAATTTATTTACATTAACTTCATTATAGTTTAACATATGAAAATTTAAAACACAAAATTCCCTGCTTTTCTAGAGTGTCAAATGATCATGAATTTCTCTCTTCTATTGAAAGAGTTACTGGTCTTCTATACAAATTTCTTTCAGTTTTTAATAAGTAGCTAAAAATTACAATATATAATTTAAAATTAGTGAAGTTGCGGCTAATCAAAAAACGCCTTAGTATAGGATAGTGTTAGGGTTAATATACAGTAGTAAACATGATTAGGATTACTGACGAGGGAAAGAAAAATCAGCGTAAGTGACAAATAATTCAAAATTGAGATTTGTATGAATTTGGCATCTTCCTATAATAAACTAGAGATAAAAACAATATTTTCAAAAATAAATTTTGATTTTATTTGTTTCCTAGCATTCTCTTTTAGCGTTCATAGCAATAAGCAATAGAAAGAAAAAATTTATCAAGCCACTTTTATTGGAATCATTTGTGAAGCACTTGCGTTTTTTTTATCGCTTTGATCGCATGACAGATTATCTGCTACGATCAAATTATTAAACAAAAAATTCGTAAATTTTGATTTTTCTTATATTTAATGAAACCATTTTTATTTCAACTCATTATTATATTGTTGTTTTTTCACAGAAACCTTTCTCTGGATCTAGTGCAAAGAAATCAACAGAAGGTAGAACAAAACCCCAACCGCAGGCCGAGCATGAATTTTTTCTTACGATTGCGTATCAGTAAACAAGATAAAATTGCTGCCAACGTTGCCCAACACATACGAGCAGTACGAGCGGCCGAAGCTCTAGACAGACGGACTCGTCTACGAAGAACAGATTCTTTCAATTTTCCAGGCTTAGGATCTGCTATTTTGCCAGTTCAGCGAAGTACTTCCAATGGAGAAGATTCACCTGGTGTATCACACGACAAGAAAAGACTTGTCGGCATGATAAAGCAGGCATATGCTGAGGAAGTTCCAGAGGAAGCTGATTCCCATGTGGAGGACGTTGCCTGTCAAACTTCGTATGATTTGCTTGAAGCTTTGCTACCATCTTTAAGAAAAAGAATGTCACGTTCTGAGATGGCTGACGATGAGGATGTGAAATACGGAAACTCTCACATAACAACTCCATCAAAATCAGGTATTTGCCAGCACAAACACCCACTGTTTGGCGACAGTTGTAGGCATTACTCCTCCTGCGATGCTTCTCATTTGACAATGGGCTATGACAATGTCAATTTCATATCGAAGGCTAATGGGAGGTCCAGATCCAGGAGTCGTCACGTGGATGATCGTGTTGAAGTTGAGTACAAAATGCAAGAGGAGGCTGATTTAATGGATTACGATGTCGAGGAAGTGATATCTCTGAAAGAAATGAAACGGGCAAAAGCATTGCAGCTGTTAGGAAAGAAATCTCAATACAACAAGCTCCAAGCTGTATCTGGTGAGGGTTCTTCATTGGGTTTACCACAGGAAGCTGTTTCTGAAGCAAGTTTTTCTCCAACAGTGAGTCAAGACAGTTTAATAGATGCCACGTCTTCCATAGTTGAAGAAAGTGCAAGCACCGGAAGTGATGATACGCCTGGTAGTGCGGTATATAAAAACATAATTATTAATTTAGGAGGCAATCAAGATAGAAGTGGTCGCGGTTTTCTAAGTGCACCCCATAGCTCAACAACTTCAGCAGCTAATCTAAATTTTCTTCCCATTATTAGTGATAGAACTTCCCAGTCTCAAGAAGATATAAATGATAAGGAAAGACGTCATTCACCAGATGTTACTAAATGGCATTCCCCAAATGGGAATGCAAGGGGAATGTCCATCAAAAGCTCTGATTTACGTGAAGGCAGATGAAAGTAACCTTTTTTTTGTTGGGTTTACAAATTTACAAAATTCTTGCTGTTTTTAAACAAAACACAAAATCTCATACATACCAATACGTCTTTCCTAATGCTCATAATTCCATACATTAAGTCTTAACTTAGTAAGTTTGTTTATTCTTTCTCTTTATTTGCTTCATTTTTTATCAAAGGAAAATGTTTTCTATCGTTTATTTATCTCAGATTACTTTTTTAATATTTAGGTTTTCAATATTTGAGACTGCAATAAAGAGTTTTTTACAATATACTCCTCTCAAGTGCTAATTGAATTAATATATGGGACTCAAAACTGAAAAAAAATATTACAGAATTATACTATCTGTGATTCTATGGCTGCCAAAAGTTATGAGAAGAAGCCAATTTTTTGAAGGAGAACTATTCTTAGATTTCTGAACTATTTATTTCTGTTATTTTTAATTCTTTTCTAATTCAGTAAAAAAAAAAGACTCATTTTTATTGAGCTAGAATATAAGCATGCTTCTTTTATTACATTAATTTTTTAGTTTTTAAAGGTAAAAAAAAATACACAATGACTGATGTTGCAATTTTAAATAATTTCATTAACATATTCTTATATAGCAATGCTTGATTGTCCATCAAGTAGATTTTTTTTGTTGAGAAAACTAATAAGTTTATGAGAATATTTTAAGTTTAAGATATTAGTATCATGAGAAAACTCATAAGCTTATTTTAAGATTTATTTTCAGATTCAATTGAATAAATGCGTTTATGCTTCAAGATTTAAATTAGTGTCGTAGTATAGATCCGAATCTCACTTCTAACAAATTTTTTTTTGGTCATGGTTAAAGTTTCCTTTCAGTATTCAAAGATTTATCGTTTTATAAATGTAAATTTTGCAAATTTATCATTGAACAATAATTATTCATTTTACCAAGGAATTATGAAATATTTTTAAATTATTATATCAGTTTATCATGCTTTGCAGTCATTCATATACGAGCATAGTGAAAGCTATTATTGATTTTATTTGGAGCGAATTCTCATACTTAACGCTTATTCTTCTCCTTCAACTTTTGAAGTTGTAAGTTTTTTATTCATTTGTTTTTTTTTCATTACGAATTTAAGATCACTGCCACCTGCCAAAGAAACAGATCAAGCAGCATTTTATTTTGTTTTCCTACCTTTTTTAGCACTAGTCTAAAAGGGCTAAAAAGAAATAGCAATATAAATTTTCTACATCATCATTTTAAATTGAAAAGTAATTATTATACTAATTTTGTACTTTTTTTATTCCTTGAAAATCGTTATTTTGGTCTTATGAGATTAAAAAAGGAGCACTGATCCAGTATTTCAATTCCCCCCCCCCATTTGTTACAGTGATATATTTGGCCAGTTAGGAAATTGTTTTAGAATTCATATTTTAAAACTGATATTTCGGATTAAGGAGCATAAAATGCTGTTCGACTTCTCTGTTTTCTTTGATATGAATTAGAATTATTAATTTAAATTGATATTTTGCTCTTTTGGAGCAATAAGAATTGTCGAGCAGCATTTCAGTTTCATTTTTTTAAGTAATGAAAAGTAAAAATATTAATAAATTTAATTTTCCTTTTTTACACTAATATTTTGGATTAAAAAGTAACAATACTAACTATTTTGAACTTTTCGAACACAATTGTTTTGAGTAATGATTTAGATTAGAAAAACAGCATTTCATTTTGTTTTCCTCATTTTTTAACACTAACATTCGATGGCATTGCTTTTATGTAATTTTTCACTATAAAGGTCTTATTGTTCATTATTTATGTGCCATAAATAAAGCATATTTTGGAAAATATGGATTTTTAATAAGCTTTTGATGGAAATTGATATTTGGCGTGAAATGTTTTTTGTCGAAATGTTACTTTGTAGAAAACAATGTGCATTAATGGGGCCAGTAAACAATAGCTGATTTTTGCTTGAATGTGTAAGTGTTAATCAGTCAATGTTGTAAAACTGAATGTTTTCCTTGCATTTTATGTCATGTCGAATCTACATATCATGTGACTATTTGTTTTTATTTGGTGTACATAATACATATTTTGTACTGGGAGATTTGAAAACATTAAACAAATGCTAGTCTTTGTTATTTTATTATTGTATTGATATTTATTATGTTATATCTGTAAGAGTTTGATGACATGTAACATTAGTTTTCATTCATGGTATAGTAAAACTAATGATTGAATTTGTTTCTTGTTAATAAAAAGTTTTTCATGATTTTTTTTAAACATAATAAAACACAAAACATACCATTCTAATCATGCATAAAATGTTTAGTCTGAGTTATCATCTATAGAGTTTTTAATTTCATTATTAAAATATTTTCCTATTTCTTCGTTTGGTGCACATTGTAAGTTATTTCCCAGGAAACTCGCTTAGTTTAAAAACGATCTAACCTTAAAAAATTCCAAATGCTTATATCAAGCAAAAAATATAGCTCTTGCGATCAATATCAATATTTTAAGATCATTTTAGTTGATACAAACATTGAATTAAAAATACTGAAATCATTTTTGTAAGGATTAATTGTGATTGTTTTAAATCTGTTAAAATGAGATTTTCGACAAATACAGATGCGAGAAAAACACCGGTTGCTATTGGTATTACCTAACCTTAGCTGTATAATATATCCTGAAACTTTTTGCCAAATTATACTGCATTTAAATTAAAAATAAAATATTTTTAATTCAATAAACATTAAACGCATGAAAAAATTTATGTACTTTCTCATTGAAAAAATTGATTACTATATGAAATGATGTAATTAATATTTTGCTCAAAGAAAATAGGATACTTTTTTAAACTTTACAAATAATAGTTGAAATTCAAAATATATAACGTTTCTTAAAATGAAAAAGAAATAAATTTTAAAAATAAACAGAAAAATTTTTATACATACTTTTTTACCATAATATTTAGTGAAACGTTTATAATGTATAGTTATTGCTTAAATTAGAGATTCTAGTCGAAACTTTCTGCTCATTTTCATTGTTTATTTTTGTTTTTAACTCACCTTACTAGAAAAGCAATTTGGTGGTTTGTATTCACATAAATTCACTTTATTTCATCATGTAAATTGTAAACTTTTCATAAATATTTTGGAATCTTGTATTGCATATTTGTGTAGCTTTGTACAAATTTTTGTTTAAGAACCAAATAAATATAAAACTTGTGTCTCATATTTGTTTTATTTTATTTTATAACCGGTGCTGCACAGTCAACATATTTCTGAGTTTACGACTATCAATGTTCAACTCTGTACTTTCGTGATTTTGAACCCAATCCAGAAGACAATCGAACTACTTGATCAAACATCAGGACTAACTACCTTTCGCAAAGAACTTTTTGACTGTCACACTTCTTTTTTATTTATTTAATAAATAAAATATTATATGCTTAAAGACCTTTCTTAACGGATATATTGTTATAAAATATTATTAATAACCCTCACCTTCTGCTCGCTGCACTCTCTCAACCTCATAGATCGCTTCACTTGCTCATTGAATACTAATGGATTTGGTTTATCTTTGTATGAATGGTGGTACCCTTTTTAAAATGAAGTTCTAAAAGACATCAAATACATCATATGAAATTTCCGTTTTATTTACATTTCATTCAATTTGCACACATTGCAATTTGATTTCAATGCTATCTGGAAATTATATTTTGAAGAAATAATTAATATCCATGTACACACATCTGTAAATTTGAGAGTTAGAAGACAGCAGTCTTTTGTCAGCAACGTAGTCATTTAGCATAAGTAGTACGTTGATTTTCGTTCATTTTATTCAACTTTATTATTGAAATGCATCTTTCTTCTCTTACGTAACATCGCCATCATTTAAGCTAAAATATAGCTCTATTATATACAGTCATATTATGTAACCAGTGCATATTAATAAGTATAATTAAAACAGAAGTTCATTTTACTTGTTTCTAAATTTTCTGGCCCAGCTACTCTTTGTTGTTTTTAGATCCCTGTTGCCAACGGAAAAGTTACATGCATATTGGATAATTTCGTGTCGATAGATTTTGATATAGGACCATGGGTAATTCACACAACGTTGGCAATTAAAAGATAGTCGTCAGTATAAAAGTTGTCGTACAGTGGACTGATCATAAAGACACGGTTTCCAGTAGAACACCGAAATCAAGACTCACTGGCTGCGGTCAGTAAGCGGGTGGGTGGCCACTTTGACCAGCCTGTGTAGGGACCGAGGATGCACGGTATCGGTCCTAGTAAGACTGTTCTACCATAAAATGCTCGTCTTTACGCGCAGATCGTCGGGCTACCAAATCAGTGGAGCAAATCCCTCTGCAGAGGATAAAAATTGGGATGGCATGTTTTCGGATCATCCTCAGGGATGTTTCCCAGAACATCACCAATAGCCCATTATGCAGTTCTAGTCCAACGAAAATAAAGTACCTACCTGTCTACTGCATAAAATTTTTCATCAAAAAAACCACTGTTCTGCTTTATTTTATCCAGGTAAGACAAAACAATATTTTTATGTTTCAGCTCTGTATGAGGAAAATTTCGGCTGTTGGAGTATGTTTTAGATCCATTCCTTCGAATTTTTATATCATATTATTGAGTTTTCTGTCCTTTTAAAATATTTGCCATAGATCTGCTTGCGTTTAATTCACAAATTTGATATTTCAACTTTGTCACCATATCATTAAATTATGTCATTGCCACTAGCGGTGAAACGATGAAGTAATTTCTTTAAAGTTAAAAAAGAAAAGCTAAAAAAGAAAATGGTTCAATTAACAGTTCAAAAGATTTACAAAAAAATTGTGTTCTATCATGGTTCGATGTTGAAGGAATATTTCTAACTAGGAGGCTCCGCCCCCTGCTCGCTAACGCTCACCAACCCCTGAGAATTGCTACGCAATCCTATGTGGTTCACGCCGTGAACCATGGCTCGCTGCGCTCGCTCGCCAATGAACACAATGTTCTAGCACNGTCCTATCATGGTTCGATATTGAAGGAATATTTCTGATAGTTTCTTAAAGAGGTTGATAAGAGTAGACCGAAAATGTCAAAGTATTTTAATTCTTTAAATGGTAGTACGAAAAAGATGTGTATTCCGTCAATATTTACTATTGTATTCAAAATCTTATTACTCTACACTCTTGAAAATCGTAACAACATTGATGAAAAATAGTTTAAAATTAAATAAAAAATCTTAAGAAATCATAGCTTTTGTTGATAAGTTAGTGGCTGAGCTTTAAAGTTATCTTTTCCGAGAAGATTTTAAAATATTATCTCAATTGTATCGGGTAATAATTTTAAAATTTTGTGCAGTTATGTATGGCTCCAAAGTTTGAATCTGGGGCAGAAGATGTAAATATAGAATAGTAAATTTTTCCACCTTACATTGTAAAAAACGTCGGATCAAATTACGGCATAAAGTATTGTCATTTTGGGTGCATTATTCGTAAAATCTATTTAACCATAAAATCTACTTTTACCGTTGAATACTATATCGCAAATTTTACAGTAATATATATTTCAATAGAATGATTCAGTGATTTCATGGTATTATTATTGTAAAAATTACGGTATATCATATTTTTTTGTTCCGGTGAAAATACATTTTACTGTCAACTGTACCGACAGCCTGAGTACCTGTATTTTTCACCATAATTTAGTTCGCAAATTTTTACAGTTTAATTCACCAAGTCAATCATCAATGCCGTTAAAGCGACGAAAGATTTTGAAATAGAATTCTAAAATTTTGTACAGATATTGTTTAAAAATAATAATTGTTCAGCACAACCACAAGCCAATCTACAAAATCTACTAATTTTTAAATTTTAAGCTTTTCTTTTAAAAATCTAATTTAAACTGATTGTTGGCCTATTTACTGCGTTGGTAGAAAATATCAAGTCATTATAAAATTTTACAGATTTATCAATGATGATAATTCGCAACGTTCTTGCATTTTCAGCAAAATGTTCAGGACGTTTTCACTTTTTCGATCTGCTCCAACTGCTCATCCGTACATTAGCTATTAAACAAATAAATAGCAAAACAAAAAAAAAGAGAATAAATTTCCTTGTCACAATTGAAAGTGAATCTAAGAATCGAACTCGATAGTAAAGTTTCTTTCCAATTTTCTCCCAAGAGAATAAAAAGTATTCTTTCCTCCAGCGATGTTGTACTCCACCGATTAAAGGGGAGAAAACCAAAAACGTTTCGCAATATCTCATTCGAACAACATTCGGTTTCTCTTGCGGCTGTCGGAGAAAAGAACATAAAATTGGTTCAATTATAGAACATTGAGGTATTTTTAGTTTCCGAAGAGTGGAAAGTGTCATCTTTTGAACAGCAAACACGTTGCTACTTATGAAATATAACGCCATATTTTATTTCTGGAGAATTCAATTTATATCAAATTTCAGGAATGAAAATATTTCTTTTATGAAAACGAACAACCTGAAAAATTTACTGCATATGTATGGTGCAATAAGATTCTTTTATTTCATAACCGTCGTTGAACAGCCAACCCTATTTTGAGTTTACGATTTTCAATGTTCAACTCAGTAAGCTTTGTAATTTTGAACTCAATCCAGAAGACTAGGAAACTGCTAGATCAAGTATTGGGAAAAATTTTCTTTTGTGGTAGACTTTTTGATAAATCCCGCATTTGCGTTACATGGAATGGAGAGAAAAGCCACGGATTCTTCCTACGGTTTGCCTGACGACAAGAGGATTCTAACCCATGATCCGTCCACCACTGATGATATTTTTACGTCAGCTGGTCGGTGTGAGCTGGGTGCGGAATTCGTAGCGACCACCCACTGATGAGATTCGAACCTGAGTTACATAGTTTTTGATTGAACGTTCGATATCCTGAGCCACCAGGGATCTTCTTATTGATGTTTAATAACCGTCGTTGAGCAGCCAACTCAATTTCGGAATAACGACTACTAATGTTCAATTCCGTAGCCTTATAATTTTGTGCCCCATCCAGAAAACAAGCGAACTCCTAGATCAAGTATTGGGAGGAATTTTCATTCGTGGAATTTTTTTTGTTGATGGGACTATCCCGCATTTTCGTTGCATGGAGAGGAAAACCACGAAAATTTACCATGGTTATTCTGACGGAAAGGGGACTCTAACCCATAATCCGGCTACCACTGAGGATATTGTTACTTCAGAACTGTGGTCGGTGCCAGCTGGGGGAAAAATTCGTACCGACCAGCCATCGCTGGGATTTGAACCCAGTTCACCTCATTGGAAGGCAACGCTCTATCGCCTGATCCACCACGGCTCTTACATATTGATATTTTATATCCGTTGTTGTGAAAGCATGTGACTCGACAGATTTAACGTGCAACAGTCACCATTTACTACACGGATAGTCTTTGGCTGGCCAGGATTGCACACACGAGCTCTTGGACATTAGCCCAGAACCCTACCAACCTGGCTATCCCATCCCTCCTTATTGATATTATAAAAACCTTTAATAAAAGAACATTTAACTAATTAAAATACAGAGAATAATATAGTTCACTGGAATAAACATTAAAAATAATCCAGCAAATCAGAATTTACATCAGATGACATCAATCAGACGACTTCAATGAATTGAGCCAAAGGAGTTTATCAATATGAAATTAAGATATAAGATAATTCTGGAAAATTCTGGAAAGTCATTAGGGTAACTTTTGGTGGGTGAATTTCGGTCACTAAGTTTAGGGTTATTGCTTTGAGTTAGTAATTTTATTTAATCAGCGGTATGGATTTCATGAAATTTAGGATGAATTATTTTAATATCATGTATTAAAGTTTTATAAAGTTTTACCTATATTTACTTATGTTTAGGGAACCTACATTTAGGGAAATTTCATCACAAATGAGTTCGTTTCATATCTTTAATCATCAATATCGTATTTTTACTTTAATTCTATTTAAACAACCTTAAACATAATTTATTTTTATGGTATCATAATTATAAAAAAATGCCACATTCATGGATGGTTTTTCCTATATATTTTCAGTTATTTTTAATTTCATTGTTATTTCTTGTACGAGATAACAATGATTAATATTCTATATAACTGAATTTTATCAGTTTTAGCTTATTGGCTTTAAACTAAGCATAATTGGTGTCGTTATTCTGTACTTTGATTTGCAAAACCTATTAAACATATTATAGTATTTCTTTATCATGCTAAATATGTATTTAATTTGTAAACACTTTCTTTATCACTGACCTGATAAATTTAATATTCCAAAAGACCCAAAGTAGACCCAGACCTTCTGTTTACGTTAGTTGGTGCAAGAATGACAAAAAGCTAATACTGAAAGCTAAAATAAAGTTTTAAATACATACAAATACTTTTATGTAAAAAAAAAGGAAGATTTATAATTTGTTGAGGAAAAAAGGCTTTTATACATTTCTGTGAAATGAAACTTAGTATGATTTAAAGAGGAATGATGTAATATCCATGCAAGTTCGAAGAAAATTTATGACACTTTAAATCGAGTGAAAGTTTTTTAACTTTTCTTGTTGAAAAACGTGGAACCAAGTAAAAATATTTTATGATTGAACTGAGACATGAGTAGCTGTTCATTCGTGTTTTTTTTTGATCAAATCAATTGCTTTTTATTCTAATCAATCACTTATGAAATGCTTTTTTTAAAAAAAATAGTTATGTAGTAAAATAATAGTATAAATTGTTTTTTAAAAATTTCATTAACATATTCAGAATGATCCGCATAAAAATATTTCAAATAAGAAAATACACATGCAAATTTTAAATTAACGTAGTTCTAGTTCTATTTTTTCTACTTCATCTCTTATTCTCCGAATTTGTAATTCCTTTTCAATTTCAGAAACTTAATAAAATTCTGTTATGTACTTAAAGCATTGTTACTATAATAAAAAATGACCTAACAAAAAATGATATACATCTTGTAGAGTTTATGTTAATTTAGTTTTATTTGTTTTAGTGTTAAAAGTTAAATGCCTGAACTAAATTTTACTCGCAGTAAGCCGAACGCTAGGAAGCAAATAATTTCCTTTTGATTTTGCAAATGTATAAAAGTTTTATAAATTAATACAGATTTTCGTTCCTGTTCTAAAATTTAATTAAACTATAGGAATAATGCTTCAAATCATGAAATTATGCTTTTTTAATTCATCTCTTATTTTGATGAATTTAGTTTTATTTCTTTTAGTTATTCAATAGAAATGTCTTAAATAATATTTATTTTCAAAAACTCATTCTTTTCAAATAGGATACTCACCTTTCAATTTTAGAAATATATTAAATTTTATAACTTTTTTCACTTTTGTTTTAAAAGGATAATGTTTCAAAGCATGTAATGAATGAGGTTTATCTAATTTTTTATTTCTTCCTATATTTTTATGAATTAAGTTTTGCTTCATTTATTTCTTCAGTCAAAATGTCTTAACTACTATTTAATTACAACAACTTGTATTCTTGGAATTTTATAACCTCCTTTCAATTTCAAAAATGCTTTAAATTTATTCGTAAATGTATTAGATGAAAAATGTTCAGTAAACTGTTCCAGTTATGAAATCATAGGGTTTCAAATAAGAGAATACATATGTATGTAGATTTTCAATAAGTTTGAATTTTTTAAAATTCACCTAATTTAAATTTCTTGTCAAAAACTCATACTTTTTAAATTGAGTAACCCATTTTAAATTTTACAAATGCATTAAATTTCAGAATTTTTTTTGTACCTGTTCTAAAAGAAATTTATTCATAAATGTATTATATGAAATAAATTTAGAACATAATGTTTCAAATAATGATAATGGATATAGATTTTCATTTAATTAATTATTTTCCTTTTACCACTTAAATTTAAAAGTCTTAACTAAATTTCATTTACAGCTATTCGTACGCAAGAAACCAGATAATCATTTAGCAATTTGAGATATTTCTAAGAATATTGCACCTGTTGTGTTATAACATAACATGTTGTGTTATAAATAATACCTTAAATATCAAAATACTTATGCATGCATATTTTAAAATGAATTTAGAGTTGCTTCTTTCGGTGCTTAAATTAAATGCTTCAACTCAATTTTAATTTCAAACACTAATATTTTACGTATTTCCTAATTATCTTTAAAGTATTAAGTATTTCCTAATTAATCAATATAATATTTCAAATGCAAAATTATTCAAGAAATATAATCTTGTTAATTTTAATTCTAGAGTTGAAAGATTCTCCATTTAATTTTTATGATTAAAAGCCTTTTATTTCTATCGGTATATTATCCATATTGCACTATAAACATGACTGTGCACATAAATCCGCCAACTGATGAACGCCCTCTAGCTATTTCATGAAAGATATGCTTATTCCGATTTCTGTCGCGTGAATTTCCTGCTTAGGGCTCATTACAAGCTAATCTTTATTAGGAATCACTAAGCTGTAAAATTGATTCAAATTGTTATTTTATGATGTTATTCTACATTGTTATTAATAACAGATTATGACATTCACTTAATTGCTAGAAGATCACTTTTCATAAAACAGTTGACTTTTGTTAGGTACTAGTGATTAAAATATTTTGGCTATTTGTTAGTTGAGTTTAATTTTTTGATTTTTTAAAATTAATTTAATGTTGGTAACACTAAACTATGGAAAAAAATAAACAAAAAGGCCAATGATTTTTTAAAAAAACGAACAAAACTTTTGAAAATTCCGAAGTTGAGAGCGGATATCGAATTAACTGAGATATTTTTAGGAAACATTTTAGTATAATGACATTAAATTATTAAAATTTGATAATATTTCTGCTTAATTTTTAGCTACTATCAATTTTTTTAATAATCTATATATAAAAATATTGTAAACATCACCATCGACGTTTAGGGTGTTCAATTTTGTGTTTATTTTGATTTGCTGCTGAAAAACCAAAAGACTAAGAAACTTTAAATTAGAAAGGTGTGTAGAAAAGTTTAGAGAAAGATCGGTGCAATTAAAAAATGCCATTCATTAATTATTTCAAGAGATATATGACCTTCAACTTGTACTAATAAATCCCCTGAGGTTCACTCGTCAGACCACAGGAATGTAACTTGAGAATTGTAATTAGACGTCCTTAAAGAGCCATTTTCATTTATGAATTTAACATGACTTTTTATTGAAATCTCAATATTTTCGAGAGTTATCGCTATTTCATTTATATTTTCGTGAAAGTTTCCTCACTTCTTTTAGCCATAAACTATGGCTATTTATCCATTTTTATGGAAGCTTTTATTTATTTCGCTTGAGAATTTTATTTCCCGGACTCGCTAATTAGTTGAAGTCGAAAGTAGCGATAAATAAATAAATAAATAAAATAAGAAATAATAGAGAAAGCAAAAGAGACATTAGATGTTTTAAGATATCCCATCTTAACATTTATACTGAAATTTTTAAAAATGTAATCAACATTTATTCAGGAATTCAAAAGATATAAAGACATTTTTAAAAATATCAACTTAGAAATGGAGAAGCAATTACGGGGATTATTGAGCTCAGTAAGCAGGGGGTAGAGCCTCCTAGTTATTAAAATATATGATGAAATTAATAGGTATGTTTGCAGTTGGAATTACTTTCAATATCAAGTCTTTCAATTGACAACTAGTTTTTCAGGTGAAATGAACTTTTTTTCTACCATTAAAAAGTTAGCTTATTTATTTTTATAAATGATTGGTGACTTATTATTTAGCATTATTAAAAAAACTGCAAATAACATATTGAGTAAATGCAATAAAATGCACAAACTATTGACATCATATTAACTTGTCGCAAATAGATGATCATTAGCAATTTAAAGACAAAAATACGAACGTATTAATTTATATTAGCAGGAAGTAATCAACAATAAGTTTGTGCTGAAATAAGAGGAATTATTCTAGATGCAATTCTATGCATATAGATGTATAGATAAGATCTATGTTTCTTGCTTTTATCCTCTCTTAGTCAGTGACATATTATCAAATAGCAGAAACAAAATCTATAAGCCGTCAAAAAAATGTCAATTATAAATTTTTAATCACCTCTCTCTCCATAAAAATTTTAAAATTTTGATTATCTAAAACTTAAGTTTTTAATTTTCTACCTCTCCATAAAATATTATCCTTGTAAATACATCAACAGTATAATTGAAATAAAATAAATCTTGGCATTCTGGATTTATATCCCCAAGCTTACACAAATTTCAAAGTTGTTACTCAATTGAAGTGCATTTTCAGTATTAATTGGATAATAAATTTTAAAGACTATGAATGATTGTACTGATATGTATCTGAAGAAAATTTAATTATATAAGTTGTACGTGTTAAAAATTTATGCTTTGTTTAATTTTGTAAAACTTAGAATGCCGAGATGAAAAGCAGTAACTGAACTTAAATTCACGGCAAATATTAAATTGCAAATAGTTAAGATTTAAATCCACGCTGCATTCTAATAATTCATCACTAATACCTTAACTCTGAGAAAAATTGCTTCGTGCATACATTTCTAAAAGTTCTAACGTTTCCCTTCAATTTATAGTCTTATCTGACGAATAATTAATCCCCTCTAATCTACCTTTAGCTACCAAAAATAATAATGCATACTATAGGTTTTAGACTTGCAAATTTTATTCTCTTAAATTTCGCTTCCTCGTTATTCCACAAGTTAGATTAAAGCTTCAGAATCTACATTAAAACTTTTTCTTTATGAAATACTGCTTTAATGTGTATTAATATTTCAAGTTAAACAAAATCTTTCATAACTATTTCAAAAGAATTGAACTTGCTTAGTGGCTACAATAAATGGAGTTAGTCTACTATCTCTCCAGCAAAGAGCAAATGTGGCTCATTCAAAAAGCCTTGATTCTATTTTGAGTTTTCCTACCGGAGAATGTTTGTATAACCTTGAAAAATTGTATTGCAAATTTTATTACATCTGAAAATTAGTTTCTTATAAAAAATATTTATGCCCTACAATCATTTTATTAAAAAAAAATTAACCTTGGCCTTAGTTGGGCTAAATATTGTCTCAATATGTGTCCAACAATGGAATGCCTAGATTTTTCAATATTGGTCCTAGAATGACTTTCAATATTCAATTCCTAGAATGACTTTCTATATTCAATTCCTAGAATGACTTTCAATATTCAATTCCTAGAACGACTTTCAATATTTACTTTCAATATTCAATTCCTAGAATGACTTTTAATATTGACTTTCAATGCTCAATTCCTAAAATGACTTTCAATATTGACTTTCAATATTCAATTCCCAGAATGACTTTCAATAGTGACTTTCAATATTCAGTTACTACAGCGTTTCTCAACCTTTCAGTATTCGCGGCCCAGTTTTCAATCATAATTTTCATCGCACCCCCACTTGCAGTAAAATGTATGCAACAATAATGTATATTGAGTATTTTTAATTCTGTCTTTAAATTATTTTTAACTAACTATCAAAACAAAAGTAAAGTAAAAATCAGCAGCAATTGAGATTGTAAAAACTATGTTTGGAGTTAATTTTTTAAAACAATTACAGTCCATACCTCTTTCAAATGATACTATTGCTCGTCGAATTGGTGATACAGCTGAAAATGTAGTGTCAGCTTTTCTCGATGTTGCGTGACAAAATGTTTTCAATAATTAGAAAAATTACTAAAAAATCCAAATTCTTCCCTCATGTTAATAACGGTTTTAGTCAGAATATTTTCAGTTTATAAAAATTTTGCTGATAATTGAAATTTTATTTAATTCTAACGTTTATTTAGAATTGCAGAGACACTACATAAATCCAGGGCTAAAGAGAAGAGGATTGGTTCATTCCTCTCTTAGAG
>NC_092208.1:32564135-32644715 GCF_043381705.1 Parasteatoda tepidariorum
CCTTGGCTGAGAGGTATCGTCCATCAAACGCTGTGCGTAGCTTGGAGGAAGCGAGTTCGCTACCTCCCCACTTCATAGTAAATTAGGAACATTATCCTTTTCTTTAGGAGTCACCTTGGCTGAGAGGTATCGTCCATCAAACGCTGTGCGTAGCTTGGAGGAAGCGAGTTCGCTACCTCCCCACTTCATAGTAAATTAGGAACATTATCCTTTTCTTTAGGAGCCATCTTGGCTGAGAGGTATCGTCCATCAAACGCTGTGTGCAGCGTGGAGGCAGCGAGTTCGAATCCCGCTTTTACCTAGGATGTGTGTTGGTGCTGTTTTTCTCTGTATTAAGCAATCTGACCTTCTACTTGACAAAGGCTTATAAGCCTTAGTTGAGCACTCAAGCCTGAACATGTATGTTGCACCAATAAACCTGAATCAATCTTTTTCTTTAGGGATTACAGGTGTCTACGTAGAAGCGAGTTAATTTGAATTCAGTATAAAAACTGTAACTGTTGCTGAAAGTACATCATCATGTATTATTGCTGCTTTAGTATAAAAGAAGGTAACATAGTCGGGAGATTACAGTTCAAGTTTTTAGTATCAGGAAACTTTGTGAAGTCTTGCAGTTAAGAAGAATGGCAAAGTATTATATTTTTATTAGTCGTTTTTATATTTTCTCTATGTGTTTCTTTGTGCTTAAATTTAAATTTTTAATAAGGTTCGATAACAGAAAAGTTTGTAACATTATTACGATTAGTTAATATTTGGTGTGTCTTTCACTAGTGTTTAAAAATTTGAGTAAGAGCATTAAGACGATAGGATACAATTTTAGGGATAGTACTTATTTTTATTTCCAACATAAATATGGAAGCTTCATTAAATATTGTATTCTCTTCTCAATTGAAAGATATTTAATTTGAACTTATGGATGAAAACTTCTTCTGAATTGTTTCCTGCAAAAGCATATTTCTCTATTTTGTTTCTTCAAAAACTTAATTTTTAATTCTTTTAAATAATTCATGTGCTTGAATTTCAATAATTTATCTAAGCTATTTCTAAATTTAATAGTTGTGTTATAAAAAAAATCTTAAGTTTTCATCAGGTATAGATCTGCATTTTATCTAACTTAATAAATACAGGTTTCACTCAAAAATAGTAAACGTTTCAAATTTATAAACTATTTCAACCAATCTTAAAGTAGAAGCATATAAATGGTATGCCTGTTTATTAAATTTAAAAAAAGTCCTGTCCGTAAATATAGAATGCATTTCAAAGTTAATCCCTTATTCAATAATATCATAGTAAAAGATAAGATATTTCAATATCATCTAAGCTATAGTTAGAAATTTATGTTAATATTTAGTGTTGTAACTTAGTAATATAAACTTCACTTTAAATGTATTTAAATCTTTTAGATTAAGTAGTTTATTAAAATTTTCAATATTTATTTATAATTCAAAAGTAATTTAATTTGTAGAAATAACAATGAAAACGAAAATTAAAAACTATTAGTCTTACGATTATGCCTTTACGATCTATGCTGCTAGTTTCAAATTTTTAAGTGTTTGTATTGCTAGCATCCTAAACATTATAATGCCGCATAATTATTTTGTAAATTTGTGTTAAGACTTCAAAGTTTAAAAAGAATAACGAAATTTTTGACTTTAAAAAAATTTATTTAAATTAGGCAATTTTAAATTTTTCTTCCGCACATTTCAATGTCCGACAAACTTTGATGTTTATGCACCTTTGTGATGTTTATAAAATATAACTCCAATATCTGGTATCGTTAAAATATCTAGTTAATGAATAAGTTTGTTTTACAAAAGCTGGTACCCTTCAAAATCAATTTGAAATGGAACTAGGAATTGCTATTGATTGTCTGAAATATATGCGAAGTTGTTTTTAAGAATTTTATATTTATGGAAGAAAAGACAAAGTATCCTGAACTTTTAATTTAGTTGTAAATTACACTATATCTTTTTGTAGATCTATTGAGAAAATCAATATTGAGTCTGTCATTATCGATCCTGAAGCAGGAATAAAAGATGGTAAAAATCCTGTCATTTTCATGCATGGAATGCTGTGCTCAAAGGAAACCTGGGTTGAAATCCCTCAAGCTGTAGCCGATAGCACTGGAAGAAGAGTGAGTAATTTACTTGACTTTGTTTCTATTATCGTGTGATCCAAACCTAATCCCGCAGTGGACTGATCGTAAAGACACTTTCCCCAGTTATGCACGGAAGACAAAGTATTCTGCCTAAGATCATTAAGCGGGTGAATGACCACTATGATTGGTCTGCATAGGAACAGAGGGTGCTCAGTATTGGTCTTGACTGTTCGGTCATAAAGCGATCTGTTTTGCGCGCAGACCTTCTTGCTGCCACTGCAGAGCGGATGGCGGAATTCTTCCACTGGAATAATATCCAGACAATAGCCAATAATCCATTGTGTAGCTCCAGTGTGACGTAAGGTACCTACTTACCTAACTAGACCTAGAAAAATCTATAAAATTGTTTCTACAGGAATGTAGCTATTTGCTTCCAGTTACAGTCTTAAGAGTCCAAGTGACTTGATTGTCTTCTGGGTCTGAATTTAATGTATCCGTGTTTTTTTTATTCTGATTAGCCCCTTTAAACAACCCAGCCATTGAATTGAACTTTCTATGATCATATCAAATTCATTGCTACAAATGCACAATTTGCTTGGTTTCGGATACTGCTCTTAATATCTTAATCTTTCTCATTCGTACTTACAGCAACTTTTTCTTTACATTTTTTTGTCATTTTTTACTCAGAACTGGTGATACCGTCTTATAAAGGAAAAATGTTTCATTGCAAATATAATTAAGTGTTTAATACTCTTATTTTTACTTAATCCTAATAAAATTAGTTACTGTATGTCACTGTCTTACAGAATTATAATTTATTAACAATGGTTTGAAGTTCATTTCTTTCCAAAACATTTAATTAATGTAAGATTGCATAGAATGACACTTTTACCCAAATGATGTATGTATAGTGTGCAAAATAAAAAAACAGTCCGTCCTAAATAACTTTTGATCCAGTGATCGGAACTTCACTTTCTAGACTCTTTAATAGTTCGAAGGAGTGATCTAAAATATGCTAATTGGTGCAAACGATACTTAGGTTACGAAATCGAACACAGATTTATTTTCTTTGAGTAAACATATATTTTCCCCCAACGGATTCTAGTTTCTGACCTCCAAAATATAGGGAATGCCGCAATATGAGAAATATGTTCCTCATAGTTTGGTCAGGACAGTGGCTCAAAGTTTGGACTCGATGCTAATTTCACTTTTTGCTAATTTCGCCATGTCGAAGTAACTAGTTGAAAAATTTAATATACATGTAAAATTTCAGTCTATTCTAAGGTAATTTTGAGCGAAAATCTTGCTATGCATTTTTTAAGTCTAAAAATATTGCATTGTAAGATAATTTTTAAAATTATCAAGTGTATAATTTTAAATGGCAAAATACATAATTTGAACGAAATTGGAGCATATTTTCCAGATTGCTGCTACCTCGTATTAGAAATACAAATCCGTCTAAAAAGGTATGTTTAGAGTACGTTTTTTATGTCTGATTTAGTAACTTATAAAATCGTCTTCACTAATTAGCATACTTGAGGTCACCCCTTCGAACTATTAAGAGTGAGTGTTAGAACGTGAAGATTTGATCAAAAGTGATTTCGGGTGTTCTTTTTTCTTGGCGTACCGATCTTTGCATTTCATATTGAAGTTTTTCCACTGATTGGAATTTAATTAAAAATGAGTTGCATTTTAATATTTCCACAAATAAAACTTATGACATCCAATAGTATTAAAGGTTTATAATAATGTTCAAATATATATTTAAGGCATTAAGATTTAATTAATAACTTGTAACAATTTGCAATTTATCATTTTAGAGCATTTGAATCTTACTGTTAGGGTAAATTTTTTTCTTCATGAATTTAATACTCATTTATTGGGTGAAAAATTAAAATTATATTTATGAGCCTAAAGAATGTAAAATAGTGAAGTTCGGTCCGTTTTAAATGCATTGAGTCTTGAGTACGAATAAGAGTAAGTTTGTCAAATTTTAAATTTTCTTTTTAAATCGCATGGTATTACAATAATCGTACATGAAACTAGCAACTTTTTACTTTAAGTTAAGCATTAGACTATGTTACCTTTTTAAAAGTGAGTTCATCTTTTAGAAAAGTTACTGTTTTGTGGAAATGAAATATATCAGTTTAACAAATATTCGGATTATTAAGTTAAATTTATTAATATAAAGACAATCTTCACGTCGCATGAAAAATAAGGACTATGGCAATAGTGCTTTAATTTGACTAGTTTCTGTAGCGGCATAATAATAGGTTAATTTATTTTTCAGGTTTATGTTTACGATGCCAGAAATCATGGTGATAGTGGTCACACTGACCAGTCTGGTTTCGACTTGAATGTCCAAGATCTCTTAGAATTTATGGGAGGTGTAACAGTCAACGATGCCACAACAGTAGCAGCCGATCAAGTTATTTTAGTCGGATATGATATGGGAGGACTGACTGCAATCAGTGCTGCTCTAGCAATAGTATAGACTTTTTATTCTACACATTTTTTAAACGCTGTAAAATAGTTTCATGCTTATGACAACTATTAACTCGTTCTAAAGTAATGAACGATCACGCGTGAATCTTAAAACCACCGCGTAATTTTTTGACTGCTTTAGTGCCACGATTTGTGTTAATGGGCATTTTATTTAACAGATCCACTCAATCCAGTCTCCGTCACTGCTTTCGCGGTTTGCTCCGGGTCCAGTCTCAAGATGAGCTCGCTCATATGTCTAGATAGTATTTTGTTATTTTGAGTATTTTTACTTTAAAAGCATAGCGCGTACTTGAATGTCAAAAATCTCGTATAGTGTTAGTGTTAAACTGTTTTAACGTTCAGTGCTATTTTGAAAGAAATTCATAGAATTTAGATGTAAGCTTGAGTTTCAAATATAAAAAAATATTTGCCAAATAAGTTGTGTTTACATGAACTCGTGTATAAAAACCAAAGCAAATTTGTTAAAGGCTTTATACCAGAGTTAGTATTCAGTATTTATAGTAAACTATAGACAAATTCAAAATTTTTCTGTGCGAAGTAATTTTGGAGATTCGGGTACAAAACCGTGACGGTAGTTAAGCATTTTCCGTAGAAAGACAGATTTTCTTTTCCGTTAGTATTAAGACTGAAGTTTTTAAGAAAAGTTAAATCCTTTTCTCAAATCCACCTTCTGCAAGCTTAGAGGCTATACATAGAAGCGTGATTTGTTAATTCACTAGATGCTTGGCGACTTTTCTCAAACCAAGAAACTACTTCGTTGGCAATTCTTTGGATGTGATTCTTGGATAAAGAATGTTTCTTGTTTAAGCAGATTCGCATGGTTTCAACTAAAGACAAAATTTAAACTAGTATTTCTTGCAAATTTTCCTTTCGCTAAAGTTTCATCGAAATGCTTCACTCTGCGAGTATTCTCAAAGATCATGAACTGAAAAGTAGCACTAAATTATGAAACTAGTTTAAGATAAAAACAAATATAGCGTGTTTGTATGAACTGTCTGTTTGGACATAGAATCTCCGACTTGCTTTAAGTTTTTGTAATCAAATCTATAAGGCTTTCATCGGTTTCGTAACCGCATACGTATAAGTTGAAGACAATTCTGAAACATTATTTGCTTTTTGTCAATTTTTCTGACGTAAATTTGTTTCGTATTTGATAATTTCAGATTTACAAAAAATTAAAAACGTGCATTAAATTTTCAAAAAATAAAATTCAGACTAACATCAAGTAGAATTGGCAAAACAATTAGAAAAATGCATGAGGATTCCGTCCCGATAAAATGCCTTGCTGCATCAATATTTTTGTAATAAATTTTTAATATCTTCCAAGAAGTTTGAAAATAGCATCAATCAAAAACGCTTGATTAAGTTTGAGTATGGATATATCAAACATCCAAAACCATTTAAATTATATAAATTTATTAGTAAATTATGCTATGGAAGTTGCTAGATTTGAACTGTGATTATTTCATTTGTAAGATTTATGCACGATTACTGATATATCAGCAGTCAGACTTCGTATATTTGCATGTTAACTTTCAAACTCAAATTTTGGTAGTTTTAATGTTCGTTTCAAGACATTGTTCAGCAATGTCGAAGGAATACATTGACATAACTTACCCATTAAGAATCTGTCACTTCAACTAAAGGAGTTTCTTAAAGTTATATCTGGTTCATATAAAATGTGGTAAATAAATAATAAACTGCAAGACGTATGAAGCAGTTTTGTAATTTTAAGATTACTTTAATACAAAAGTGTACTTTATTACAAAAACAATATTTATAGAATAATTTAACAATGGGCGATAAACCTTTAGGTGGATACAGATTCCACATCCTCGCTATAATCTTGCTGAAGTTAACAAGACAACTAATTCATCAAAATTTAAGTCTTCAGAAAGTGTGGCCAATGAAGTAACTTAAAAATTAAAGCTTATTTTCTGAATTTGAAATTTTAAAATGCTAATGATTTATCTTGATATGAACTATACAAATGTACTCTTTCTTTAGCCTAAAAAATTTGAGAAAGTGATAGTAATTGAAATGTACACTAAGAGAGTGCCGGACTTTCTCCTTGATCGTTCAAAAATATTCATGACCAAGTGGACTGAATGTGTTCGCAAACTTCCTAAAGGCACTCCAATGGAGCTTGTTACAAAAATAAGCGTGGAAAAACTATATGAAGAGTTAGAGGATGATATGGTAGGTTTAGTTTTCTTAGTTGCAAGTTTTAAGCTTAAATTAATGTTGTGCATAATTATAATGGTCTGGGGTATTCTCCAGATCGGATCGACTGACTCTTGTTTAATTTCAATAAACATGCTTTAAGATTTAATACTAAATACAAATACATCAAATAATACACGCAAGATGCATCATTTGATGTGTATCTTTCATATTATTACGTTATGTGTATTTCATATTATTACGTAAATTTATTTAAAAATTTTTTAATTTTCAGTAGGCTTGAGCTCCAAACCTATCTCTAATAGGTTCAAACTTCAATGAGTTGTCCAAAGCTCTTTGGGGCTTTGTGATATTGAACTCTTAAATTTTCTATCATAGTTTTAGATGCAACCTAAAGTTATTACATTAATTCTATCTATAATTTTAATGTAATAATCTTATTGTACTTATCTAGTTACAAAACTTTTATTGCACTCATTGTGAAGTCTGTATATTTTAATTTAAAGGTAGTGTTAAGAATAAGCTATGAGCACTAGTTTTAATTTTTTAGTATCGTATAGCAAACGTAGAGGACACCCGATTATAAAAACAACATTGAGTTGTACAGTTTGAAGTTTCGTTAGTGTTACAAATATTCCCTAAAGTTTATAAATTAGCTTGTTTTAGAATTAAAAAAAAAATTAAAGTTTGATAGCACTTTGAGTATGCAATTTACTGCAGAAATATTGCACAATGAAATTCAAAATTTTTTCTAAACTACCTTATACGTTCACTCGGCCGATGCAAGCATTGTATTGATATTCAAATTATGCATTTGTTCCTGTTTTAAAAATTAAATCAACATATTTTTCATTTTTATATATTTACATATTTTAGTAAAGAAATTTACAATTTAATTTTAGCCTTCAATCTATAACTGTTAAATTTCGAAAATGCAGAGATTGTGGGATAGATTTTTAAAACCAGTTTCTCAACTTTCGAACAATCTGTTCTATTCTGTATCTTTTCAAGAAAATGCAAAATACATGCCTGTAATGTGATTGTAAATAGAATACTACATATTTCTAGGCGATTTCAATATTGTACTGGACGTAAAGAAATTTTTCTTAACAATTGATAATTGTGAACCTATGTTTTAATGATATTACAAAGTTTAAAGTAATTACAATACTTAAGAACATATATATTTAAATCTTGAGAGTTATTACATAAAACCTAAAATGCATAAACCTGGGTAATACAAATAATATGCAATAAAAGTTAATGCACAAACCTATGTAAATTACTTCTAATCCGACATTAACGAGCTTTTATGTTTGGCCGAATTAGATTCTAGAATATTTTAGTTTGGGTAAAAAGTTACTGGAATAAATCCTTGCATGATTACGACCAACTTACACAAAGGGAAGTCTCCAAAAAGAGAACTACTCGTTAAAGTCCATTGGATTGCAGATTAGCTTCCAGTCGTGTAGATTTCCTGCCTTAGTTTAATAATCTCGCACCACAAACTGCAAAGAAATTTCCTTGAACTTTGGGGTCCCACATTAAGCATTGCTTTCAACAATCCTGGGAGCTGAATATTTCGGTTGGTGCCTTCACTAATTGGTAACTTTTTCTGTAATCTAGATTTACTCTTAAAATTTAAAATATTCAACAAGCATCCTGCTCAAGATTTTGATTTATAAATATTCCATTAAATTTGCATTGAGTCGTAAGGTGTATATTTAATTTCTACTTTGAAATAGTTTGTCACCAAGTACCGAATTTCGAGACAAATTTAGTTTGGCGCAGTATGTCCGTTTTTGGACCTTGTGCCACTAAACCCTACATTCAATCAATCAATCAATCAATCAATCGAGACAAATTTAACTAGTTTATTCCTACAGAACTTCCATTACTAACAATAAAAACATTAAAAGGAGAGTAAGGCTTACGAAATAGTGGTATATCTGCGTTTTTAAAATCAAATGAGTATCGCAGCTATAATGGATCTCTAAAATGATTATCTCCCGTGTCACTTAAGTATAACTAATCTTATCTGCGTTAATCAAGATTCATAATTAAAACACTTAAATTTTCTGCTTTTTACATTGTATAGAGCTTCTCGCAAACAGTTGCAATTGGTAAAATTTTTACTTGTCAAGATTAATAATTAAATTAATTATTCCAGAAAGAAAATAATGAGAAGTCTTCTTACCAAAATGCGAATTTCTTATACCACGAAACAGCTGAAGGTTATGATGTACTTTATAACACAGATAATCTTTGCCAAGCCCTCGACGAACTGAAGGGACAGAAAGATTTTAAGGGAAAGTATGAAAAACCAGCTTATTTCTTCTATGGGGAAAAATCTCACTTTAATATGTAAGTTGGTTTTTCAGTATTAAACTAAATTTTTTATAACTAACATGTATTTCACAATGACTTAGTAATTATGACACTGAACTATCCTTTTTAAGATTTAGACAAACTAAACTTATTTAAATTATATAATTCTACTTGAGAGTAATCTTGTTTCTTTAGATTAGGTCACAAGGTCTGAAAGTAAAAAACTTCATGAACTAGTGTGAACTACATTTGTGTAGTTTGGCCAATGGTGTATATACGCAGCATTTTATTTTTGCAATGAAATATTGATCTTCGTATTAAACTATTGTCTTAACTGTGATTTAAGCACTTCAAAGAAAGCGAAAATAACTATGCTTCTGCTAAAATGGATGTATTTTAAATAAGTTTCTTGGAATTTGTTTTTCGAAATACTCTTGGATAGCTTTTCCGTAAATGCAGTGTATCTTAACAGTAAAACCACATTCGGTTCTAGATCTAAATTCATTGAAGCTAAGTGTTTTAATTATCCAGAGAAATTAACTCAAATTTTAATGACTTAAATTGTTCTATGAATCTAAAGTTTATTTCAAACTAGTTTCACTAATATTTATATAAAATTGTAAATGTTCTATTTTCTTGCTCTATTTTTTTTATCCATTGGTATTTATACATTTATTTTTATTCTAGAGGTAACGAGAAAGATTCCATCAAGGAATTATTTCCACTAGCTAAATTCGTTGAGTTTGAAGGAGGTTCACACTTCTTCATTGCTGATGTTCCTGATAAAGTAGCCAGTGAAATTAGCAAGAGCATTAATGAGATGTCTTAGAGATCATGTGATCTGATTTGTGCTCAAGTTCTTGAATGTTAACTTTTTATTTTATGCTGTATTTTTATGCTTTAATATTTTAAATAAATTCTCATGCAGTTTGAAATTAGTGTTTTTGTAACCCTAGAAGTTGTTTCTTTAAAGCATATCATAGCACTACATAATACGAGTAAATGACAACTTCGTAGTCCGTTAGCATTCAAATAAGTATGTTGAATTTGAAATACATTTAAGGGATTGGTATGAAACAAAATTGATACTTTAAAAATGTTCATGAGCTTAACTCTTAACATAGGATTTTTATAGTGTCTAAAAATCTGATTTGTAAACTCAAACATAAAGATAGAAAATCGGTAGTCTGAATTCTGAATGTTTTCTTCTTGAAATTAGTAGCATCACCACCGAATCATCGTCTTAACTGAGGGACTAGAAAACAATGTTTCCCAAATAGCTATATGGCATCAAAAAGACTGATACGACCAGAAGGAAAAAAATATAGGTGTCTCTACGAGTTGAACTTGTTCTGTGTAGCCAGTTTGTGGTAGTTATTAGTCAGTAGTGCTATAGGAACTCTGTAATAGTTTATATAATCTTGTGGTAAGTTTCTGGTTTGCTAAAAAGAACATAGCAAAACTAATTTCCTTCAAATTCAATTTTTTTCCAAAGTATTGAACATTTCTTAGTACACCATCAGATCATCTTCAGAAAAGTTGAGGAACTCAAAACTAAATACATCACTTTATGCTGTAAAAGAAAAGTGAATGAGACATAAAAATTACTTCTATACTTGGCCTCCCAAATAGCGTACAGACGCTACAAAGTTTTGACTTATAAAGGATTATTTAAACCTCGAAAAAGAGGAACTCTAATACTTCCTTTTTAGATTTCTTAAACTAAAAGCTTTTCAATTATAAACAATACAAAACTGTTTTCCAGAGATGCGAAATAGAGTATTAATGTTGAAACTAATTGTAAGCAATATTTTATTCTTCACTTAAATGAAAAGATTTTTCTGCAAATTTTTCATTTTCGAGGTACAAACAGCTCTGTTTAAGTGCAACTTCATATTTTCGCAAAAAGGTTTATCGTATCACTTGAGTTTTAGTTCCTTATGCAACTTTAAAGTGTTAGAATCATGTCTAAAGAGAGCATTTTTAACAATCTAAAATTATATGCAAAACTACAGCGGAATTTAGTCGAAATGAAAAATTAAAACTTGACTCCCTCATTAGTATAAATGATTATCTTCAAAAGTTTATTAAGTTTGCAGCATTTTTTACTTCGAATTTAATTTTAATACTTAAGTGATATTTTTTTAAATCAGTTTTTGATAGGCTATCAAAAGACCAAATTTTAAAACAAATAATTGGTTGTAAAATGCTTCAATTTTTTTTAAATTGAATGTTTGAGTATTAGATACTAGTTTAACGACATTAACGCCCGACATCTGGGGTCGTTTTCCCCGCAAATCAGTTTTATATCACACCTCTTTGAGATAGCGACAGTACTTAATAAAAGGTCTGAGATCCTTTCATTCTTTAAGACTTTTTAAAAATAAATGTGGAAAGCCGGTATTGAAAAGACAGAATGTGTTAGTGGCTACTTTTACGATTTATCACAAAGACCAACATAGGTCTCCATCAACCATGGGTGCCGAATTAGAATCTTAATTTAATGCCAAAAATAAATTTTTTTTCGTGATAATTTTCAACATGTTCAATTTATATTTTTATATAGGTCAATATTGTCTTCATTCAAATAATATTTATCAACATTCACAAACAGTATCATACTCAATAATTATAGTTCGGTAAAATATCTAGTATTTCTTTTTAAGATGTTATTGATGATTGCGATAACATTGCATTAGATTATTATAATTATCAATAGTAATTCCCATACTTTCGTATTGCATATGCATTGTTATCATTAATGATCGCAATGTTGTCATAATTCATATAAATGTCATAATTCATATTGTCATATTCATTCAATGTTGTCATAATTCATATAATTTAAGTGCAATGTTGATACCAAGTGATCGGATAAAACTAGAACCTGATGGTGTGACGTGTTGCCTAACTTTGCTGGAGGATATTTAAGAAGGAATAATTTCATTTCTTCCTTGAAGTCACTTTAGGCCTAGAACTAAAGAGAAGGACGATAGTTAGTACCCAGAAAAAACTATCCAAATTTTCAGAATAGTTAACTTAAATGGTTTCATTTATTGATTGCTGTACATCCATACACACCGTAGTGTGCAGGATAGAAAGAATGACTTATTAACTCTCAAGTTGTTAAACAAACAGCACATTATAGAGAAGAATACGCAAAGGTATACACTCCTACTTTATAGGGGGACTCGAACCAGCTACCTGCAAATTTTGGAACTTCTGAAGGAAATAGCAATACCCGTCTACTTGTCCTCGGAGTAATACCTTTCTGTACTGAGTGTGTCATTTTCTCTCCTTATTATTCATTTTTAACACCTGATATCCACAGTTTTCTTACTTTATTTTTAACAAGAATTAAGGAAGCGTATTTGCAAGGGGGAGTACAGGACACCTGTTATAAGGCAAACCAACTAGCTTTTAGTTTGCTGATCAAAATTTCAGAATCAGGTATGTTTTGAAAATCAAGGTTCGGTTTTTCACCAACTGGGCTCGAATCTTCTTGAATTGTTTGTGTTTATATATTTTGCTGTTATAAAAAGTAATTAAAATAATTATTAACTCTTAAAAAACCAAACTTGAAATTAAAATGTGCCACCTTATTTCGAATTTCAAGTTTCTCCTTTTTTATATATTTCTGTGCAGTATTTGCAGGATTCTCCTTTTCTTTTATCGTTACATTAGCACAGTCGGCTTTTTATTTTTCGCAGCATGCCTATTAATATTCATAATTTTTTTTCACAGAACCACTTTTGTCCCTGTTTTAATCAATTAACATCTATTTTGAAATTCGAATTCTAAATGGTGCTCTCAGGGATATTCCAAGATTCTAGCTTTGGTTTATTTTCATCACATTTCAAACTTAATTGTTAATCACTTTAGTTACACATCATTATTTATTAGAAAATATATTTAGGTCCAGGTCCTTATTTTCGTCGCACTAGAGTTGAACAATGGGCTATCGGCGACAGTCAGAGAAGCATCTCTGGGGATGATCCGAAGACATTCCATTGCAATTTTGATCCTCTGAAGAGGGGATGGCTCCCCTGCATTGGTAGCTCGACGATCTGCACGCAAAGTTGAGCACTATATGGTAGAAGAGTTTAAGGATCAATAGCACGCACCCTCAGTCCCTGCGCAGGGGGATCAAATTAATCACCCTCCCGTTTACTGACCACTGCCAGTGATACTTGACTTCGGCATTCTATTGGAAATCGTGTTTTTACGATCACTGTGGGGCAAATTTAATTAGGAAAAGACTCATTGATTTTTCTATATAGAGTGGCATGCAACATTTTACTGTCCAACTTATTGCAACATAATATTGACAGTCCAGCCACTCAATGTTTTTATTTTATTTTTGCACATATATAGACTTGTGGGGTTATTAGAAAAGCGGCTTATTTGCCCTTGTAAGGATGAGAAACAGATAGCATAATTTAGAGAACGCCATCACAAAGATGCATTCAGGTTTATGCCGAATTCGAACCAGCTACTTTTACGCTTCAGTGCGGTTGACGGTTCGGTGAAACCACTCTGCCGACCCAATGTTTAAATCCATGATTTTCTTACTAAAAAACTCTTCGTTTTTACAATTCATTCAGAAAATAAAAGGGAATATCATATAATATTACTGTTACTTACTGGTACTATTCCAATTTTCATCAAACTGATTATTACCAGTTAGAAGCATATTTTCAGAAGCACTAAAAGCGAAAATTATGCATTTAACTCTTTATTTAATTTAAACTTTAGTATAATATCCGATTAGGATTCTTCAGTGACTTCGAATTCTTGACAGTTTGTGCCATAACCCGAGACCTCAATCTCTCTGCAACTACCGACAAACACATATTTTAACTCCAACTTTAACTTGATATGTGTGCGAGAACACTGCAACTGTCACTGAATTTAGATCGGTTTTCCTGCCTTACTTTATGATAAAAACCGACTAATGAGAAAAATACTCGCAGTTTAAGATTTCTACTTGTGGCTATACTCAGTGGAAGAGCAAGCTTTTTTAAGAATGGAAGCGTAAGAAACGTTATTTATGTATTAGTTCTTCTTTATTTGTTTGTATTTTGATTAATGTGTCTATTCATTGTTTTTTTTTAGCGACGGGTTTTTATTTTTGTGATTCTTAAAAGGTTTTCAAAGTTTGTTGGTTCTCTCTCATCAGTCTATGAGAAAATTGAAAGTTTCTATATTTTCTTATGTAGTTTATTTAGTTGTTGAAACGTTAATACTTATTTTGAAGCCTTTTCTTTAGCTAGATGGCTTTTTTTTTGTTCTCAACTTTTTTGCTCATTCGTTCATAATGTATTAAAAACTGCGTAACGTTAAAATGCATTGAAACATAATTATATCCTTTTTAAATATTTAAATTTAAGTTTAATAAAATCTACTTTCTTTTTTAAAGGGAAATTTGACTTTATTCTCGGAAATAATTCTTCAGCATGTCAATCACAGAATTTACAGCTTTTAAGAGTTACACTAAAGTTTTTCTACAAGTATTACTCATACGAAAGTCCTTTTTAACATAATTTTAAGATTCTTTGTAAAAAAAAAAAATTGGAATTGGGTCTTTTAAAAGGTTTTTTAAGTTTAATTCTAGTTTATGCTTCTCTGTCATTGTCTTGTAACTTCTGATGCAAGTTCTATGTATTAAAGTTTGAGTCATTAATTTTGGTTGAGTTGCAGTTGCGCTAGTAAATTTAATGACACTTTGACATTGCTTTCTTCTTAAAAATACGCTTGTTCCTTAAGTTTTTAAGTCTTTAAAATTGTTCTTTTAGCACTGTTTGAATCAAATATTCATACTCTTAAATCTGTTTCTAACCATCAGCTTTATTTTAGGAAAATTTTGAAGACATTACATTTTTACACCTCTGCAAAAAAAAATAAATAAATTAATTTTTATGTTTAGGCAATTTTTTTTTCAATACTCGAGTCGGTTGAAAATTTAGCGTCTAGAAGGAACTCTGAATGGTGAAATTCCTCACTTTCATGCTTAACCTTAAAGTTATTAGTTTAAAAATTAAATGTTTGCTTTTCTGATTTTAAAATATTATAGCACATAACATAAATGAAGAGTGTTTATTCATTGCGAACAATATTTTGCAATATGATCGCAATCTAGGTTTTAATTTTGTGGTGTCATACATAATTATGAGTCTATGATTAGACTGCATATTTATGTGAAAGGTAGAAAACAAGGTAACAATGACTTAAGCATAGCTATATTTGATTGCAGTTAGTTTTAATCTGGAGTTTGAGTTAGCTAAGAGGATAAATTATTTTCAGTATAGTTAGATTTCGGAAATTTATTCTTAAATAGTTCCATGTTTAATTTTTTTCAATGATGGAAATTTTTTCAGCGTATTTGAAAGATGCCGAAGTAAAGCTTGTATACTTTTTACCATTAATTACTTTTAAGAAAATTTTAATGAATACTGATTTCCGGGAAACAAGTGAAATGTGGTTCCCCAGTTTAATTAAAAACAAGATTATTTCAGCGTACCTATATTACTTATTTATAGAGAAATGAAAACTAAATTTTCTAATGTTTACGCATCATTGAAAAATCAGTGTTCCCTTTACATATTTTTGTTAAACAGATATAACAAAATACCATAAAATTTCCCCGATAGTCTCTAATATTTTAGGGTTAATTCAGAAATTAAGATTATATATTATGAATGCTTAATTGATCTACATTATCTGTGAAGGTGCAGACTTTCCAGTCTTTCTAGGTATAAAGTAGTATTCGGTCTTTCTAGCGTTAATTGATTGTTCTTTCTATTGTGTAGATTTTAAGCCTCTAACTATTAAGTTGGGCATGTTAAGTTTGGCTGCTTCACCTGTCCCTTTTTTTAGATTCATTATAATTTCTCATAAAAATCACGTATAGAATATCCTGAATCATTTCAGTTAATGTACTGGAACTTATTAAAAATCTAAATGAAATTCTTTCTGCTTATAAATTTGTTTCCAACTTCCGTAGATCTAAGTCAGTCTCAATAAGCTTCGAACATGTTGATCCAACTGGTGAAGTAAAGGATAAGAAGAATCCCATAATTTTTCTGCATGCTATGCTTTGCTCAAAGAAAATATGGGGTGATATTCCTCAAACTGTGGCAAATGACACAGGAAGAAGAGTAAGTAACAAATTTTATATTTCAGTTTTGACTAATATTCAATTCTATGCAAGCATTTCATTGAAAATCAAATTAATAATTTTAAAAATCAAATACTTATTTTGTGTAAACTAATACTGTTAGAATAAGTGCATTCAGCTTAACTTTTTGAAATCTTGTTTCAAACTTCAGAATGTAGTATAGACACTGCACTATAGTATAGCACTATTAAGGAATCATTACATGAGGACAGAAAATTCTTGTAAATATTCACGTAATTTTTGTGAACTCTTAAATATGAGTTTGTATTAGTTTTAACGCAAAACTTAATTTACTTGTTAATCTAAAATTTTATCAGCTAAACACTTAATGCGCAGTATTTAACAAAGCGAATTTCGAAGGTTTTCTATTTGCATTAAGCATTGCTTCTTGTTTTAAACTGGTTTTTTAAGTTTATAACTAAGTTAAGTTAAACTTATTGCGAAAGCTGCTTTTAAAATATAAAAGTTGATAAAGTAATTCGTTTGAATAGTGTCTTGCTGTTTCATTGTTAATCTAGTTTAAGCAGCTGCGTAAATTATATTCGAATAACCCTCAAATCTCAACTCTTATCAAATTTTTCTAAAGCTGCTCTTACCCAGAAGTTTACATTGTTCTCAATAATTGTTGTACTAATTTCGGTTGTGGTTTAATATTACTATTTCGTGTCCAAATTTTGAAGTTTTTCAGTTTAGAGTCAGTTTTATTACCTAACATAATAAAATTTAAGCTTACTTCAGTAGCTTATTTAATGTTATGAGACTACGATCAATTATAAAAGGAAATTAAAATCTTTAGATGTTATCATTGATTGCTATAATTAGTCAATAACTATAAGCGTAATCACAATTGTTTTAAGTTTTACCAATTTTTGCAATCTACATATATTAAATATAGCTAAAAAAGTAAATCAATTAGTGACGAAAGCAATAATTTTGTGCCTTTGAATGTTAAATGGCTGATATATAAAATAATCCAAAGAAACTGAAGAGGCAAGATTTTACCGAACTAAACTTCAGACGCTTCAAAAAATATATAAATGGCAAATAACACTCAACTAGTTTCAAGCGCTTAAAAATAAGCGATCATTATTAAGACTTACATTGATAAACTTTAAGAATTAATGCTTCCAATTCATGAAGAAGTAATTTCATCCAATTCTGTCAAGTCGTTAGAATGGGTAAATGTGTGTTTAATAAACGTGTATTTTCAAATATTAAACTCAATCCTTTTAGATATTTGGATGCAATTTCCCGGAAATTTTTAAATTTATATAACTTTTTATTCTCTGTTAATTTTATCCTGACTAACAGAATGCAGATTGGACTTTTTCTCTGATCTTTAAATTAACAGCATCAAGAATTGTAATTTTTCCATTTGTCTAACGTTAACAGATTTTTACGGTGTAATTCGATACACATTTAAGTTTTAGAATGCGAATTCTTATATCAAAGCACACTACTTCTGGAGCTTGAGTGATTTTTTTGTATTTACGTTCTTTTAATTTCCACATCCATATAAAATTTCTGTAGAATACTACTTGCTGATACTTGGTTTATGTTTTGCCTTTCAGGTTTATACTTATGACGCCAGGAATCATGGTGAGACAACACATGCCGACGAGTCTGATTTTAGTTTCAGCTTTAATGTTGACGACCTCTTTCTATTGATGGATCAAATTAAAACTGAAATGCCAGAACATCCAGAACAATTTATTTTAGTAGGTCACGATATGGGTGGAATAACTGCCATTAGAGCTGCTCTAAAAGAGGTATATTTAATTATTTTATATAATTAATATTCCTTTGACTGTTATACATTCATTTGTGGTAGCAGCTAACTTGATCAGTCATGCTTGAGCATTCATGAATTTAGTTTTAAAAATTTTATAAATTCTGTTAACTCTTTACTAGATTCCTGTTGCATTATAGGCAGATTAATTAGCTATTTAGTCATTAAATTTCTGTATAAGTTCCAGAATGTTTAAATTTCCTATTCTGAATATTTAATAAAGTTCATAGATGACCCAGTATTCTAGATTCTATTTGAGGGAATCTTTCAGGCGAATGCGTTCAAATTTTTTCCCCTTGCTGTTGTAATGAGATTTGAAAATTTCCATATGCGTTGTTGCCCAGTAAACGTCAGCCAACCAGGTTTTTGAACCAGTGTCTATATAATTTAAATGTGGTTTTTCTCCCTTTGATTATGCAATATTTAACATACTGTAGCAAATACTAGCCTCTTCGCATTAATATAAATCTGTTACTAATATTTAATTAAAATAAAGTAGTCTACCTAGAATATCGGAAGTAAAAGGTGTCTAGTTATAAAAATGCTAATTTTTGTGAATGGGTGAGTAAATTTTTCAAATTTTATTTAGAAACATCTTGAATTAATAGGTTCAAAAATGACAATTTGTCAAACCGAAAAGTTTATAGAATCACTAGTTAAAAATTTATAGAACACGGTTGTCTTCAATACTTGCTCACTAATGCTACTTCTAAGTGTTTCAGTTTCTAAATAGATTAATATCGTATGGATTATTAATGGCATTAAAAATTAGAAATAGAGTGAATTTTATTTTTAAGTTTATTTTAATTATCAAAATTAGACTTTTATTTCCAGGCATTTATTATCAGTATACCTCTTGGCGAGGAATTTAAATAACTGTCTGTTGCACTAATATGCGTGATGGTCTATTAGGCTGGGGTTATTTTTTCATAACATATGCGAATTTAATTTTATCTGAACTTTTAGAAACGTATTGCAGTATTTTCGCAGCCAGAAAAAATTACTGATATAATAGTCAGACGTTAAAAAAGTCTTTTTATTTTAGTTCACTCAGTTTAAGACAAACTTCTTTGCAAGCATTTCAAAATTAAGGAAACTGATTAATCCTGTCTCTCAAGTTTAAGTAAAATTAGTGAGCAGAGTACAAAACCATCAATGTATGCAAATTGATAATAGTATCTCTGTTATCTGTAGCATCTTTGTATTTTATTTGCTTTTTCAGAACGTTATAATTAGTTGCACGAAACCTTAAACTTGAAATCATAAAGTTGTGGAGAAATTTTTAAACCAGTAGGAAAAACATCATACTAGCTGCTTCATAAGTCGCAGGAATTAAACTTCTGGGTGTGATATGGTAAGCTTAAAGAGCTATATTTGTTCACAAACTGTAATTTTTCGAAGTTTCAGTTTATTCGAAAGTTATAGCGGATTTAATTTATGCGTTAAATATTTACTATTTATGCTTTTGTAGACAGTTTCCCTTAAAGAGAACTCACTTTTATAAGCTAGTGCTTCAGTAGACGTCCTAATATATCAGATTACGTGTGTCGTGGTATGAAATTTAATATTTCTAAGGAAATGTTTCAAAAATTTAAACTTGATAGCGATAAGAATTTCCTACTAGATTTGTTATTGGTCTAAAAATTTCCCCAATAAAAATTTACTCTTTCGTAGTTAATAGAATCTGTATTTAGATTAAGCTAGTTTTTGGTAGACTAGTTTTAATTTTAAGCATAGGGCGTCATTAAATCCTGAGCACGAGCGTCAAATACGAGTGCGATAATTAGCTTATTGTCTCCAGATATATTGAAGCAAATGTTAATTTGGACGTCTAGTTTCTGCCACACTAGATGGCAGCACCGAGACTCTATTTGGATGCTAACCAACGGTATCTCACCCATTGTGGTGGTCCTGAAAGAGTGGATACCTCCTCCGGAGAACGCACTAGGTCTGCTTATCGGCAAGACCGATTGTGCAGCTCATTGGAAATAAAAAAAATATTGAAGCAAATATTAATTCACATCAAATTAATTGAAGTTTCATTTTTAAAAGCATTAAATGGCTAAGTTTCGTTTGTCTGTAATCTATTTGAATCTTGTAAGCTAACAAAATTTTCGAAATATCACTAAGCTATTTTAAATCAAATTTAATGAATTTCTTTTTAGCCTACGAGGTTTGAGATGGTATTTATTGTGGAAATGTATGCGAAACCAGTATCTAACGAGCTGATTAAACGTACGAAAGAGTTCATGACTACGTGGACAAAATGCGTCCAAGAACTTCCTGAAAGTACCCCAAAAGACGATGTCACAAAATTGAGTGTGGAAAGTCTATATGGAAAACTGGAACAATGGATGGTAAGTTTAGGCCGAAATTGCTAGTTGTCTCTGCATAAAGTTAGAACTTAAGAAGTAAAATCTGTCTTGCTTTACTTAGAAAATGTGTTAAATTTTAACATCAACCCACGTTATTTTTATTAGTGCGTTTTGCACTTATAGGGACTTAAAATGTCTAGTTTTTGTTAAACTAAGTGTATTTTGATTAGGGCTCTAAAAAGATTTAAAATTTCTTTACTTCATCTGATTACAAACGGAGAGCGATACCTGGATGTGTAAAGTTTTGACTGATTTCGCTTACCGATTGTACATTAAAATGAGAATACGCATTAGCCTGAATGATTATTAAATTAAACTTTCATAAATTGCTTATTTTAGTTTCAATTCTGCAACTCTTGAACAAGACAAAGTGCTAGGGTGCATTTTTGCTTTTTCTTATAAAATAACTTAGAATTTTAAGTTAGAATTTTAACTTAAAATTCTAATTAAACTATTTTCCATGATTTTTTAAAGTTGGAATTACATAAGTCTTGTCTGCAGAAGTTACTAGACACAGAATTATTTCTAGTCCTAGTTGAAAGCCTACTTATAACCTAGTGCGATTATCGATAAGAATAAGCAAATTTTAATGCGCGAAGGACTTAAAATTTTATTACAAGCATATTATGAATTTAAAGTTCGAAACAAAATCGCTGAAATTAACTTAAATTTATCCTAGAAGATAAAAATACCATTATTTAACACAAGTTATTTGCTTAATAATTTGTTTTGGAAGCAAGTCTGAACAGAAAGCTTTGTTCTGGTAGCAAGAACTGCTACCAGAATAAACGTCAGAAGTGCTAGCATTTTTTGACTTGCTACCAGACTTGCTACCAGAACAAACGTCTGGTAGCAAGACCAGAACAAACATTAGACTGAGAAACGTCAGAAGTGCAAGCACTTTTTGAAAGTGGACTCTTCAGAGAAATGTTTGCTGTTAGATCTAAGATGAGACTAGTTTAGGAAGTACCTTACTCATTTTCTGCCTATGAACTTTAAAATCCACTCTATTAATCTAAGTTGATTTACAGTATAAGAATTTCGTAATCTTCAATTTATTTTCGAATGATTTGTTTTCAGAAACAGGATAATGAGAAGGCTTCTTACCTAAATGGAAAGTTCGAGTACAAAAAGTCTAAAACTGGTTGGAATGCATATTACAACACAAATACTCTTGTTAGAGCTCTAGAAGATCTTGAAAAGCACCAAGAAGACTACCAGGGAGTGTATGATGGACCAGCTTATTTTCTTTATGGCACCAAATCTCACTATGAAGTGTAAGTTTGATAGCTTAGTAATTTGTTTTGATCCAAATGATGAAACTTCTGAGTTAAAACTTTCGATGTTTATCAGAAATAGACTAGAGGAATTAAAAGAGCATGGCTATGGTTTTAATTTAAAAAAAATAAAATATCGGTTGACAACCTGAATTCAGAGCAGATTGTTTGAAGATGAGTCAAACTAAGTCTGAATGTTATAATCTATAATAAAAACTCTCCTAAACTCTTCAATTTATTCCGTGGGTTCTATTTAATGCTAAAATTAACTGTCCATAAGACTAATAAATTGTAAAATTACTGAAATTTATACGTTTTATTAAATGATTATTAGTACGGATTAACCACTTTTCCAGAATTATACAGATAAACGATTAAATTTTGAATTTCTTGACTGCCATTATATTAAAAATGGAAAGATTAATCTATAATTTTTAAGCAAGAAAATATAAATCTTTAATTCAGCTCCATATTACGCTGGAATCTATTTTTAATGTCACATATTTAAGACACAGATGTGCACGACTTTAAATTCTATAGTAAGGCTGAATTAATCATTTTAAAGAACTGTTTTCTGTATAAGAGCAAGATTTATAACTACTTTTTATTGTAGAAATGATGCAAAGGATTCCATGAAGAAACACTTTCCAAAAGCCGAATTGGTACCGTTTGAGGGAGGCTCACACATTTTTGTTGCTGACAAGCCTGTTGAACTGGCTAAAGTGATTGGAGAAAAAATCAACGCTGTCCTGAAAGTTTAAGATTTAAGTAGTTCTATGTAGCTGTGTGGTTTTAAGTTTGTTCACTAAGCAAAGCTGCAATGTATTCATGTATAAATTGATTAAAGTATATTCATCTAAAACTTTGTAATGTTTTAATAGATTAAATGTTCTGAATATGTTAGGATCATGTGAATGATCGCATATGTTTGCTGCTATTCACTTCATTAACCTGAACCTATCACTTCTTGCGAACCAACACTAAAATGGAAGCCTCTTTAACACTTTGTCTTTGAACTAAATGTCATCCACCCCCACAAACTAGCATCGATCAGAATGCGCATGCCAATTCTCTTGAACGTAGAGTAATGTTGCTAATTAGAAAATATTTTGCTAGCAATAAATGCTATGCTACGTTTTCTTTATCTTGTTGAATCGTAACGATGCGAGGAAACCATGAAAACAGTATTATTTTTTTTTTTTTTGCATGAAAAGTAAGAGTAGCATAATGTAATGAAGGAATAACTTAAGGAAAAAATCTGTGTTATTGGTAAGAGCTTGGGACAATTTCTCTATTGCAGAAGTTTTGCCGTAGTCGAGGATCGTTTCTTTAAGATTGTCAGTGTCAGTCTATCTCGCATGATTTTATATTAAGTTATTGCATCATCGAATTTTTAACTTGCACTGAGAGACTCTAGAACATTGTTGCCTCGAAATTTTCTTAACTTCCTAATAAACACTTATATAGTTTATAAGAATAGTAGCTAAAGAGTTTCTTTTGGCTTTATGAAAAGTATTTATGTAAAGCCGATTTATGATCCCTTATTTTGCCTTTATCAGTAACTTAATATTATCTTCTCCTTAATATTTTCGATTGAATTGAGAAATATCTTTATCAATGAAATAAATCTAATCAAAATTTCAATTTTAATGAAAATTGAAAATTTTTATACAAATTAAAAGTAACTTTCTCGAAATGTGGACCAATCTGAAAAAGTCGAAGCGGATAAGATTGAAACAAATTGCTTAATAAAATTGTTGAGTATTTCTTTTTGGTATAACCACTTTTTTCTATTCACTTATCTTCAATCTATATCTCAAAGCCGCATACAGTCTTAAGATGATTTTCTGAAAGTTCATTTTGGTATGGGAAGTTATTGTATCAAAGGATCACCATTGGAGTGAACATTATTCGATAAGTATCGTACTTCGTTATACGCGTTTCTGTAATTCTTATTCTAACCATGGCTTGTACCTGGTCTTGTCTTCTCTAGTCTTTTACTGTGGACGGACTATAAACTAGATAGTTATTTTTCTCCAGCAGAATAACTTGAAAAAATTTAAAAATGTAAATTTTAAATACCACATTTGAAGGAATGGAATGATTGTTTAAAAATGACAAAAATGTAACTGATTTTGAGAACTTTCAAAATATTTGGACTGGAGAAATAGACTAGTTTGGTAAGTTATTAAAAAGAAAAGACCACATACCAAACAGAAAATTTGTGTTCTCACATATGTAGGCAATGTTAAAGATATATTTGGATGAATATTAAAACAGAAGAATACTTAAAATAGCTTACAACGGCGGATTTTCATGAGAGATTCATTAAAATTGCACAATAATTTTTATAGTTGTGATAAATAATTTTTTTATAGTTATAATCACTAAAAGATTAAGCAAGGGGAAAAATTCAAGGCATCGGAGCGAATCTAAATTCCGAAAAATTTATATATATAAAAATCTATTCATATATAATACATTATACAATTTATATATAATGCAACGAGTGTATTGTAACGTGGCTCCGCTATCCAGGATCCAACATTCGTCCACTTGTCCTTTCTGTTCAGCTGAAACAAAGGCGTAATCATCTGGAGTAGCACTTTCGGATACCAATGTCTCTTGAAAATTTGGTTTTCGGTGACCTTTTGCTCTGCTGGTCGATGTTTTGTAGTCTCTATCTGTTCCCACTTCTTGATGTTTCGAATAACAATCCCTTGCTATATGTCCCGGTCGTCTACAGGAGTAGCAAATTTTTCTAGGTAAACTCTTCTTCTGAGTAGCATATGCGGATTCCAAATTTCTATGTCCACGGGATTTCTGTAGTAAATCTTTTTCTTCTTCCCTTAAGACTTCAAGTATTTCTTCTATCGACTTTTCTCGTTGCGTTTTTAAAACTTGTTTTATGCGCTCATATTTTCCAGCTAGACCTCTGACCGTGTAGAACACTAATTCTCTGTCAGATATTTTCAGTCCCAAGGAAGCACACTTAGTCGATAATCCTTTAGCTCGAGCTATATAATCGTTTACGGCTTCTGAATCCAGCATTTCTAAGCTCTTAAGTTCGGCACCCGCATCAATCTTTCTATCTTCCTCAAGCCCAGTGTAGGTAGTTTTAATTCTTGTCCACAAAGCTTTTGCATTCTTTTCTTCTGCATATTGCAAAGCCTGTTCGTCTGATAGAGACAATTTCAAGTATGATACGGCATCTTGGTTTGTAGTTTCCCAAACTTGCAATTTACCAGGGTCAGTTGGAGCTTCCTCTGTCACTGCCGACATTAGTTTCTTGAGGTTCAAAACTGCTTCCATTTTCATGGCCCAAAGATGATAATTAGTTCCAGTCAACTTCGGAATTCCAAAAGCTAAGTCTTTCTCCATGATGATCGTAAACCACGCTCTGCTACCACTGTTGTTTGGTTGAATAACACAGAGGCTAATGCCGGTAAATAAAGTATTTATTAAAACATAATATGAGGAAACAATAGATCGCACACACAGTGCTACACATCTGAATCAACCAACAACTAGAAAGCTTCTTCAACAAATATATATCTATTTCCCCTATCGGGAAGTCGTTGTATTACATCACACAACTCGCGCAACTTATTTGAGAAGGAGAGGAAAAATGAGATTTTATTTGCATATTAACAACATATTGAAATGTATACAAAAATGGAGGAACTTCGATGAAATCTGCTTTTGTGAGCAACAGTTGAAAGCAGAACCACAATTCTTAAGTTGGAATAAAAAATTAAGAAGTACCTTTTTAATTGTGTGTTCCAAAAATGTCTTCTCTTGACAAGTATTGTTGGAATCTTTGTGAGAAATAAAAAAGAAATATACATACTAAGGACAGTAAATTAAAATTTAAGACGGGAAAAAGAAAAATAAAGCTATTGAAATTTAACGAACTAATTCTAAAGGAGTTGGGACTTCGAAACCAATTTGATTGCTGAACTCCGAAGTGTTGAAACGCATTAGAAAAATCTTTGAGTCTTTTTTTTTCCAACAAAACAAGTTTTAAGACAGTCAATCACACCTTGTTCTGTAGTGATCTTTGTGTAGCGTTTTTCCGACAAAACGATTTGTCATTGTGAATTTTCCATTCTTCATTTTTGACAATATTCTGAAAATATATACTAAGAGTGATCAATACAAAACAATCCATTGAACTCGAACGCTAAAAGCTGCAGAAATAGAGTTATCAAAGACTAGACTGATCAAAAATTTAATGGAAATTAAAGGCAAAAGCGTAATATAAACAGTTCCTATTTCCTCGGGTCCCGCAGCGGACTGATCGTTAAGACACGGTTACTGAAGTCAAGCATCATGGACTGAGGTCAGTGTGCGGATGGGTGACCACTTGGATTAGTCTGCTTATGGACCAAGGGTGTACGGTATTGGTTCTCGTTTAACTGTTGTACCGTAAAGTGCTCGACTTCGAGTGCAGGTCGTCGGGCTACCGAAGCGGGGCTGCCATCCCCTCTGCAGAGGATCAAAATTGTGATAGCATGTCTTCGGATCTTCCTCAGGGATGCTTCTCAAACCGTCGCCAATAGCCCATTGTGCAGCTCTAGTGCGACGTAAAAAGCTAAATGGTAGTATTAGAATCATTCTTGTAAGATTTTTATACATGTCTACTAGATTTTATTTTTGTTAGTCATAATATATTCGTAGACTTTAAGCACTAGAGTATTGAATGTGAATTGTGCGTGGTACTATACGTACGCATCGGGTAATGATATTGAAAAAAAGATGAATAGCAAATGATATCGGGTGATCATTGCCATTGTAAGGTTAATTACATCACAGTGTTAATTTAATTTTCATTTAAATAGTTATATTACAGATAAACGGTACTTTAGAAACCTACCTTAAAAAAATTGGTGTTCTTTAACTTTAGTTTTAATTATACCACAAGTAACTAAGGTTATAATCAATATTAAATTTTGACCTTAAGTTATTCTTCCAGTTCAATATATAAAATACCTCTGCAGTTTTTCCTAGAGCTTGTTCTAATAAATCGCTTGGAGTTCGAAAGCTTATAACTTAGTTTAAACATCTCATTAAGATTCCCACTTTATGCTGTTAAATAATATCTTAATCCAAAATGTGGCTTAAGCTAAAGCTTGGATAGTAAAAACATTAATATATTTCAGAGTTTAAGTTGATTATTCCTTAATTTTGACTATATTTATATTGCACAGATATATTCTAAACTATTTTTCTTTTAATGTAGACGTTCCGCGGAGGCAGACATCAAGAAACACTTTCTAAAGGCGGAGATGATAGAATTCAAAGGTGCTTCACACCATCTTTTTGTTGAATTCCCTGACAAATTCGTGGACACACTTTGCTAAAAGAATAGAATAAGAATACAAATGTGGTTTTACTTTGTTAAATATTTAGGATATCTGGAGCAAAATTTTCTTAACTGGTATTCTTGCAGCGAAAGTAACATACTTTTCAAAATACTTAATTAAATCTATATTATATAAAACGCTAATACGTATGTATCAATAAAATCGATGATATTTCTTTTCTCGCGTTGGCAACAGTCTTCATTTTTAATTGATAGGCTTCGGCGTGCAAGAGCACGTAGTGAGCATCATATGGCTAATCTATATTATATAAAACGCTAATACGTTTTAATTGAAAGGCTTCGGCGCGCAAGAGCACGTAGTGAGCATCATATGTCTAATCGAGTGAATTCTCACCGAATTATCAAAAAAATTCTCACAAAATTATCTTCATCGAAGCCGATGCTTTACATCCGGTGTTCAGTACTGTTTCATATTGTTTTGCAACACATGGTTTTAGCCCTCTGGTGGGAAAGACTTTAAATCAAAAGTTACTTTTCTCAACAACTGAAATTTAGAATAGTGTGATTAAGAAAAATATTTGAACTGTTTGCAATTTCAAATTAATATTGAAATGCACAGGTTTAGAATTTTCTACAGTGAAAAGTTTTCGGAACTTCAGTGTTCAAAAAAGTATACAAAAGCTAGACGTTAAGAACGTATCCAATGAGCGAGCAAAGCGAGCATCGGATTGCGAAGCAATCCGAAATGAACTGCGAAAGCAGTTCCGGGGGTTGGTTAGCGCCAGCGAGCAGGGGGCGAAGCCTCCTAGTTTCATTGTATTTCTTCAAATTAGTTATTTATAAGGCAGTAAGCGAATTGTTAGATTCAGAATAAGTATTTTGTAATTATTCATTTTTAAAAACTTAATTTTATTGAACATTCTCTAAATTAAGCTTGTCTAGCATGCCCTAAACAAGCTTAAGTGAACTAGTTTCAGTGTTTCAAATTTCTATATGATGTATGATGTCTTGGTTGTAAAATTTAGAGCGGCGTGAACAAGATATAGCAAAATAAATAAACTAGATATCGTTGAATCTTGTAGATATACAATTCTAAATAAACAAGATGATAAAGCCTACAAATTGTAAATGTTAACAATTTTGAAAACTTGATAAATTGTCCACTATTCTAATTATCCATTCAAGGAGCTTTCTAGCTTTAATATTGATCATGGACTAGAACAATGAACAAATAAATGCTTTAGTAGTTTCCTTTACTATTGTGGTCAAAACTTGGTATTTTCTGTGGATACAAACGAAAATAAATAAAATTCACTGTTTGTAAATGTCTTTTTCAGTGATAAAAATTGTATTTTCCAGGCCTTTATCCCTGGTTTAATATTGTCTGAAAACCTTATTGTAAATAACTATCATAAAAGTAATGTCTGGCTGCAAAATTAAAAATTCAAAGTGATGCACATGGCTTGCAGATAAAATTTAAACAAAACGTGATAACAAACTCTGTATATCGCTGTTTTTTTGTATGTATTTAGTTATGAATTTTCGAAGAATTTTACCCCCTTGCGCTATGTAAGTTTTTTGCTAAGTTTTTGACAGGAGAAATTTTGACAATTAAAGAAGTTTCGTATAGTTTTGTTACTGTTCAGTACAATGATTTGTAACGTGCGTTTCATAGACATGCTTCCTTACACAACACTTGACTTGAAACTAGAAGACTAAATGAAAGTTGCAACTATCATATAAATGAGCAATTTGGAATGTAAAACATAAATATGAACACTATTTAAAGTAGGTAAAGTATTTTTAGCATAAAATTAAAACGTTTTTAATGAATTTTTTAGTAATATTCTAAAGCATAAAATATAGATTAAAATTTGAATGATAAAGGTTTTGAGATATTGTTGCTCGTCAAGAAACTTTCATTACAAAACATTTTTAAAAAAAGCAATGTTATACAATTTATTACAATCTTTTTAAATAAATCTTATCTAAAACTCGAAATTCAACTATCAATTGATATACTATATTATGTAGGAATACTATGTTAAAATTTATGACTGTCATGAATTTAAAAAAAAAAATTCTATACGCTTACTGCTTTCCGGGATTTTTAAGCATCTGTAAGCAAATGTTAAAATTTTTTCACTTTAACGTTTCGTCTAATATTTAAAAGCATTAGAACACACTTCAGAGACATTTTATATGCTGGTTTGAATTAATAAATTAATTTTCAATTGTTGTTGTTGTTGTTACTTTACGTCGCACTAGAGCAGCACAATGGGCTATTGGCGACGGTCTGGGAAACATCCCGGAGGATGATCCGAAGACATGCCATCACAATTTTGATCCTCTGCGGAAGGGATGGCACCCCCGCTTCGGTAGCCCGACGACCTGCGCGCGAAGTCGAGCACTTTACGGTAGCACAGTTTAACGAGGACCAATACCGCACACCCTCGGTCCCTACGCAGACTGATCCAAGTGGTCACCCACCCGCACACTGACCGTAGCCAGTGATGCTTGACTTCGGTGATCTGCTGGGAACCGTGTCTTAACGATCAGTCCACTGCGGGACTTAATTTTCAATTATCTTTAAAGAAATTTTAATTATATGTTAGAGCTTAACGTTTTCTGATTAGTTTTTAGAGGATTCTAAAGTGTTCAGAAACCGCTTCAATAATGAAAACACAGTATGCGGGTTCGGGGATTATAGTTAACCAAAGAATACGCTAACTCAAGAATCACTAGTGAGAAAACTGAGACTGCAAATAAAAAACGTTTTTTTATGTCTGAGTTTTTTTTTATGAAATGTGATTATTAAAAACACTTCCAACTTTTTAAGGGTCTTTAAGCTAGCTTCGCTTTACTTCCCCCTAATTTTTCTTATTAGAGATTCGATAGAACACGATGGCGCGTTTTTGGTTAAATTTACTTTTGATTTCAATTAATGTGCATAGTTTTTAAGCTATAATTCTTGTTTTTCTAATGGCAGGCACTGAACTTTTAAGTTCTTCGCCTAGGAAGATGCCGAAAGTGTTACACATTTAACGTTACCCAGAGGGCACCTATAAACTGAAGTTACTGAGACGATCAACATTACCCAAGCCACATTGCAACAGATACCCGTTTACAGGGGGGACCACACTCACACAATAGAGAACAACACACAGAAACATCCATGGCCTGAGTGGGATTTGAACTCGCAGCCATTGGCTTCACAGTCAGGCACGCTAACCGCTCGATCATCTGGCCGCCTCAGCTAGAATTCTGAAAATATATATTGCAAGCTTTCATTACTTTTCAATTGAGAATGCTTGGAGTCTGAAAATAAAGATTCATTACGGTTTCATGTTATCCGCAGAAGCAAAATTCGCAAATATTTGTTAAAATTTGCGCCACGTAAAATAAACTATGCAGTCTTGCTTCTGCATAATAACCCAGACCTTCTAAATTTGCTTAATATACTTTATAATTGATATGGATGTTTTTCAGTGTAAGGTGTGAAACCTTCCAGTTGAGCTCTTCTATGCTTTGAATCAAATGTAATTACTAAGTTTACAAAATATGGAAGCTTATGTATTTGCAGAGTGAAATATTAATGCAAATGTTGTGTTTAGTCAAATATATGGGACAGTTTTGAAAGGGTGGACAAACTTCAATGAATTTAGTACATAATGCTAAATTTTCTCTCCCTATCTATTGTCATTCTCAACACTATCCAGTTGGAGATCTGTTGATAGAATGAACATTTGAATAATGTATGTTTGGCTAGATATTCATCTCTACTTATTCAACATTCAGTAATATTCGACTTATTCAAGATTATTAAATATTCATTTGACTTCATTTTAGCAGAAAAACAAAACATTCGACTTAAACTATTTGAATATTATAATAAATCAAGTTCAGAATTATTAAAAGTTGAGGCTGTGTAAAAGATTGGTTTTGGAATGTAATGTAATGAAAAAAATAACAAAAAAAAAATACTATAAATAAAACTTAAAAAAAAACAAAAAAAAAAACATTTAAAAATTCTCTAAAAAGATCTCTCTATGTATTTTATTTTATAATCTAAAATCAAAGCAAAATTTCGTCGAAATTTAATCTATATGATGAAAAATTAAATTAGGAGATTCTATATCCTCATTAATATAAATGATCATCTTCAAAACTTTATTTTGTAGTTAAAGACTTTTTTGCGTAGAATTTAATTTTAATACTTAAGCGTTAATTTTTTTAAATAAATTTTTCATAGGATATCAAAAGATCAACTTTTAAAGCAGAAAACTCCTTAGTAAAATTCTTCAATTTTTTTAAATCAAATAGTTGAGTACCAAAAATTTGTATATAAACATGAACGCCAAAAAACTGGGTTAGTTTTCCTCACAAATCAGTTTCCTATCACCTCTCCCTTAGATAGCGACAGTACTTAATAAAAGGTCTGAGATCTTTTCTTTGTTTAAGACTTTCTTTAAAATTAAATATGGAAAACCGATTTTGAAAAAAAAAGCTTATCGGTCATAACGATCATGCGTCGGGGGCTGCTTTAACGATTTATCACAAAGACTAGCATTGGTCATTATTAAGAGTCGAATTTTATTAGAGCAATTTGATGTCAACTATGTTTAATAATACATGCGATATTTTTTCAATCTAACCAATTTGCATTTTAATATTCATCAATATTTTCGTTTCCCAAATAAGACTTATCGACGTTCATAAAAGTATAATATTCAATAATTATCGTTATGTAAAATATCTACGATTCTTTTTAAGATGGTATTGATAATTGTTATATTATCACTTTCGTATTGCTTATGCATCTTCATCATTAATGATCGCGATTTTATCATAATTGCTTTACATCTGTGCAATGTTGATGCCAGTTGATCCGAGAAAACTGGAATCTGATGGGGTGATGTGTTGCCGAACTTTGTTGGCTGATCAATTCAAGAAGGAATAATTTTATTTCCTCCTTGGAGTCACTTTAGGTCTCGGACTAAAGAGAAGGGCGATAGTTGATTCCCGGAACAAACTATCCAAATCTTCACAATAGTTAACTTGAATGGTTTCATTTATTGATTGCGATACATCCATATTCACCATCTTGTACACGATAGAAAGATTAGCTTATTAACTATAGTCAAGTTGTAAATAAAACAGCACACATTAGAGAAGGCAGCACAAAGATACATTCCAAAGTAATAGGATGACACGAGCCCGCTACCTGCAAACTTTGGAACGTTTGGTGGAAAGGACAATACCTCGCCTTCTTCTCCAGATTCATATCTAAACAAAATGGCCTCACAAATGAGTGGTACTGCAATCTATAAGCTGGGTTTAGAGCTAAGCCGTACTTTCAAAATTGCAGTGCTTTCTTGTCAAACAAAAAGCGAACCCTCTTCCCTTAATTCTCAAAAAAGAAAGATGGCTGTTGAGCTTGGTTTATCCTAGTGTTGTCAGACAATAACAACAACATATATTTTCTCTACAACTAATGGGGCTCCGTTAAAACTCTTTGAAGATAAGAGGTAGTAGGTTCGAATTCTTCTGTAACCATGTATGGAATTTGTGCTCTTCTTCTCAAATGTATAATATCGACTCTTACATTATAAGTCGTTCTTTGAATACGCAAGCTTTTATAAGAATATTTATACCTTATATTTCTGATAAAAGCTAGAAGTATACATATTATTTTCTGTTATAGAATACATATTATTCTATATTAGTATACATATTATTTCCCATACTATTGTGTTATATTTCATTATAATCTATTTGATTATGACCTGATACAATCATTTTTCTACACTGGGTGCCATACATCACTTTATTGCCATTATCCCAATACTCAATGTTTTTTTTAAAATACTTTTTAGTATAAATATGCAGGAGTTTATGTTCATTATAAATACGTCTTACTAACCCTTGTCAACCCCCGAGGTCGAAGCAGCTTAAAAAGTATTTCTAAATTGAATACTCACGTAGGAACAAGTCCTAGAGGCTATTTCTCGTGCGAAATCTTAAGAATCGGTCAAGTAACGTCTTTACAGCAATAACACCTGTCCTACACCCCTTCCTGGTTCGGGGGAGGAACGTCTTTTGACGGCAAACGTAGGCAGAGGGGTCGACCGACGAAGACGCATAAAGCATTAAAGGGCAAAAGCGAAGTCAAACATGTCAGAGAGTGAAGAGGAGGACTGGGAGCTTATAGGCTTTGATGACTCTTTTGAGGTTAGTCAACAAGAATGGGCGGCTGAATCACAGATCTCGCTTGAGAGAATGAATAGATTATTGAAAAAGCATCAGGGGAAGACGCTGAATGCTCCAGCGGTTGCGGAATTCCCACAGGTGGCATCCGAATTCTCACGTATCATAACGGAGCAGAACGTGCTTTTGTCCTTCACCAGGGGTCGGCAACCCAAAAGAACTTTGAAACTTATGATTAAGAAGAAAACAAGGGCCCAAAATCCTATGCCGAAGCACTTAGAGTCGGCCGTGAGACTTGGCGATCCAAAAAGTCTAAAAAACATGCCCTAATGATTGACTCAAGGGAGAAGGCGCCTCCTGAGGAGATTGAGTGAACCATCAAAGAGAACATCGATTTGGCTGAGACTGAAATCAGAGTGAAAGAGCTAAGAACTACCCGAGCGGGAAAAGTGCTTGTTGCACTCGACAGCAAGCAAGATTTAGCACTGCTAAAAGAGCAGATAAAAGAAAAAGGCCTGAGTAAGAAACTAAAAGTCGAAGTGTCGCTTAGAAAGAAACCTAAAATCATTATTCTTGGCTTACCTGAGTCTTTAACCAAGGAAGGACTCACCAAACAACTCAGGGAGTGCAACGACCTCTTTAAAGAGGGAAATTTTGAGGTCTCATTTACAGTTAAAACCAAAGGAGGACAGCACTGGGTCGTGACACTTGAGCCGAAGAGCTTCAAAGGCATCATGAGACGTGACGCCGTATCAATCGGTTGGAAGAGCTACAAATACAGCGAATACCTACGCCCGCTCATGTGCTATAAGTGCAATCGTCTCGGTCACATGGCCAGAGATTGTGACAATCCTGAGACCTGCTCAAACTGCGACGGCACAGAACGCCGAGCGGACTGTCAGGGGAAAAGTAAATGCATTAATTGCTACGAAGCCAACCAACGGTTTGGCTCAAACCTAAAAATCAACCATAGCGCCATAGGCAAATTCTGTGTGTCTCATAAGAGAGCCGTAAGAAGTATCCAGCACAAGAGCAATTACTAGGACTAAGCCTAGCAAAGAGATCACAAGAGACTTTGAACCAAAGTGCCTGTAAGAAATCATGAGACCTCCACTCCTTTCTGTAGCCGCAAAGCAGTCAGCAGGTGACCTTCGCCCTGTATTACTGCTTTATTGTGTTTTGTTCAAATTTTGTAAAAGATTTTTCATTAAAGTGTTCTGGTTTTGGCAAGAGGTTTGCTTGCCTTCCAGTCGGAGGGCGATTTTAGCAGGGTGACTGCTGTCGGTCCAGTTGGTCCTGGAGTCTGCAGCAGGTTTGGCGCTTCCGCCTCCGGTTTTTGACTGGGGCTTCTGTGCCTCCTCTGCTCATCGACTAGACTATAGTGCATAGGGCCTGGGTCGCGTCATCAAATTCCTAACCCCCCTTGTCAAGATTAAAACAATACAGCATACATTAAAACAATACAGCATACATTCACAAACATACATTCAGGATTATGGCGAACTTGAACCAACTTTTTTTTACACTGTAGAGCCTTTGTTGGTTCAGCGAGACCACTCAATCTACTCAATGATTAAAACGAAGTTTTTACTAAAAAACTTTCTTTTGTTATCACTATTCATTGAGAAAATAAAAGTGAGTACCAAATAGTATTACTGTTACTTTTGCAATTCCATTTTCATCAAACTGATTACTATTCGTCAAGATCTTTTCAGTATCGCTAATAGCGAAAATTATATATTTTATTTTTTTATCATCTAAACTTTAGCATGGGATTCTTTAGAGACTTCGAAGCTTGAACTCCTGACATTTTGTGTCACAGTCCGATATCTCAGTCTCATAGCTACCCCCTGACACACGCATATTTTAACTCCAACTTTAACTCGATTTCTGTGCTAGAATACTGCAACTGTCACTGGATATAGATCGTTGTTTTCTGTCTCTCTTTATTATAAAAACCAGCTTATGAGAAAAATAATTGCAGTTTAAGAATTCTATTGTGATTGTAGCTGTACTCAGTTGACGGGAAAGCTTTTTAATAATGGAAGGGTAGGAATCAATATTTTTGTTTCAATTTTTCTTGAATTATTTGAATTTTCATTAATGTTTGTACTTACTGTTGTTTTAAAGAGACTGGTTTTATATTTTTGAGAAATTTTAATGGATTTTAAATTTAAGTTCTTTGTCGCTTCAGAAATTTAAAAAATAATATTTTCTCTTGAATAGTTTATGTAGTCGTGGAGACTTTTATTTTAAAGTCTTTATTTTCAATACTTGGATACCATTTTTGTTCTAATTTTTTTAAATCGTTCATAATGCAAAAAGAACTCTTAACTCATATTAAAGGCTTTTTAGCGTAATGTTTTTTTTGTAGAGACAATTTTGAGTTCGATCTTTTTGAAAAGTTTTTTAAAGTTTAATTCTAATTTATGGTGAGTGGTTTTGAAGTAACTTGTGATTGTAATTTCTATGTATTGAAGTTTGCTTCATTGAGGTACACTTGCAGTTGGGCTAGCAAATATAATGACAATTTGAATTTGTTTTCTTTTTTAAAGATGTGCTTGGTGCTAACGCTTTCTTAAGTCCTTGAAATTATTTTTAGTGCTGATTAAATACTCAGCTTAATGTAATTGCTCCAAGTCATAATTTTTTTGTATAAAGATTTTAACAAGTTTCTTAACACTAATAATTCGATCGATCATTAAAAATAGCTTATGTCAAGAGCAGCAGGACAATTGGGTTTAACAAATTTGTTGAATACTTCAGCTGGCCAACTTAACCAACAGCTTAAACCAACCCTCTCGTCCATGCTTAAGTAAGTTGACAGTTAAGAACACACAAATGAATATTAAGTTTCTTCATTGCGAACAACATTTTGCATTATGATCGTAATCTAGGTCTTAATCTTGAGGTATGAAACATAATTTGCAGTTTGTGATTAGACTGCCCATCTGTGTGCATGGTATGGTTAGAAAACCAGGTAACACTGACTTAAGCATTGCTGTATAGGGCTGCAGTTACTTGGGATCTGTAGATTGAGTTTGCTATAAGGATAAATTAGACTGACCAGTCTGTTTCAGCAAACCTTTTAGTCTTAAATATTGTAATGTTTTTTCTATAATGGAGATTTCGGTTTTCGGCGTATTTGAAACATTCTGAAGTACGACTTGTATACTTCATACTATTCATTTCTTTTAAGAGGATTTTTAATGAATACGGATTTCAAATATCCGGGAAACTATAGTCAACCTGAATTTTGTACCAGCTTTTATTGCTTGGGGAGAATTTCTTGAGTGTCGGTATACAAATGCACCTTAAGACTTTGCCCCTCTCACTTCTAGTTGCTTTGTAATTCGAAAAATAACTTAATAAAGTAATTATCTCTTTTCATAATTTGTTCCAATTTAAGTGCTTATGTAATCAATCTAGTGTTTGTCTTATAGAAACTCGTATATATATAACTTTATACCTAAAATGCTGGGAGAGGCCAGAGCGGCTCCTTGGGCAGTTTGGTATCTATTCCTCAACCCTAGATAGGTTTGGGTATTGTATACACTTTGGTGTATGGAAGGTACCCCAGTTTCATTAAACAAGATTATTTTATATCTAAGCCTTATTTTTAGAGAAGGCAACTAAACTATTTTAACCAATGTATGCGTATAATTGAAAAATCAGTGTTCCGTTTAAATATTTTAACTAAATCTAGTAAAATACCATAAATTCCATTAAATCTATGTATTTGTAAAATTAAGATATTCTAAGGTTATAATTTAAGAATTCTATTTTCATTGCTTAATTGATCTACATAATCTGTGAACGGCCAGACTGGGCTTCGGCTATCTTTTTAGGTATACAATAATGTTCTGTTTCTAATGTTAATTGATTCTTCATTCTAATGTGTTAATGTTAAGCCTTTAGCTATTAATACGATGAGCAGTTTAAGTCTGACTGCTTCACCTGATTTTCTTCAATATTCATTTTATTTGCTCCTAATAAAAATCTCGTTTAGAATATCCTGAATAATTTTAGTTTATATATTGAAACTTATGGAGAATCTTGATTCTTTGTGCTCATAATTTAAATGTTTCAAACTTCCGTAGATCTAAGACAGTCTCAATAAGCTTCGAACATGTTGATCCAACTGGTGAAGTAAAAGATAAGAAGAATCCTATAATTTTCCTGCATGCAATGCTTTGCTCAAAGAAAATATGGGGTGATGTTCCTCAAACTGTGGCAAATAACACAGGAAGACGAGTAAGTAACAAATTTTAGTTGTTTGCAGTCTTTAATGCTATGTAGATCTATGAAAGTATTGCATGAAAGATCAAATTAATGATTGTGAGAACCAGATATTCGCCATAAATGAATAAACTAACAGATAGAAATTTCTTGTTAATATACATATTATATTTTGTTAGCTATTAAAAATTAACTGAATGTAGTGTGCTTTGAACCGTAAATATTAACCGTTGATATTTGTTATCAGGAATTATAACAGCCAAACAATTTGCCATGCGTGGTATCTGTAACAAAGCAAATTTCGATTTGTTTAAATTTGAATATTCATAAATAGATAAGATTTTCTTGCTTATGTTTTAAATTTCTTTTGAAGATCTAGTTCCAACTTATAGTGGTACGCTGTTACTAAAATATAAAAATTACGAAAGTAATTGGTTTGAATATAAATTCTTAGAGTTTTATCGTAAAGATTGTCTAAACCGGTGTGTAAATTATATTTGAGTAACTTTCGAATATGTAAACTCTTGATCGAATTTTTTCCAAAGCTGTTCTCAACGCAAACGTTTACGTTGCTTTACTAATTTTTGATTGTGGTTTAATGTTAAATAGTTTAGTGTCGAAACTTTCAGTTTAGGTATCTGTTACATTACTTAACAGAGTAACAAAATTTAGGATTGCTTCAATAGGTTGTTTATCTTTATGAAACTATGATTAATTATAAAAGGAAATTGCAGTTACTAGATGTTATCATTACATTCTATAATTAACTATAGGCTGTAATCAAAAATTATCGTTCACAAACTTTGCTGTTTACATACACTTAATATAGCTAAAAAGTTCCTTAAATCAATTGGTAACGAAAACTATATTTTTGGGCATTTGAATGTTAAATATCAATCATATTAAGTAGTCCTAAGGAACTATTTATTCCTCATAGATTTAAAATACAGCTACTCCTGTAGCAGTTTAGATACATAGATCACTAATTTTAAGATACGATTACTTTACTTCTGTAATCTCCCTGAATATCTAAGAACAAATTTAAGTATAAAAATTATATTTTCTGATACAAAAGGCATTGTATTAACTCACAAAGTAAATTTAATCAACACATTTTTCTGGTCCTTAAATTTCTGTTTTAATTTTTCGTGCTTCATAATTTCTAATTTAAAGCATTAGATCAGTTCTCCAAAAACACTACAGGCTAAAATGTATTATATGACCTGCTTTAATGAAGATGAAAGACTGTATCAAAATGAAATCGGAAATACTATTCTATTAATGAAGTCTTACACATTAGAAGTCCTAATTGATATCTCTTGAAAAATAGTTTTGCATTTAATATTTTAATGAATGTATTTTCTGAAATTAATCAACGTCTTTTAGAATTTTGAATAGTTTGCCGAAAATTTTCGAAATTCATAACTATTAAAATGCTTCATATTGAATTATAAGGCTCCATTAACATAATACAGATTAGGTTTTTAATTGATCTCTTGTTTAACAGCAGAGTTATTAAATTATAATTTTGATTACAGGATGAAACTGATTTAGGCGAATTCAGGAAAAGACAATAAGTAAATAACAATTAGAATAATAAATTCACTTTGTGGATTTACGGAAAAGCTCTTGAAGCAACTTAAACCAAATTTGTTTCATTTTAATTTAGAAGTCAGAAAAATTCTAGCAGAAGACAAAATTTTTTTTAAAGATATGTGCACAGCAATACAGCACTTCATCAGGGGACACACTGACTGCCAGCACGCAGGAGCCTTTAGTTTTTGGTAGTACCACTGAAGACAGAAAGGCTCCTCTGTGTTGGCAGGCAGTGTGTTCCCTGATTAACTGCTGTCTTGCTAACACACATCTTAATTGTTTTTTACTTTTCTGCTAGAATAGCACTTCTGAATTATAATTTTGCTATCTGGCTGTTATCCAAGATTTTTACTGTGTAATTGAACGAAAATTTTAGTTTTAGAATGCGAAATTTTATATAAAAGCACACTACTTTTAGAGCTTGTGTTATTTCCTAATTTTGCTAATAATTCGGAAAGCAGATAAATTTCTGTAGAGATACTACTTGATAAGACTTAGTTTATGTTCTGCCTTTCAGGTTTATACTTATGATGCCAGGAATCATGGTGAGACAACACATGCCGACGAGTCTGATTTCAGTTTCAGCTTTAATGTTGACGACCTCTTTCTATTGATGGATCAAATTAAAACTGAAATGCCAGAACATCCGGAACAGTTTATTTTAGTAGGTCATGATATGGGTGGAATAACTGCCATTAGAGCTGCTCTAAAAGAGGTATATTTAATCATTTTATATAATTTATATTCCTTGGACGTGGCAGACATTAACTTTTTGAGTCTTGCACGAGCGATTTAACTTTTCACTAGATTCCTGTTACATTATTGGCATATAAATTAATAGTTGGCTATTTAATTATTAGATCTTAATTGTTGTAATTCTTATTCCAAAATGTTTAGAGTTCCTATTTGGAATATTTAATGCAGTTTAAACATGGCCCAGTGATCTGTATTCTATTTGTAACAGTCTTTGAGGCGAATGAGTTCAAAGCTTTGCCCTTACTCTTTTGTACTGCGATTTGTATTTGAATATTTAAATATTATGAGCAGCAAATCTGGTTTTGATCCAGTGACTATTCTAGTAAAATTTAAACTAGTTCTTCCCATTATGAATGTGCAATGTTTATGGTACTGAAGCAAATACAAATACATACTCTTCGCATTACTTAAAATCTGATCCTGATATTTGCCGGAAATAGCCTTCTCAATTAAAGTGTATAGTTTAAAAAGTGCTTATTTTTCCAGATGAGTAAATTTTCAGATTTCATTTAAAAATGTCTTTGAATATGTTCAAATTGCCGTTTTGGTAAGCCGAGAGATTTATAGAATCGCTAGGTTTAAAACCCCAAAATTTAGCTTTTAACAAGAGTTTTCAATACTTGCACCAAGTACTGCTTCGAAATATTTAAGTTTCTAAACGTAAAAGACTAGTATGGATTATCAATGATATTAAAAACTAAGAAAGTAATAAATAGTATTTTGAAGTTTTATTCGAACTATTGAAATTCGATATACTTTGACTTCTAGGCTTTTATCATTAAATCTCGGTGAGTGATAAAAGTAGCGTGGTCTGTTACATTAATATGCACAATCGTCTGAGAGGTTGGGGTTGTAATTTTTTTATACAATTGACTCATTTTAGCAAATCCTTGCAACCTAATAAATGCCTGCTATAATAGCCATACGTGATAAACGCTTTGCATATTAGCCACTCAGTTTTTTTCTTCCAAATAAACTACTCAGCAAGCATTTCAAAATTAAGGAAACAGATTAATCGTGCCTCTCAAAGTTAAAGTAAGCAGACTGTGTACAAAAATCTGCTTTTACTATCAACCGCTTTTTATGCATTAAATATTGAATATGCATTATAGACAATCTTTCCTCAAAAGGTCTAAATTTTATAAGCTCGCTCTCGAGCAGGCGTCAAATGCTTATGTGTTGCCTTATATAAAACTTAATATTTATAGTGAAGTTTTTAAAAGTTAAACTTAATTGATAGCGATAAGGATAATTTCCTATTTGATTTGTTATTGGTCTAAAAAGTTCCTCAAAGAATAAGTATTCTTTCATAGTTTGCAGAATCTGTACTTTGGTTAAACTAGTTTTAAGAATTTAGATTACCTGAATTTTAAAAATCTTCCCTTTCAATATGACTGCAAATGTTCTAGCGTATAGCTAGAATGTATATTTTGAAAGAAATATCCGGTGTTTTCGTCAAATAGACATTTTGGGGTTAAAAACAATGAGATAGAGCTTTCTGAAACCAGGGTAAGGGCAGTTGTAGAAATTTAAGAATTTTAAGCATATGATCCTCAAAGTTGGATCACAATAGTTAAATTAAAAGTGCGACAACGTGGTAGAACTTGTTTATTTTCACCAGATATATGGAAGTAAACTTTATTCCACATCATATTAAGTGAAGTTTCATTTTTAAAAACGTCAAACTACGAAATTTTCCTGAAATCTATTTGCAACAAGCTAACAAAACATCATTTTAAGGTATTTAAAATCTAAATGTAGTAATGCTGAACTTTGTTTCTTTTTAGCCTGCTAAATTTGAGATGGTATTTATTGTCGAAATGTATGCGAAGCCAGTATCTAATGAACTGATTAAACGTACAAAAGAGTTCATGACTACGTGGACAAATTGCGTCAAAGAACTTCCTGAAGGTACCCCAAAAGAGGATGTCACAAAATTGAGTGTGGAAAGTCTATATGGAAAACTGGAACAGTGGATGGTAGGTTTAATTCTATACTAGTTTTCTCTGCAAAAAGTGAGAAATTAAGTGGTGAAATCGTGGACTACGTTTTAAACTTTAACAATCAATTCTATTTTTTTGTATGTGGTATGCTTTTTTAGCGAGTTAAAATTTCTCTCTGCTGAACTTATTTAATTGATTAGACCTTTAAAAGTATTTAAAATGTCAGGACTATGAGATTCAAAGCTTAAATATATGGACATTTAGATGTGATATTTAAATTTCTGTGACTCGGATTTCCTTTAAACGATTGTACAATAAAATGAGAACGCATTAGATCTGGTTTAATTTTCAAATTGTTAAACGCGTGTAAATTATTTAATTTAAATTTCTATTTAAAATTCTTAATCTTAAGAGCTAGAATACTTTTTTAAACTGTTCCTTGTAAAATGACTTCAACTTCTAAGCAAATGTCAAATTCTTTACAAAATCTAAACTTTTTAACTTTAGAAGGCAAAAACTATTGAACACTGTAATCACGTTTCAACTGCCAGTCGAAAACTTTACCATAAAACAGGGCGGAATACAAAAAGAATAACTTAACGAAAGACTAAAAATATTCAATTTATCTATTAAAATTCATACTCTATTGGTCTCATATTAGTTTAGATCAAAAATACGAAAATTGATAGTAGCAACAGAATCTTAGCATAGAATTGATCGTAGCAATTTTTATTAAAATGAATTTCATTTAGCTGATTAACATATTTATCTGAAAGTGCTTTTGATCAACTGTTTCTAGATTTTTGTATCAGACCAACTTTCGTAAGGTGTTTGTATGCAGCTTTTGATCTTTTCACCCCCTATTTTAGTCTAAATCTGTTTGCAGTGAACGATTTTCGTCATTTTTAGTCTTTGGAATTTTTTGTTTACAGAAAGAGGATAACGAGAAGGCTTCTTACCTGAAAGGAAAGTTTGAATACAAGGGATCTGGAAAAGCCTGGGATGCATGCTACAATACAAATGCTCTTGTTAAAGCTCTGGAAGACCTTGAGAAACACCAAGAGGACTACCAGGGAGTTTATGATGGACCCACTTATTTTCTTTATGGCACCAAATCTCACTATGGAGTGTAAGTGCGATAGTTTTGTAATGGGTTTTATTCCAAATATGAAATTGGTTTTGAAAGTTTCGCATTGAACAGAATCAGAATTTAAGGGAGCATAATCATGGTTTTAATTCTATAAAAATCAATCTCTACGTTATACGAATCGTAGTCTAGCTTGTCAGCATGCTTTTAGATAAATTACTAGGATGCGTTAACAGTTTGCTTTATGCTTCAGTAAGCTATTCAAAAGTGCTATGAAAGAATAAAACTCAAAGCAGAACATCACCAGTTTTGGTGTTCTGCTGAATTGTTATTAGAAAGGAACAGCATTTTGGGAATCAGGGATAAAAATTTTAATTTATTAATTTATTGCCTTTGTCTTTGAAATAGAATTAATTTGAAATTTGAAGGGAAGATAAGAAAAAATTAAAGTTCTGTTTCATAATAAGTTTAAATCTACTAGTAATTTGTTTTCATATTTAATGCCAAAAACGCGCATGTCTTCAAGACTTAAGCTCTACAGTTATTCTGAATAACTAATTTTAAGTCCTGTGATAATGTATTTTGTGAATGAGTAAACAAGACCTATTTCTATCTTTTTATTACAGGAATGATGCTAAGGACTCCATGAAGAAACACTTTCCAAAAGCCGAATTGGTACCATTTGTGGAAGGATCACACATTTTTGTTACTGACAAGCCTGCTGAACTGGCTAAGGTGATTGGAGAGAAAATAAACTCTGTCTAAAAGTTAAAAATTTAAGTAGTCCTATATAACTGTGTGGTTTTAAGTTTGTTCACTAAGCAGAGCTGCAATGTATTATATAAATTGATTAAAGTATATTCATTCAAAACTTTGTTTTTATTTTGTTTAAATGTTCAGAATATAACTATTATATGAATGGTTTCGTGGATTTGCTGCAATTCACATATTCTGTGTCGAACTATTTTTTTATTTTAGCTTGTTTGAATTCGCACTCTCTAATACTAAAAGGTTTTTAATACTTTTGAATGATTTTCTCATTAACTAAATGTTAATCGCCACTCTAAACCACGACCGATAAACTCTCAACCAGCTGTTTTAAGCGGAGAGCGAGATTTTTGCTAATAAGCAAATGAATTTAAATTTCTAAATATTATGCAAAATTTTCTTAGCTTATCTTGTTGCATCGTTATCATACGAGGAAATCATGAGATGAATTTTCTGAAAAGAATGATAGTTACTCTCTACATTATGCTATTAAGTTATTTAATTCATTAACAAGAGTACAGTTCGTTCACCGGAAGTTGACACTTGGCTGCGCCTTCATCACTTAGTATCGCGCCTTCATCATTTGGTATTCGACGATACTATATTGATACCTTTTATCTGATTTCATTCATCAACTTATACCATTTTTATCAGTTATAATTATACGACAATTTAAGTGTTGCACCCAATATGTCTTTTGAACTGTTTTTACCGTATTCTTTGGTGCAGCATGTCCTCATTTGGCTTTTGTGGCACTAAACCCTACATTAAATTCAATCCGACGATACTATTTTTAGGAGAACGTGAATAATCCTGAACAAGATAACTATTTGGCGATCGTATGACAAATATGAATTTAGCAATCTTCATGTGCATTTTTAACATTAAGAGAGAAATATAAAATTTGAGTTATTTAAGTTAATAGTTTGTCCTTTTTGAGAAATTTTGCTGCAATGTATGCAATTAGCTGGAATAACGAAAGGTATAATAGCAGATGATAAAGCGAAGTGATTGAAAAGTAATTCTCTATTTGCGCTTGGCGCACCTTAAAGGTTGTCTCGATTTTAAGCGCGGGGACTTTACACGTCTTACTCCTATGCTGAAATGAACTCTTCGCTCGAGGATATGGAACCAAGTGCATACTCCGGGTGAATTAACTATAAATTTTTTCTTAAGCGCCGAATAGCTGACCCAATTTTTTGGGTTTAAGACTCTCTAAACTCCGTAGCCTTGTAATTCTTAACCAAATCCCTGCATTTGCGTTACATGGAGAGTAAAACCTCTCGCCATTAGTTCGATGGGAAGGGGACTCAAACCCTTGATCTAACAACCACTGAGGCTCTTTTATGTCAGCACAGTTGTCGGTGTAAGATGGATGCGAAATTTGTATTAACCAGCCATCGCTGGGATTTGAATTCGGTTCACCTATTTAGAAGATAAACGCTCTATCATCTGAGCAATCAAAGCTCAACAAGCATAATTGTAAAATTTCACGATTAGAAAAGTCAATAAAATAAAACTACTAGTTTCGTTTCTTTTACACCATGAATATCCGTATGTTTTACTTGTTTAGTTTACTAATGCATTCGCTTAAACTTCTAAGTTAAAGTATTTCTAAACTTCAGACTCCTAACAACGTTGTAGCCGCTTTATTTTTGCTTTCTACAAGACACTTGAGGCATTGTCTCTTTAAGAATGGAAACCTTAATATTCTTGTAGCCTTATAAAAGTGTTTCGATAGAAAGACTATGAAAAGTGAGGTTTAAAATTTTTCCATCGACTTTTTCTTCGCCCTTGAAGTAGAAAATTACATCGTTAAAATGGTTCAGGTAAGAGATGGTGTTTATTTATACCTGAATGTATACTTTTCTAAACATATTTTGAAGTTTCGACATGATTAAATGCCTATTAAATCTATTTTTTTTTTGTAATTTTGCCAAATAGTGCTTCTTTTTGGTTAAGTGTCCTCACGCTATAAAGCTAAGTGATAAAAATACTTATTCAAAATTAAATTGTTTACAGCATAACACACAAGTGCTCAAAAATTATATTGAAACTCACTTGAAGTTAGCTTTTAAAGGCTGAGGAGTAAAATTGCAAGTTGTCCAGGGACCCTAATCATCTGTTGTAAAAGAAAGAAAAATCGGCTATGCTATTCAATAATAGTTCTGACTAGGTAAAATATACATTCATTGAAAAACAGAATAATAGAACAAAATACTCGCATTTAAGTTTTTTTAAATTTCTTGCGAGAATTTGTTGAAACTTTCGAAAGTAATTATTGAATGTTTTTTAGTGAGGTATTGTGATGTGTGAGGAAATGTTGCATAGTTTTAAAGTGAAAAAATGTCTTACTTTAATGGTTAAAACAAATTAAAATTTCGTGAAAATAAGATGCATAAATGGGGATGACAAGTTATAACAGAAATGTCCAGAACTAAACTAAGCAATTATGTTACCTTAAGTTTTTCTCCTACATTCATCAGCGCTTCATTTTTAGTAGTCTTATTAAATAAAACTAAAAGATTAACTATTAAAGATTATACAATTAAATATTAACATGTTCTCTCCGATTCAACAGCCACCTCTTCCACCAATATAAACACTATACTCATTTCTTAGTCTTGAAACATTACATACAGTGGTATAAAATGCTAAATGGTTAGGTTTGTCGTGACAACAGATATTAAAAACCTTGAACCAAAATACCGAAACCTCTTAAGAAAGATTTTGGATAAAGTATTTTTTAAGAAACTCTTTCTAGTACAAACAGCAGACTGAAATGATTTGCTTTTGGTACAAAAGTTATATCTTTTCAATAGTTTGTTCCTCGGAACTGAAGAGGTTCAAGTGAAACTACTTTTTCTCCTGTTTTCTGAAATACTTATGTGCGTCGTGAATTATTGCTGTAAACTATAGCACTAGTTATACTTTAATATAATCACTTAAGATGTCACTTAAGGTATTATAGATAACTTAGGAGGTAAATGCACTCGAACAGCGGAAAACACATAGTTTGAAGAAAAAATTTCAGCAAGTGACTGGAGCAAACCGAAATTCAAAATAAAAATAATATATAAGATATTTGAATGGTAAATATCGACTTTTTTAAAAAATTATTCAAATCGGGTGTTTTTCAGCTTTCATTCGAAGAAGATTACCTTTCCGTAAGCTTTTATTTCCAATGAGCTGCACAATCGGTCTTGCCGATGAGCAGACCTAGTGCGTTCTCTAGAGGTGGTATCCACTCTTTCAGGACCACCATAATGGGTGAGATACCGTTGGTCATGTTAATTTGGACGTCTAGTTTCTGCCACACTAGATGGCAGCACCGAGACTCTATTTGGATGATAAAGTGCACTAGGAATTTAACTTTGCCGGAAATGCCAAGAGTCAATAAGGCACTCCAGGGATCTTTTACATGCCGCATAATCATACGACATGGCCGCTGAGGATTTTCTGCATCCCGAAAGTCCGGTGCCTGGGCCGGGGATCAAACCCGCAAACTTGGGCTCAGAAGGCCGACGACAAACCAACTACGCCCTCCAGCCACCCCTTTCTGTAATCTGAACAGCAGAATCAACTACAATTAAGTTTGACCGGAATTATTTTGTATTTTATTATATTGTGTCTTGTGAAATGACCTCTCTTAATATGTATTTTCAGAATACTTGTGAAGAATGAAAACGAAACAAATTATACACAAGTAGAGCAAATTAATATTTAAGGCAGAAGAAACGAAAAAGGCTATCGAAGTCTAACAAATTCTGAGGAAAGCGACTCTTTAAATATCAAAACCCTTCTGAACTATGCCGAGAGGAATTGAAAGAAGTATATTAGAAATATTTTTGAGTTTCCTTTGCCAATAAAACACGTTTTGAGACCTTCAATCACACCTTGCTCAGTAGTAATTTGTTAACTTTTAATACACTTTTTTTCGACAGCGCAATTCGGGATCTTATGTGTAATCTTTTTAGTCCTCATTTTTGACAAAGATTTTCAAAATATATAATGAGAGTGACCATTGCAAAGCAACTTATGCATGCAAAGCAACTTATGCATGCTACAGAGACTGAGTCATCAAAGTAGAAGACTGGTTTAAATCTAACCAAGCATTAATGCATATTTTTTAAAATTTACTTTTTATTGTAATTTATTCAATATTTTGTTGTAATACTGTATTAATTACTTTTTGTATAATTCTGAGAATTATGTGTGAGAAAAAATAAAATGTAACTTGATCAATTATAAAATGGAATTTGATAAATTGCAAAATATATTTTGATTAGCTATAAAATGTAATTTGATAAATTATAAAATGTTATTTGATTAACTGTAAAATGCATTTTTGTAAATTTAAAAATGTTATTTGATTGACTATAAAATGCAATTTGATAAATTATCAAACGTAATGTATTAACTATGAAAGGTAATTTGATAAATTATAAAATGTTATTTGATTAATGATAAAATGTAATTTGATAAATCATAAAATGCTATTTAGCTTTTCATTTGTTTAAAAAATTTACTGAGAGATCTTTAAAGTCTTTTTTTTTTACTAGTTTTATAAAAGAAAATAATATGCACTCTGTATATTTTTCCATCCTGTAACGCGTGTAAAAGTAATTATTGTAATAAAATTGAAGATTTCTCTAAGATACTATGGGAAAACGATAAGACACGACAAATAAATACAAGGGACTGCCGTGTCACTTTTTAAAGAAACCACTTTATATGACCTATGATATCGACCATCACTAGATAGGTATGTGGTAGTAGTGGTAAGAATATCTACGCTGTTCATTTATATTCTGAATAGCAAAGAGATTTAATAGCCGACCGGCCTGTGTAGGAGGCAAGGAACTGTCCTTGCCTCCTACACAGTTAGATTCAGAAAGGTCCTGGGTTCGAATCCCGGGCAAGGCACGGATGTTTCTCTCTCTCTGTGTTCTATGTCCTTTCTCTTTTGTGTGTGAATGTCACCCACCCTATAAACGGGTTGCGGTTGTGTGAATGTCGTGGCAGAAGTCGAATTCCTGGCCATAGATGGCGCCACTGAAAAAGCAGGAGCAATCGCACCCCCACTGCCTAAACAGGCATACGACAAAAAAATGGAGATTTAAACAAAAAAGGAAATATGAAAAGAGCTTCCTTAATGAAGAGGAAACTAGTTGTGTGGGGAAACTTATAAAGATGGTATGGTTTATTATGACATTAGCAACAAGCGATGAAGATTCCATACACTAAACTCTGGAAGACTATATAAAATATGGGAAAATGAGGCTGTAGAAATACATAAGGTAATTTAAATAAGTGGCGAAGATTTTTTTCTTTAGAAAATTAGTTTAGTTAGATTCAGTTAGTTAGACTAATGCAGTTGGAAATGCTTTGACGAATTAATAAGTTTATCAACTTGTAGCATACAGGAAGAATATTTATTACTACATATACATAGGCAGGCTTGTGTGCTCAATACAAATAAATGCTTATAAGATTTTGTCAATTTAAAAAACTAAAGAGCTTTGTCAAATAAAGGGCACAAATGCACAAATATATAGCACGATAGCACAGAGATGGATCCAAAGTCACTGCTGGATTTGAACATGCGAACTCCTCGCTTCAGACCGTTTTGGAGGAAGGACAACGCACTTTGATCATTAAGGTTCTAGGGAAAAAAGAAGTTGGCAAGAATGGTGAATGATCGAGGTGTGAAGCTGTTGTTGTTGTTAATTTACGTCGCGCTAGAGCTGCACAATGGGCTATTGGCGACGGTCTGGGAAACATCCCGGAGAATGATCCGAAGACATACCATCACAATTTTGATCCTCTGCGGAGGGGATGGCACCCCCGCTTCGGTAGCCCGACGACCTGCGCGCGAAGTCGAGCACTTTACGGTAGCACAGTTTAACGAGGACCCATACCGCACACCCTCGGTCCCTACGCAGACTGATCCAAGTGGGTCACCCACCCGCACACTGACCGCAGCCAGTGATGCTTGACTTCGGTGATCTGATGAGAACCGTGTCTTAACGATCAGTCCACTGCGGGACCGAGGTGTGAAGCGATATCAGCTTTTAAATAAATTTATGCTTAATCATGAACTGAAATTGACATAAATTGCTTTTAATACACTTATCTGCAATAGAAAGTGTACAAAATAATAGCTTAAACCAAAATGCCGTTCTTGATTAGAATTTGGAAACAGTCATGTGCAGATAAAGGTAATAAACGCATGAATAAATAAATGAAGGAAATAGTAAATAATTCTAATTATAGGTTTTTGCTATGGTTTTTCAATTGTTTTGGGTCCCGTAGTGGACTGATCGTTAAGACACGGTTCCTAGCAGATCACCGAAGACAAGCATTACTGACTGCGGTCAGTGTATGGGTGGGTAACCACTTGGATCAGTGTGTGAAGGGACCGAGGGTGTGTGGTATTGGTCCTCGTTAAACTGTTTCACCGTAAAGTGCTCGACTTCGCTTACAGGTCATCGGGCTACCGAAGCGGGGGTGCCATTCCTTCTGCAGAGGATCAAAATTGTGATGGCATGTCTTCGGATTACCCTCAGGGATGCTTCCCAGACCGTCTCCAATAGCCCATTGTGCAGCTCAAGTGCGACGTAAATGAATTACAACACAACAACCAATTGTTTTTGATCAATGCTCATTTTACGTTACATTATAAGTCTCAGTTCTTTATGATTTTATGTATAATTTATATTTGTTCTTTAATTATTTTTGCTACAAGGCTGCTGAATGCACATCAATTGCTTTTTATTTCCAAACTTTTCAGAAAAAAGAGCCCTTATGATTTTTGCTAACAGTTTAAAGGGGAGTACGTAAAGTATTTTTTGGACCGGGATAGGGTGGATGGTAGGGCGTTGAGCTCTTGTCCGAGAAGTTGCGAGTTTGATAACAACCGGCCGAAGACTTCTCGAGTACAGAATGATGATTGATGCTCGTTGAATCTGTCGGAGTCACAAAACCATCCAAGTTCCTATGATAAATCAATACCTCCGGGGATACTGGATTGGAAATCAGTCGTGCTCTGGATCTGGTCAAAATTGTGATTTGCGGATGGATTGATTGTGTGTGAATGCGTCCTCTTTGTAAAACAGGTGTTTTATCTACTGGTAGCTAGAGACTTCTTTCTAGACAGTCGCTAATAATCCATCGCGCAGCTCTAGTGCGACATAAATGAAAATACCGTACCGTAATGGTGAAGCCTTTCATGTTTTAGTGTCCCGCAGTGGACTGATCGTTAAGACACGGTTCCCAGCAGATCACCGAAGTCAAGCATCACTGGCTGCGGTCAGTGTGCGGGTGGGTGACCACTTGGATCAGTCTGCGTAGGGACCGAGGGTGTGCGGTATTGGTCCTCGTTAAACTGTGCTACCGTAAAGTGCTCGACTTCGCGCGCAGGTCGTCGGGCTACCGAAGCGGGGGTGCCATCCCCTCCGCAGAGGATCAAAATTGTGATGGCATGTCTTCGGATCATCCTCCGGGATGTTTCCCAGACCGTCGCCAATAGCCCATTGTGCAGCTCTAGTGCGACGTAAATTAACAACAACAACAACAACAACAACAATCATGTTTTAGTTATTTATTCGAAAATTTGTGGGCTCATGTGTTTGATAGTTTATCAACCATTTTAATAATAATTAAATGCAGCATAAAAGACAATGGTAGGTAGGTAGAATATTTTATTTATGTCTCACTAGGGCTGCACAATGGGCTATTGGTGACCGTCCAGGAAGCATCCCTGATTATGATCCGAAGACAAGCCATCACAGTTTTGATCCTCAGCTGTGGGGTTATCTCCCTCGCTTTGGTAACCCGACGACATGCACTAGTAGTCGAGGAGCACTTAATGATGGAACAGTTTAAAGAGCACCTATACCATACATCATCGGTCCTAACGCAGTCTAATGAAAGTGGTCATCAAACCGCTTACTAAAGGAGGTTCGGTGTTCTACTGGGAATCGTGTCTTTACGAACAGTCCACAGATTGGCCATAAAACACATAAGGACATCACGAAGACAGAATGAAAGTTAAGTTCAGCGGTACTGCTGGAATCGAAAACTTTACCTTTATTTGGAGCATTTGGAAGCTGGGCAATACTGAGCATTTGGAAGATGGGCAACATATACAGACCATTTGGAAGATGGACAACATATACAGACCATTTGGAAGATGGGCAGCATATACAGAGCTTTTGAAAGATGGGCAACATATACAGAGCATTTGGAAGATGGGCAAAACTTTCTCCCATACACCAGTAATATTGTATTCAGGAAAGACTTAAGATTCTTTGCCATATTGAAGGATACCTAGAAGGATTTAAAAAAGAACTACACAAAGAAAGGATACACAAATACTGCTGGAATTGAACCCTTTACCTAAATGCTTCAGAGCATTTGGAAGATGGAAAAAACTTTCGCACACATAGTAATATTGTATTACGGAAAGATATAATGTTCCTTGCCCTATTGGAGGATACCTAGAAGGAATTAAAAAAGAACTACACAAAGAAAGGATAAACAAATACTGCTGGAATTGAACCCTTCACCTAAATGCTTCAGAGCATTTGGAAGATGGAAAAAACTTTTGCACACATACCAGTAATATTGTATTGCGGAAAGGTATAATGCTCCTTGCCCTATTGGAGGATACCTAGAAGGATTTTAAAAAGAACTACACAAAGAAAGGATAAACAAATACTGCTGGAATTGAGCCCTTTACCTAAATGCTTCAGAGCATTTGGAAGATGGAAAAAACTTTCGCACATACACCAGTGGTATTGTATTCTGGAAAGGCTTAAAATTCCTTGTCATATTGAAGGAGACCTAGAAAGTTTTAAAAAGAACTGCGTAAAGGATAAACAGAAATGCTTCTCAGCATCAGTTTGCTGCATTAATCGAACCAGATATCTTTATGACTCAGAGTGCTTGATGAAAAAATGGTGTACGTACTACATTAAAGTACTTAAATCGAATAAACACGAAACTGTAACTGTCACGAATATACGTCAATGCGTTTAGTCTTACGCTAGTATAAAAGATGGTTTAAACTCTGCGGAAATTGCGATTTATGTTATCTCTTTCTTAGAAGATAAGAACGAAATCATTTCTTGGAACAATGGCTAGGTAAAAAAATGGTTTATTCTAGCTTTTAATTTCATATGTTATAGTTTAAATTAGGTATCGTCGAAATGTAATTAAATTTGTATTAAAAATAAATGGAACTTATATTAGTAATACTTAGAAGTTTTAGGGAAATGTTTATATTTTTTTCCCGCTGCAATCAACGTTTAAGAAATTCTCTATCGTATTACGGAAATTTTATCTAGAAATCAAACTGTTGGGATTTTTTGAAGTAAAACATCTAAAGCTGATACTTTAATTTGGAGTTTCAAACTTTAGTTGCCAAAATACGATTCATGTGGTCTAAAGTTTTGAGTAATTTTAACTTGCTGTTATTGAAACTACGAATAAAACTCTACCAGATTTTGAATAAAAGCTTGAAGTTTTTTTCGCTAGTATGCTTTAAACATAGCGAAAAAAACCTAATTTAAATATTATGTATTCAATATTTCTAAATTGATGTTACCAATTTTTACACTTGGAAGGAAATTTGCTGCTTATTCCTTGGTAATTGAAACTTTACTGTTAGGACCCTAGTTTTTGAAATGAATACTATTATATATTAGTTTTAATAGTTAGCTTTAGACTTGTCAGTCTGATAATTTTGAATATTCCGATGTGTTTACTTCTCCTTAAATGCTGGGAAACTATGAATCAAATAAGTAAATGCTTCATGATGAAATTATTAGCTAATAAATCTTTAGGAAGACTTAAATATCTTAAGTATTTTGCGCAATTAATACTGATAGTTTAAAATCTTTCAGATCCTTAAAGTAATAATGCTGATTCTTTATATATTGAAATTTTGAATTGTGTTGCCTATTCAGATTTATTATTTGATATTTGTGAAATAGTTCTTGTGTACTTTTCTAGATATCAACCAGTCAAACTCGCCCATCGTGTGTTTGAAGCTATCGGTGGATGCGATAAGAAAAAACCACCTGTCATTTTTATGCATGCTATGTTGTGCTCTAAGGAAGTGTGGGAAACTATACCTCAGCGAGTGGCAGAATTGACTAAGAGAAAGGTATTTTAGGCTATAAGGCTATTTTTTTTAAATAGGAAAACATTTTACCCTTAAATTAGTAGAACGTCTAATTTAGGTAGCTTAATGTCAAATTTAAGGAATTCAAATTTAGGTATCTAAAATCATTCTCATAATATTAACTGCTTTGGTTTAAACTCTAATTACTCGATATATTTGCATCCGTAATCACTTTTGATTGTAAACAACTTCTATGTTTTCTTTGAACATTCATGTAGACCTCTCAAATAAATCTTTATAACAAATCCTGGGTAATTTCAGTTTTTAATAACCTTAATGTTCAAGCACCTTTAATTTGGTATAATATAAAACTGATTCTTTTATGTCTAAAATCTTGACTCTTAGCTTAAAACTTATAAATTACAAATACTTCATAATTCTTTTCCGTAATTGGCTAATATTTCAATTCAGTTTTTACCCAAATAGAACTATTAAATTCAATTTTGTTAATTTTTTCGCAAATGATTACTGAAGTTCCTGGCACATTAAATGTACAATAAATTAAGGGAATGTTTTTCCGCATAAATAGCAGTTTTAACGAAAACTACTTAAAAATGGATTAAGCAACTGGAAGTCCAATGTTAAATATAGAATATTTTCCAGTTGGTCTAGGTTTAATTTCCTAATAAAAGGATACTTTATTCAACATTCAAAAGTTTAGATATCATAAGTAAGAGCTAAACTAAAAGTTTGACTTGTTTTATAAGTTTACTTCGTCAGTCCTATCAATAGCTTGTTTTAAAGCAATAAGTCAATTTTTACGAACGGGTAAAAGGTTTTTAATCCTATGCAATCGTACTTCTCATGTCTACATTCTTTTTAGTTACATCGCGAATACGAGTTTCACCTTGAGTCAAAATTGATTAATATTTCGAATTTTACCTTGATTACCCAACGTTTCATTAAGACATGGTTTAGTGAATTCATCCTCGTTGCCATTTTTACTCCAGTAAACTCAAAATTAAAAACTTATTGAATTGGAAAAATCCCTCGAATTGGCGAACAAAAGCGTAGTGTTGCATTTCCAACTAATAATATTGCTTTAGCAGACTTTCTGATCTAAAGTGCTACACTAATGCATCAAATCTTTATTGCAATAATTGTCTTTAATACGTTTAGATTTGCATTAAAAGCAAACAAAATACTACTTTATCATTAAGGATATTTTATTATAAGTAATTCCCACTCTTTAGTGTAATCAACATTATTTATTCCAGGTCTTTACTTACGACGCCAGAAACCATGGTGAGAGTGAGTATACGAAGGATTCTAGTTTCCATAACAATCTTCAGGACCTCTACACTTTCATGGATCGTATGGACATCAAAGATTCTGTTTTGGTCGGCCACAGTTTTGGAGGATTGACTGCCATCAGTGCTGCATTGCAGGAAGTAAGATATACGAATTATATATCAAAAGTTGCAGGTTAGTCTTGTTCCAATAAAACCTAGAAAAACTTAATCACTGGTTACCATGAACAGAAGATTTGATCCCCTGGTAGTCCAGACGTAAAGAAATCTTTATTTTTCCTCAACTGCGGAGTTTTTTACGTAGGACTACTAAATAGACCCGTGCTGAGGCATTCTCTTTTTGAGGGGTGTTGCCCGTTTCCATATAATTCAAAGGCGGTTAAGCATTGAACATATTCCGTATTTTGATACCTTTTCGCTACAACCTTCAGTAGTTGAGTTGTATCATGCTCGATTATGTGGAACCACTGAATTGTTTAATAAAATTTGAATATAGACAATGTGTTACATATCAAGGATGCAGAAATTTTATACTATATTATGGTTCAAGTGGCTTCAAGGTTTCTTAGTCAAATTAAAGATTTATACTTCCCTATGTATTCTTCAGTTTCGTGAAATTGTCAATGTATTTCATTTTAAACTATTGCTTAAAAGATATTTACAATTCATTCAAAACTGGATTATTCATTAAATACCGCAGGTGTAGTGTAATTTAGGTACAGTTTTTTTTTTTTTTTTTTTGCTTCTACAGCTTCTACAGTCTACAGATTGNTTTTTATGAAAGCTAAAACTTCTTTGAGAAGATATGATACGCTGAGTGTAAGGGAATATCTTCTCATATCACCCCTATTTTGAGTGAAAGCAATTCACGAGTATTCAGATACGAAAATATACACAATATCCGTGCTACTTGAAGAATAAATGTTTAAAGGCACTTTGAACGTTTTAGATTAAAAAATTGGTTTCTAAAAGTTTTTCATACTAAGCATACATCGAAAGGTCTAGACATATCATTAAATTCATGTTGATTTTAATGTTACGAAAAAATTGTTAATTCGAATGAACTCTACAAAGAGTAAATACCAAGCCAAAGATTTTTTCTGGCACTTTTGCTGAAACTCTTTAAATTTTTAACTGTAGCTTTGTTAGTTTTATCCCAATTTATCAATAAATTTTAATTTAGCCAAAAGTGCATTAAAAGTTTACTTCTACGACTGCAAAATTTTCTCAGCTATTTTTAGAATTCCTCTTTTTTATTTTCTTGTAATGGAACCAAAACATGGTAAATGTTCAGGCATGATAGCCTTGTTAATGAAGTTTTTATAAATTATTTTTTAGCCAAAGAAAGTTGAGAAAGCATTTATTGTGGACATGTATGTGAAGAAAATCCAGCAAGAATTGGTGGATCGGTCCTTTAGATTCATGAACATTTGGACAGAGGTGGTCAGAAGTCTTCCCAAAGACACCCCCGAAGTCGATATCACTAGAATAAGTGTACCTCTTCTGTACGAAAAATTACCTGAAGAAATGGTAAATATTTCATGTCTAACATCTAAAATTTGAGACTAGTTTTATCAATATTGTAAAAGATATAGGAAGCTAAACTTTTAGATTTATACAAGTCTAAAATTTGCTACTTAAAGTAGTGAGCTGAGCTATTGATAATAAATTATCCCCAATCTCAAACTTCATTTATAAAAATTATCTAACATATGACCGGAAACCAATTTATGGTTTAAGTACTGTGCGAGTGTTTTAAAACAAAATATAAGGAGGCTTCGATTAGTGAAGCGATAAGGCCAACAAATTTTTAATAATGGGTCTTGCTGATTCTGTTACAAAACCTTTTAAGGTAAATACAGGGTTTTTAAGATTGTAATCAAACCAAACTAAATATTAACATTGTATTAAATCATTGTTAAACTACTTTGTCATTACATATATGGTAAGTTTGTTAAGGGACAACGTGATCTCCAAAACCACTTTTTGCTGTTTTATTTTCGATAAACGTAACGTTCATGTGTCATCATTGTGTTAGAAGTTATTTTTAAAAATGGGAATTTTGTCTTATATTCCTGTAAAACAATTGATAGGTTTGATGAATAAATGCTTACAAATATTTATTGACTATTTGCTGAAATGTGTTGAAATGATATGCCCCTAAATAAATTCACCGCTATTTATTGCAGATTTGTGGTAATTCACCTACTCACTGATCTATTGATTGGTATTCTATTCTTTATTCACTCGCTGTAACTAAAATTGTTCATTATGAGTTTTTATGACTAATCGATGAGCGTACTGGTGATAAACCGTTAATGAAGTATACAATCTTAAAAATCAGTTTAAAATGGCATTGCGTAAAACACATAAGAATGGACAATCGTCATAGCAATGTTGAATGATTATTCCTATAAAATAACTTTTGGATAAAATTAGATACTCAGACAAATATTGGTATTTAAAACTATTTTCAAAAATAAGTAAATCCTTCATACAATGCTAATTATAATAGTAAAAAGCATTTAGATAACTCAGAGGAATAAATAAGTTATTGAACTCTCTATTAGCAAATAATTTGAAGTCTTACTTTCGTTTCCCAGAAATGTTTTGTTTTAAATACAAGAACAGACTATGTAAAATATTGTAAAAGTGTATATATGCTTGCTAGCTTAAAATTTACTATGATCTTGGTCAGTTTGATATAATTATCTTGAAGACAGCCTTTTGGTCTTGTATCTAAATAGCCCAATTTATTAAACAATAGATATTTGAATGGGAAACTTCACTTGTATTTAGTCTCAAAATCTAATTTAATTATTTTCTACATAAAATAAGATTTGTATCAGCTTAGTCACTCTTTAGTACGTTTAGCACACAGGCTCAATTGAGACTAAATTTCAGCTCTTGATCATTCTCAAAGGTCGCTCCTCTGTTTCTCCGTTGCACTCACCTTTTGAGAATATTAGTTTGTTTGTTGTAGGATTTCCTGAATCAAATCTTGACAGAAAAAACCCTCTTGGACAATACAGAACTCGTTATATTCAATGTCAAACAAGTGACTTTTCTGCTACACATTCTTACCATCTTTAGTAAAATATTTACCATAAATAGACAACCTAAGAATATACGATTTATAAAAGTATACTGCCTGGGTGATCGCTCATCTTGCCCGCCCTTTTCACCGGGCCTGCTCGCCAGTTTGAAACTTATCAGCCTAACTTCAACATAATGATATCGATTGATTTTTAACTCGAATATGCTGCAATATTTTTGTGACTGGAAATGTTCCAAGAATTTGGCTTCAGTTAAGTAGCAACGTTTGGAGCACTATAACCCTCTTTAATGTATAATGTTCTGTTCAGCTTTTCTTACCTGCTTCACATTTAGTGATAAATGTTTTATTTCTTTGAAAGACTTAGCGATTTTATAGTCTGACATATCTATTTTGTAAATTCTTGGTCATTTTCTTTTTAATAGAAACTCCAATCCGAAAAGGAAGCTTACCTGATGTCAAAGTTCTTGTACAAAAGAAGACCAGATGGAGGATATGATATGCGGTTCAACACTGAAGCTCTTGCTGATGCTCTCAAACAGTACCGGGATTCTCCCATTGTTCACAGTGGACTATATGATGGCCCAGCTTACTTCATTCATGGGTCCAAATCACCATTCAATGTGTAAGTAACCATTATTTTAGCATCTACTCGACTAATTCGTATGGCTACTTAAGTTTAGACAATACTAACTTATACTGCTGCATAACTCTGGGTAAGCACATTCAATAGGATATAATTCATCGGTCAAAAACGTGTAAATAGAGTTTATTGATCCGTAGTTTTTATCTTGGGTCAAGGTCTTGAATATCAAAAGGGATAAAAAATTTATCTTGTTAAATTTAATGTCATCACTGTAATTGGAGATTTTGCTCTATACAAATTGTAAAATCGGAAACTAGTCAAATCTCTTAAGGCTTATAGTATTAGAATCACTCTTGCAAGATTTTATACCTATTTACAAAATTTTACTTTGTGTTATTCAAGTCAACCAATATATTATAACTGAGTTAATTCTAGTGTTTAAAGTTATCTGTAGTTAATCTTAAATATTAATATTTTGTTCTTGGCACTGTAGTACGTTATTGTGAATTTTTTTTTTCTTTAAATTAAACTAAGTCAGTGAATTGAGCAGTACGATTGTAAAAATTTTGCATCTCGGATGTATTCATTGTGTTTCTAAGGAAATCAGCCAGCACCACAGTTCAACTCAAATTTTAGTACTTTTAAAAATAGTTTTTTATATTAACGGTACTTAAAAATCTATCTGAATAAATTTAGTTTGGTCTTAATTTTAGTTCTAATTCATGAGTATTGTACGATATAGTCGTAGACGCACAATACATTTCTGAACTTAAATCAATTCAATATATGAAACTACTGCAGCTTTTTCAAGCTTGTTCTACAAGCAGTTGACTATTTCGTAAGCGATTAACGTAGTTGAAACATCTCCTTAACTCTTTATGCTGTAGCATTATATTTTAAACCCAAATGTGGCTTAAAATAAGAGTTTGATAGTAAAAACTTCCCAGTTTCATAATTACCTCGTTGCGCAAATATGAAACGTTTTAATATTCTTTAATTTAATACTTGAACAGTAAATCTTAAAATAAAAGAGTAATTAAAACTTAAGGTTAACTATTTTATATAGTGCATAAATATATTAAACTAGTGTTCTTATTGTAGAGGTTCCGAGGAGGCAGACATCAAGAAATACTTTCCAAAGGCTGAGATGATAGAATTCAAAGGTGCTTCACATCATCTTTTTGTGGATTTTCCTGACAAATTCGTGGAAACACTTGTTAAAAGAATAGAATAAGGATGCAAATGTGACTCAGTGAACTGTTTAAGATATCCGGAGCAAAGCTTTAAGTATTTTTTAGTCTAAATGTTCGAACTAAAGTTAATAAAATTTTCCTGTTCCATACTGTATAGTTTTATTTATAATCAAATTAGTTTTACAAGCTAAACATTTGAGTGAATTTTCTTTTTAACTAGTCTACTTGCAGTGAAAGCAACAAGACTTTGAAATATTTAATTTGAACAAATACGTTGATAAGATTAAATTACCTGCAAGGTGGTAAACTAGTCCGGGAATTGAGTACTGTTGAATTATTCATTTTACGAAACTTATTTTAATTTAGCATTTCTATTAGTTTAGAGTGCTCTTAAACAAGTTTAAGCAATGCAAACTAGTTTCACTGCCCAGAAGTTTATTGAAAATTTTCGATAGGTGAAGTCTATTGTAAAATTTAGTACTGTGTAAGCTATATCGAAAAATCAACTCTTTAGATAATTTTGAGTGTTTTAAATTAGAATTACAAATTTTTTTATTCTAAATAAACAAGATCCGTTAAAATTTTACAAATTCTAATAATTTGGTAGATAGAAAGATCCTAAACTGGAAAAATACTAATTTTACTATTAAGACTTTAACTTATCAGAGAAAAAGGATAAGGATAAGGATAAGAATAAAAATAGTGAACAAAATTATTAAATCAACTTTTAGTAATTCAATATATAAATAAAAGCAAATGAAATTGATTGTTTATAGATATCTTCAGTGATACAAATCTTATTTTAGTCTTTTCGACTTTTCTGCTTTAATATTGTTTAAAAAAGCTTATTGCATATAATTATCGAAAAATGTGTGGCTGGAAAAAAAACAAGGTTCGCTTGAAATTGAAATCTAAACAAAACTTCGGAGCTGACGCTACATGTTGCTATATTATGTATTTCGTTACAGCATTTCTTTTAATTTAATCTCCCAGCATTATGAACACTTTGGCATAGTTTTCGACAATGACCTATTGATAGAATTTATAACGCAGTGCAAAGATAATTTATTAATGTTTTACTGTCGAGTGATTTGTAATGTACCTTTCTTGGATATGGGTTCATTTGCTAAAATCAACATTTGGCTAATATGCGTTTGTCTAAACGTTAATTTCGACTTACATTTATTTGAGCAGGCAAAAACATTTGAACTTAAACCGTTTGAATATTAATGCAATTTTAAAATCTCATAAAAGTTGAGTCTATAAAAGTGACTTTGGAATCGAATGTAAACCTAAAAAAATAATTACAAATGAAAAAAATTTGAAAAAAAAAAACATTTAATCTTTGATATTTGTTATAATAATCAAAACCTAAATTCTATAAAAGTAGATGAAATTAATGCCCATCAAGTTGCCAAATGTGGAAAGGCTTAAGTAAATATCAAAGTAAACTGTTAGTCAAGTAATTATAGCAAAGGAAGGGTGCTTCCTCGGAAAAATATTTTTTGACAAAAATTTGTTATTATAAAGGTTACTTAAAAATTCCCCAACTCTCTTCTGCACGCTTCCACCTATTTTAAGAAAACTGAGCTAATTCAGCTTTTTTTTCTACAAATTCAAGTGAGACATTGTTTCCGTTTTCTTAACGGAAGATAACGGTGAGATAATCTAACTTATAGTTAAAAGCTATAAGGGTTTTATACTCAAATTTGAACTTTCAGTTTACTCATCTGAGATTGTTTAGATATCTTTTTTTTTCTTACGTTGTATTAAATTAGACTTTAAGCAAGTCAAAGGAGCGAATATAGTTAGTTGTAAGAGTTCTCGAGCATAAAGAACTGTTTTTAGCATATCTTATTTTTTACTTTGCTATAAGGAACTTTCAGGATATATTTTTCTGCGAATTTTTTTTACTGAATTAAATGAGAAAATTTGAAATAATATTACACATTAGTTATTTGATAAGTGTAAATATTCCTTAAGTTTTAAGGGTTTTCTATATAATAAGTGAAATACGAAATTAAAAACTTTTCAAATATTAACCCTTTTTCGTTCATGTTTGTTCTAATTCGATAAAGCTAGGAAAAATAAACATAGGAAAATATACCTCTCTTTTATGTATCGCAACGTGCAAATAAGTGCTATATTTTACTTTTTGTGCTGACAGCGTTTATAACTTTTCAACTATGAGTCTGTTAGTCTTTAAATTGATCTCATTTAATTCAGTGTATTCCGGAAACAATACCTCTGTGTTGCATATCCTGGTCTCATTCTATTTAAAGTGAAAAAAAAATTCGGAAAATATACTTTTCGTGTTCAGATAGAATCTGGATAGCAATGTAAGGTGTATACGAAAGTATGTGCAAAAAGAACTTTTTTTTTCATAAAAACATTTGCAACTTAGGAACTATTATTCAACTGACTTGTTCATAATCTCATTTGATACAGCTTAAAATATAAGTAGGAGAAAATGTCTTACTAGTTTAAGTATCAATATCCGATGCATAAATAGTCCAAAGTACAAATTTATTCATTTTGCACATAAACCCTTACAATTTCTTAATTATTAGACTGATAGTCTTTAAATCAGTTTCATTTAATTCAGTGTAAAAAAGGTATTTCGGAAACAATTCCTCGGTCGCATATCTTGCCGAAATGTGACCGATATCTCCTTTTTAAAAGTTCCTTATACTGAAGTTCTAAGGGAGATGTACTTATTTTAAGGAACAGAGCTTAAAACTTGTCTGTTAGTTCACTTCTGAAATTATTTTTTCTAAGATTCATAGTTGAAAATACTTGCTCACATATAAGATGAAGCAAACATAGCACTGATTTTGTTGTCATGAGATATTAAATTTGGGAAACTAGCTTTTTGTAATAATTTGTCAAAACTCAAAATTTAGCATATTTAGAAACAACTGCTTTCATGCAATCTCCGTCTTAGATTGCAACTCAATCAATTCAAGCTGTAAATCTTAAATCACTTTTTCACAATTTATGCTGAAAGGCACGGAAAAAATATCTAAATATGTTCGAATGGCACTGAAGTCTTGAAATCTGTATTCAAACTTAACATTGAGTTTTTTCGAGCTATCTTCATAAATCTCAAGCTTTTCCTTATTCGAAACTCTATCTGAGAGCCAGATAAAGCCTTTCGGCGGGCCACAGTTGTCACGCGGGCCGTAGTTTGCCCATCCCTGGTCTAAAAAGTGAATATGACTTGGTTCTGTAAATTTGCATCATAGTATAATGTACTAAATACTACACCAGAAAAGAAATAAGATATATTCTGAGTTACTCCGGAAATTGAACCCGCTATCTGTTTGCTTTAGAACATATAGTAGAAGAACCTTTCCCATAATAAAATACGCAGATGTGTACTTGCTCACATATGCTACAGAACATAGAAACATGCTTAAATTTGCTGGCATATACATAGAACATATACATAGAAACATGCTCAAATTTTCTGGCATTCAAACAGTTTACATGTCCTCTTCAAATTAATGAACAGACATCATAGAATTTCATCATATGAATAATGAAATGAGTTATGGTGGAAATCAACTTCACTATGTCGGAAAGAGGACACATATTTATTAATTAGTTTAAATATATAGTCTATTGCTCTCGATACAAAGAACGGCTTATAAACCTTCAAAATATAGAAGAAATCAGAGATAAACGGTTTATGCCTCCAGAGTTACGACGAGAATCGAACCCTCTACCCACGTTCTAATAAGATAGGTGAAATGGGGCAACACCTCGTCAATGGAGACCTCAAGATAATTGAGAGGCCATTATTGCAGCTTTTTGTAAATTCACTTACTTATATTTACCGCAATGCAGTTATTACGAAATGTTTTTAGAACTCTATTTTTCTCCCTAAAACATTATTTTTGTCATGTATGTCTCTTAGTCTAATTTCAAGATGAATGGGAAAAGGGCCGTAAGGCCTCAGACTCCCAGTTCCACTACAACGAACGAACGAACAAAATATTTATATACATATATTTGCTTAAAGAGCTAGCGTAAAACATTTTTAAGTGAAAATGCATATTTGCATTTTATTTCAATTTAGTNGGCAGTTAGTTATTTCAAGGACGGAATTCATAATACTCAATATACAGTATTGTTGTATACATTTTACTGTAAGTGGGGGGGCGCGATGAAAATTATGATTGAAAATTGGGCCGCGAATACTGAAAGGTTGAGAACCGCTGCTTTAAGTCAAGATTCAGATTCAAACTTTTGAGAGCAAATCAGAACAACTCTTTGAGAGGTAAGAATTTGTTTATAAATAAAACACCAAAACTGTCAAAACTATTTGATCTGACTGCAGTAGAATAATTTATTTGAATAATTTTTTTTCAATATCATTTAGTATTAGGAGAATTTTGCCTTCTTGGAGGACTTATAATGGAACGAACCCGCATTTGCTTTTCGTGGAGAGGAAAATCAGGAAAACTGCCCATGGTTAGTTCGAGGGTAAGGGGATTCCAACCCGTGATCCGTCTAAACCTGAGAATATTTTACGTCAGACCAGTGGATGATGAGAACAGAATTCGTATCAACCAGCCAAGATGGTATTCGAGCCTGCGTCATCTCATTGAGGGTTCACCCTCTGCCCCCTGAGCCATCGCGGCTCTTAAGATGTTATTTTAAAAAGTACCTGATATGAAAAACTATTCTTCTATACATAGATCCCATGAACTTATAAATCCATGACTAAAAATTACCAAGTAGGGCGAGTAAATGTTGGTACCAGTAGCTGGAGTCAGACGCTATAATTTTACCAGTAACCGAAATTTCCCTTTTCTTAAAATAATTTTTTATAGAGATGTTTAATGAATTCATTTAGGAAATTTAAATAGATTGCATAATGTCAACCAAGCTTATGAATTTTAATCTTTGGGTTAACGGATTTCCATTGTCTTATACTACCATGCATACGAATAATCTTATCATTCAGCAAGAGAAAAAGTAAATGTTCCTTTATTCGTTCTTGTGGCTATACATTCATTTTTAATTAAATACGAACATGCATGAAGAACAATGAAATTTTTCTGAAAATACTTAAGCACACTAGTTCTTGAATAATTTGAATGCCATCATTGTGAGGTACTTTTTCATCAAATGTTTAAGATTATTAAGGGTTTTAAAAATACTGGCTTACTTGATTTTATGTTCAAAGTATTTATTTGGCTACTGCAATAGTTGAAGAACTTTTTATGGGAAAAAGTTATTAGCGATAGACATTTTTAGGCAAGATTTCTTGAGATTAAACTTTTAAACATTTTCCTTAAAGAGTGCCTTTAATGTGTGTTTTTGGAATCCTTTTCAAAAATTAAAACTTAGTATGAACTCTAAGTCTACTCTAAGTAGCAATTTATAGTTTTTAATCAGGAAAAAAGAAAAGCGATACCCCATTACCGTAGAGGAAGGTAGAACTAATAAGGCACTGAAAGATGCTTAGTTTGTAGTTGAAATTTGAAGTTGGTTCCAATAATCTTTTTTATTTCGTGCTTTGTTCCTCCCATCACAATCAAACCAGTTTTGTTGTTTATTACACTCTCTTTCCTGTTATGGGATTTGTCAGACTTTCATAGAGTTTTCGTTTTTTCCTCAGTTAAATATTAATTTTCGACCCCTAACATGAATAATTTCACTTATAATTATTTAAAACTGCATATTATGAACAGTCTATACAAAAATCCATACATTGAACAACTTTGATTTGTTTTACCAAATTTTGATTTTTCATCACTCGGTGGATGAAGGCGCTAAATTATAATCTGAGCATTTCTTTGTAAGTTTTATGTACCCTTGGCCACAAGCAGCAAATTTAAATCTGAAAAACACTATGATTAAAATAGCTTAAATGGATGATTAAAGCTTACAGATTTCTCCAAATTGAAGCTTTGCTTGCAAGTTAACGTCAAAGGCAAATATTTATCATTGCATAACTTTTCGATGCAATAATTTAAAATCCAAATCCACTGCAGTGTCATTTATGACAAACCCCTACATACAACTACAATTAAAGAATTTCTCATAGATATTATCAACCAATCAAGATTGCCCATCGTGTATTTGAAGCTTCTGGAGGAAGTTGTTCTTTATGCCCTTCTTTTGCATGATTAGTTGGAGAACAAGGAAAATTGGAAAGCTATACCTCAACTTTTGGCTGACGCAACAAAGAGAAAGGTATGCTTGTGGCTTACTATTTAAATGTTTCCATGATTACTTAATTTTTTGGAGTAAAAACAAGTCTTACATGTGATTAATATTTAAACACATTATATTACTTCTGAGAAGAATACACTTTGAACTATTTAGATGAAATTTTGTTAAAGCCCCTCTCACTTGAGGTAACTGAAGTGTTTCGGGGAAATTTATTTTCATTGTATCGGTGAAATTTTAATAAATTTCTTTTAGTCATACAAGACTACAGAAAAAAGTTTTACAAGCTTCTTTCCTGTACAATTTTTTATATGGTTGTTAATCAACCGATAAGTTTAGAGAAACACTTTCTATACATCTTTTAATTTTTCAGTGAAAACGTATTCAATCACCTATTCAAAAATAGTTTGATAATTTAAAAATTTCTTTTTTTGTTTTTCTATCCCTTCAACCCATAAAAATGCTTTAAATTTAACTCTGGTATGAAAGATAAAATATTTATTTTAACGTCAATTACAAAAATTAACGTCTTGAAAAAAATCGGTTGATAATGCAAAATCTTTTATGTGAATAGTATTAAGTAGTAGTTCCCAATTTATTTTACCTTATTTTCTTGATTATTACTAAAACATCATACACCCTTATGTAAAAAAACCTTATATAAGTGAACACACTATGGATTCCAGTTTTGATAACAATATTTATGATCTATATCACTTCATGGATAAAATAGAAGTGCATCGAGCTGTTTTAGTGGGTCATAATATGGGTGGAATGACTGCTATCCAAGCTGCTTTACAGCAGGTAGGTATAAAAGAGTTTTTGAGTAATGACATTTTATGAGCGGTGTGATTTAGAATTAGTATTCGAAAATCTATGTTAGTCAGAAACATAAGAAGCAAAATTAAATAATATTCTTTTTCACAAGCGCAAAGGCTCCGGTGGCGCAGTCGGAAATGGTTGTTAGGAAAAAAAATCAAGAAGTCTAAGAAAGAGGTACCAGTTCAGGCACTGCTTACGTCGTCTACCCGGAGACGAACTGACGTGACATTCCTATTACCGCTGTTTAGAAGAAGTCTTGAAAAACTGGGCTGGGCGCTTGGTCAGGGTTGTGTAGTGTGTTGTCACAAACGTATTAGAGATGTACTACAAGCCCACAAAACCAGAGTCAGAAAGATGCGAGAGAGTTAAAAAATAGCATTACTAAGAGAATACTACGTTAAATAAAAATTTTTTAAAGCAAGTGGTCGAAATTTGCAAGTGTAATGCAAATATTACTTATCAGAAAAGGTTAATGCATATTAATAATTTTATTCGTATTCACAGAAGAAACCCTTAGACAGTTATGGTTTCTAATTGTACCACCGACGCAAGTACAATTATATAAATCGCTGCTTGAAATAAAGTGTTAGAAAGCTGGTTATTAAGTCATAGAGCAAAACATCGCGCACAAAAAAGATCGCTGAACTGGATAGTGAGTTTTTATTAAATTGAAAGACATAATTATAAATATTTGTTCCTTTTTATTTGTTTATTGTGTCATTAAGTTCTTGTTGTAAATAGACTTAACATTTAATCAAGAGATGAAGAGTTGGTATTAAAATGAACTTACGGGAGAAAAACTGCTGTGCAACCAAATGGTAAAAAGCGATTTGGAGAGTTTAAAATCACTCCTAAAATTATATTAGTTTAGTTATCTCAAAATATGAACATTACTTTTATCGAAGAAACCAGAGGGTACTTCAGCTTCCAACCTTGAAATATTCAAAAGAGAATTTTCTTTTGTTGCCCCAATTATAGTGGGTAAAAAAAATTCCATTTCATTTTAGTTTACATCAATACATCAATATTTATTGGAAAAAAAATCTATCTAAAGTCCAGGTCTTCGAGAGACTATGGTCCTGTTCGGCGTAAATGATGACGGCAGGTTCAAGTTCCAAAGTCACTGACGAATAACAGCGCTTTTTACCTAGCATTTAATAAAGTTATCGCATAAACTTCACGTGACCAACAATATTCTTTGCCTACAATACCTACAATAACTTCATTTGGAATACATAGTGTTAATACATTTTTGCTTAAGATTTGACAGCATCATATATAACCTACTAGTTGTGAGCTTTTGCCATATATATAGTTTCCTGGATCACGGTAGTCCAGTAGTTAGTGTTTATTGCCCGGTGGTTCCGGGAAAATTCCAGCGCATTTGAGCTCCGGTCCGTCTCGTTGATTTTCGACTCCACTAGGACCCACCGAGTACGAGCGATATGCGTGTTCGTGAAATATCTGGAAACGGAATTCTTATGGTCGGTCGCTGAACTGCACCATGGGAGCAGAGATTTTGAAAATTTCCTTCTTCTTCAGATCCAAACGGAGGAAGTGGCCTCACAAATGAGTGGTACCGCCATATAAAGGCAGGGTTCAGAGCTAAGCCGTATGTCAACATTGCAGTGCTTTCTTGTCAAACGAAAAGCGAACCCTATTCACTTAATTCTCAAAAAAGAAAGATGGCTGTTGAGCTTGGTTTATCCTAGTGTCGTTAGACAATAACAACAACAACATATATTTTCTCTATAATTAATGCTGCCCGGTAAATTTCTCTGAAGCTAAGAGGTAGTAGGTTCGAATTCTTCTGTAACCATGCATGTAATTTGTGCGCTCTTTCTCAAATGTGATTCGATTCGATTCTTACATTAAAAGTCGATTCTTACAATATCGATTCTTACATGATAAGTCGGTCTTTGAATGCGCAAGATCTTATAAGAATATTTTATACTTTATACATCTAATATAGCAGTGGATAAAAGCTGGAAATATGCATATTATTCTATATTAGAAGTATGCATATTATTTCCTATACTATTATGTTATATTTCATCAAAATAAATTTGTTTATGACCTGATGCAATCCTTTTCTTATAACGGATACCATACATCATTCTTACTAACCTTTGTCGTCCCGCAGTGGACTGATCGTTAAGACACGGTTCCCAGCAGATCACCGAAGTCAAGCATCACTGGCTGCGGTCATTGTGCGGGTGGGTGACCACTTGGATCAGCCTGCGTAGGGACCGAGGGTGTGCGGTATTGGTCTTTGTTAAACTGTTCTACCGTAAAGTGCTCGACTTCGCGTGCAGGTCGTCGGGCTACCGAAGCGGGGTGCCATCCCCTCTGCAGAGGATCAAAATTGTGATGGCATGTCTTCGGATCATCCTCAGGGATGTTTCCCAGACCGTCGCCAATAGCCCATTGTGCGGCTCTAGTGCAACGTAAATGAACAACAACAACAACTACTAACCTTTGTCAAGTTTAAAACTATACAGCATAAATAAAAGAAAGTCATCACAAAGATACATACAAAGATATGGTGAACTTGAACCTACTTTTTTACACTGTAGAGCATTTGTCGGTTCAGCGAGACAACTCAGTCTGCTCAATGTTCAAAACGATTTTTACTAAAAAAACTGTCTTTTCTTATCACCATTCATTGAGTAGATAAAATTGAGTACCAAATAGTATTACTATTACTTTTGCAATTCCATTTTCATAAAACTGATTACTATCTGTCAGGAACTTTTCAGTAACACTAAAATCGAAAATTATACATTTTATTAATTTTATAATTTAAACTTTAGCATGGGATTCTTTAGAGACTTTAAAGCTTGAACTCCTGTCATTTTGTGTCACAGTCCGATACGTCAGTCTCACACACATATTTTAACTCCAACTTTAGCTGGATATCTATGCGAGAATACTGCAACTGTCACTGGATATAGATTGTTGTTTTCTGTCTCGCTTTATTATAAAAGCCAGCTAATGAGAAGTTTTATTGCAGTTTAAGAATTCTACTTGTAGCAGTATTAAGTGGACTGGCAAGATTTTTAAAAATGGAAGCGTAAGAATCATTATTTTCGTTTCAATTCTTCTTGAATTATCTGAATTTTTATTAATATATGTACTTACTCTTGTATAAAAAGACGGGTTTTATATTATGGAGAAATCTTAATGAATTTTTATTTTAAGTTTGTTGTCACTGCAGAAAATTCAAAACTCTATTTTCTCTTTAATAGTTTATGTATTCATTGAGATTTTTATTTTAAATCCTTTATTTTTCAGTACTTGGACATCATTTCTGCTCAATTTTTTTTAAATCGTTCATAATGCAATAATAACTAGTGAAGGCTTTTTAACGTGATGTTTTTTTGTCGAGATAATATTGAATTGGATCTGTTTGAAAAGTTTTAAAGATCAATTCTAATTTATGGTGTGTGGTTTTCGAGTAACTTGTGATTGTAATTTCTATGTCTTGACACTTGATTCATTGAGGTACAATTGCAGTTGGGCTAGCAAAAATAATGAATTTGAATTTAAGCTCTTTTTTTTAAAGATGTGCTTGTTACTTAAGTTTTCTTTTTGAGTCACTGAAAGGATTTTTTTAGTGCTGATTAATTGCTCATCTTAAATATATAATTGTTTCATGCTATAACTTTTTGGTACAAGGGTTTTAGCAAGTCAACAAATTTTTAAAACTAATGATTCGTTCAATTATTTAAAAATAGCTTAATTTATAAGCAACATGACAATATAATTTATACTTAGACTTAAACTTTACTGATTAAATTATATTTAATCATCAAAGTTTTAGTTTCATATTGGGGTTCTTAAATCATCTCGTCCGTGCTTAAGCGAGTTGAAAGTAAGGAACATTATAATGAAGATTGAGAGCTTATTCATTGCGAACAACATTTCATATTATGATCGTAATCTATGTCTTAAATTCATGGTGTCCAACTTAATTTTCAGTTTGTAATTAGCTTGCACATCTGGGTGCAGGGTTAGAAAACCAGATAACCCGGACTTGAGCATGGCTATATAGGGTTACAGTTACTTGGAATAATCTGGAGTTTGAATTAGCTAAAAGGATGAATTTGACTACAGTCTGTTTCCGCAAATTTTTTAGTCTTAAACATTTCCACGTTTTTTTTCTATAATGAAGATTTCGGATTTCGGCATATTTGAAACACGCCGAAGTACGACTTGTATACTTCTTACTATTTATTTCTTTTAAGAGGATTTTAATGAATATGGATTTCAAATATCCGGGAAACTAGTCTTCCTGAATGCTGTAAAAACTTTTAATTTGCTTAGGGATAATTCCTAAAGAGTGCCGGTATAAAAACGCGCCTTAACACTTCGCCCCTCTCATTTTAGTTGCTTTGCACTTAAAGGACTTAGTAAATTGGAACAAATTAGGAAAAGAAACGATTAAGTGCTTATGTAATCAATAACGTGTTTGCCTTATAGAAACTCGTATATATAACCTTATACTTAAAATGTTAGGAGATGCCAGTGCAGCTGCTTGGGAGTTTGGTAGGTATTCCTTAACCCTAGCTAGTTTTGAGTATTGCATACCCTTCTGTGTGTAAAAGGTACCCCAGTTTCATTAAAAAAGATTATTTTATACCTATAATCCGTATTTGTAATGAAGGCAACTAAATTATCTAAACCGAATGTGTGCGTATAATTGAAAAATCAGTGTTCCGTTTAAATGCTAATATAGATCTAATAAAATACCATATATTCCTTAAGTCAATTTATTTAAAACATTAGGATATTCTAAGATTATAATTTAAGAATTAAGATTATATTTTCATTGCTTAATTGATCTTCACTGTCTGTGAATGACTAGACTGTTCTTCGGCTATATCTCTAGGTTCTGTTTCTAATGTTAATTGATTTATCAATCTAATTTGTTAATTTTAAGTCTTTAGCTATTAATACGATGAGCAATTTAAGTTTGACTGCTTCACCTGGTGCTTTTATTCTATACTCATTTTAGTTGTTCATCATAAAATTCGCAGTTAGAATATCCTGAATCATTTTAGTTGATGAATTGAAATTTATGAAGAATCTTGATGATTCTTTGTACTCATAAATTTAAATGTTTCCAACTTCCGTAGATCTAAGGCAGTCTCGATAAGCTTCGAACATGTTGATCCAACTGGTGAAGTAAAGGATACGAAAAATCCCATAATTTTCCTACATGCTATGCTTTGCTCAAAGAAAATATGGGGTGATATTCCTCAAACTGTGGCGAATAGCACAGGAAGACGAGTAAGTTACAAATTTTAGATGTTTGTAGTCTTTGCTGCTATTTAGATCTATTCAAGTAATGCATGTTATTTTTTGTTAACTATTAAAAATTAAATTAATAGTGTGCCTTGAACCCTAAATATCAAATATTTGCTTATTAATGGAGAATTATAGCAGCCAAACACTTAACCGTGCGTGATATCGGCAACAAAGCAAATTTCGATTAGTTTCACTTTGAATATTAGAACATTGATAAATTTAAGACGTAAGCAAGAAGATCTTTTTTTTGAAGATCTAGTTCCAACTTTCTGCACTTTAGCATCCAAATAGAGTATCGGTGCTGTCATCTAGTGTGGCAGAAACTAGACGTCCAAATTAACATGGCCAACGGTATCTCACCCATTGTGGTGGTCCTGAAAGAGTGGATACCACATCTGGAGAACGCACTAGGTCTGCTCATCGGGAAGACTGATTGTGCAGCTCATAGGAAATAAAAAAAAAAGTTCCAACTTATAGTGAACGCTGTTACTAAAATATAAAAAGTACGGAAGTAATTGATTTGAATGTGAAGTCTTATTTTTTATCGCAAACATTGTCTAAACCGGCGTGTAAATTACTTGATTAACTTTCAAATGCGTAAAATCCTTATCGAATTTTTTCCAAAGCTGTTTACGACGCAAAAGTTAACGTTGTTTTACTAATTTTTCATTATAGTTTAGTATTAAACAATTTAGTGGCGAAACTTTCAGTTTAGGCATCTGTTACATTACTTAACAGAGTAACAAAATTTACGATTGCTTCAATGGGTTGTTTATCTTTATGAATCTATGATTCTAATGACAAAATAAAATTTAAGTTACTAGATGTTGTCGTCATTGCTGTTATAATTATTATTTATACCTTGTAATCATAAATGATTGTTACCAACCATTTTTTTTTGTCTACATACACTTAATATAGAAGCTACAAAAATTCCTTAAATAAATAGTAACGGAAACAATTTTTTGGGCCTTTGGCTGTTTGCAGTTACAATAAAGCATATATAATAGCAGTTTTATAATAGCAGTTATAATAGAAATTATAATAAATAGTGCAAAGGAACTGAAGAGGGAAGATGTTACCTGGTGTTTGACCAGTCAGACAGTTTAAAGCTCTGCAAAAAAATAGATTACGATTTTCAAGACTGGAATTCAATGAGAAGAAAAAATTCCTCTCATTTACGTCTGAAGTCTTGAAAATGGTTGTCTCTTTTTTTTGTTTTGTTGATGCAGTTGAAACATGTGGATTGTTATTCGATATTTATATATTCTCGAAGCATATGAAGCTATTTAGTCAGATAATAAGATGAGTCATATGATTCTCTTGATAAAGGTTACAAATTTCAAGCCTCAATTGCTTAAATCTCCGCATGCTAATAAAAATCGTAGTCTACTGTACGATTGGACGTTATGTGTTATTTTTTTCCTTAGATTCAGTATCAATAGCAATTACTATTTATTCCACAAAGATTTTAAACAAATGGGTACAGCAGTAGACGTTTAGCAGTACAGCAGTACAGCAGTTAGCAGTACAGCAGTAGACGTAGGTCATTAATTTTAAGTTATGATTACTTTACTTTTTCATCTCTCTGAATTTCTGAGAACACAATTAAAAATCAAGATAATATTCTGATTTTTAATGCGTTGTATTAAGTCTAAACATACTAAATAGTCTAAACATATTCTTATTAGTCATTAAAGTTCAGTTTTTAAATTTTTCGTGCTTCATAATTTCAAAAGTGAAGAACTTTAACAGTTCTCCAAAAATATTATAATAAAATGCATTAGATCTGCTTTAATGAAGACTAAAGACAGTATCAAAAAAATTGTAAATACTATTCTGTTAATGAAGCCTTGTATATTACAAGTCCTAATTTATATCTCTTAAAAAGTGCAAGTTCATCTAATATATTAATCAACCTATTTCATGAAATTAACAAACCTCAACCTTTTTAAATTTTGGGATAAAATTTGTCGAAAATTGTCTAAATTTGTAACTATTAAAATGCTTCATATGCCGTTAATGGAAGGCTCCCTTAACAGAATACAGATTGGGTTTTTCATTGATCTCTTGTTTAAGGGCAAAAACATTAAATTAAAATTTCGCTATTTTATTTGGCTGCTATAATTTTTTTTTACTATAATTAAATGAGGATTGTAGTTTTAGAATGCGGGATTTACATCAAAACTCACTACTTTTAGAGCTTGTGTTATTTTTCCCTTTTTGCTAATGATTCAGAAAGCAGATACATTTCTGTAGATACTACTTTGATAAGACTTAGTTTATGTTTTGCCTTTCAGGTTTATACTTACGATGCCAGGAATCATGGTGAGACAACACATGCCGACGAGTCTGATTTTAGTTTCAGCTTTAATGTTGACGACCTCTTTATATTGATGGATCAAATTAAAACTGAAATGCCAGAACATCCAGAACAATTTATTTTAGTAGGTCATGATATGGGTGGAATAACTGCCATTAGAGCTGCTCTAAAAGAGGTATATTTAATTTTTATGGTATATAATTTATGTTCATTTGAAGAGTATACGTGGCAGACATTAACTTTTTGATCAGTCTTGCATGAGCGTGCATTAATTTAGGTTTTGAGGAAGAATGTACCATATTCCAGTTACATTATTGGCAAATAGATGATTAGTTGGCTATGTAATCATTATATCTAGATTTTTGCAAGAGTCTTGTTCCACCATGTTTAAATTTCCTATTTTGAATATTTAATTCAGTTTAAACATGGTACAGTGATCTAGATTCTATTTGCAAGAATCTTTCAGGCCGATGTGTTCAAAGTTTTGCCCGTACTCTTTCGTACCGAGATTGGCATTTGAATATTTATATATGCGTTCTTCATTACACAGCAGCCAACCTGGTTTTGATCACGTGGCTATTTTAATGGCATTTAAACTTGTTCTTTCCCATTATGAGTGCAATATTTAACATACTGTAGCAAATACTAATCTCATCGAATAACTAGAAATCTGATCCTGTTATTTGTCGGAAGTGGTCAATCTAAAACATTGAAAGCCCTTTCAATTAAAATCTATTTTAAAAAGGTGCTTATTTTTCTGAATGAGTAAATTTTGATTTTATTTAAATAGTTCTTTGAGTAATTCAAACTGCCATTTTGTTAAACAGTCAGATCTATAGAATCACTAGGTTAAAAACCCGAAAATTTAGTTTTAACAAGAGTCTTCAATACTTGGCACACTAATCCGGCTTTTAAGTATTTGTGTTTCTATATGTAAAAAAATCGTATGGATTATCAGTATTAAAAATGATAACGTGTAAATTCTAATCAAGTTTATTTGAGCTGTTGAAATTCGATCCACTTTGACTTTCAGGCATTAATCATTAAACCTCTCGGTGAATGTTAAAAGTACCATGATCTGTAACACTATTATGCACGATGGTCTCAGAGATTGGGATTGTAATTTCTTTATTAAAAAATGAGGCCTTCATTTTAACAAATCCTTACTACCTTCCAAGATATTTTCTCAAATAAATGACTACCATAAGCGTCATACGTGATAAACTATTCGTATATTAGCTACTAAGGTTTCTTTCAAAATAAACTATTTTGAAGGTATTTCAGAATTAAAGAAGCTGATTGTGCCTTTCAAATTTTATATGTAAAATAAGCAGACTGTACGAAAGCATCAGTGCATGCACATTGATACTATGCTTTTCTCTACAGTATCTCGGATGCCCGCTGTGCTTTGTTTGTTCAACTTAACGTTAAATTTTTTGTGCACAAACCCAAAGTTAACTTATACTTCAGGTTATAAAGGTATGTGTAAAATCTAGATGTTTTTAAACTTGTTGGAAAAGTACCATACCTGCAGCTATGTAAGCCACAGGAATAAAATTTTAAAATTTGATTTGGTACGCTAAATGACTATATGAACTGTAATTTTTAAATTATAATTTATAGCCAATTTAATCGCTTTTTATGCATTAAATTATGACTATCCACTGTAAATATTTTCCGCAAAAGATCTAAATGTTATAAGCTCTCGCTCGAGTAGACTTGCAGAATCTGTACTTTGGTTAAACTAGTTTTAAGAATTTAGATTACCTGAATTTTAAAAATAACCTTCCCTTTCAATATGACTTCAAATGTTCTGGCATATAGCTAGAATGTGTATTTTGAAAGAAATATCCGGTGGTTTCGTCAAATGCAGACATTTTGGGGTGAAAAACGAATAGTGCTATCTGAAACCTGAGCAAGGGCTGTTGTAGATATCTTAAAATTTTAAGCATATGATCATCATAGTCTGAGCACGATCGTTAAATTAAAAGTGCGGAGACTTGGTGAAACTAGTTTATTTTTACCAAAAGCATTGAAGCAGACTTTATTCCACATCAAATTAAGTGAAGTTTAATTTTCAGAAACGTTAAACGGCGAAATTTCTTGAAATAGATTTGCAACAAGCTAACAAAACATTTCAAGGCATTTAAAATCTAAATGGTAGTAATGCTGAACTTTGTTTCCTTTTAGCCTGCTAAATTTGAGATGGTATTTATTGTAGAAATGTATGCGAAGCCAGTATCTAACGAACTGATTAAACGTACGAAAGAGTTCGTGACTACGTGGACAAAATGCGTCCAAGAACTTCCTGAAGGTACCCCAAAAGAGGATGTCACAAAATTGAGTGTGGAGAGTCTATATGGAAAACTGGAACAGTGGATGGTAGGTTTATTTCTATACTTCTAGTTTTCTCTACACAAAGTGAGAAATTAAGGGGGTGAAATCGTAGACTGCGTTTTATTTAGAAAATATGTTAAACTTTTAACATCAATCCACGCTATTTTTTTGCATATGATTTGCTTTTTGGGGAATTAAAATATCTAGTTTCTGCTGAACTTATTTACTTAATTCCTCCTTCAAAATTATATAAAATGTCATGACTGCATGAGATTCGAAACTTAATAGATGGAGATTTTGATGTGGCATTTAAAGTTCTGTGACTGATTTCTTTTAAACGATGGGAATGAGGACGCATTAGGTCTAGTTTGCTTTAAATTGATAACGCGTGTAAATAATTGCTTATTTTATTTAAATTTCTATTTAACATTCTTAATTCAGAGTGCGAGAATAGGTTTAAGAAGTTCTTTGTAAAATAACTTAAACTTTAAAGAAAATTTCAAATTTTCAATTAATTAAGCTATTGGCAAAAACTATTGTACGATGTAATCACGTTTCAACTGCTAGTTGAAAATTTGACCATAAGTCAGGGTGCATTACAAATAACTTAACGCAAGACTAAAAATTGTTTAATCTCTACAAATTTAATTATAAATTCATATTCTATTGGTTATTTTAGTTGAAAGAAAATACGAAAATTGATCGTAGCAACCGAATCTTAGTATAAAATTGATCTTAGCAATTTTTATTGAAAGCAATTTCATTTAACTACTAACATTTGGTTCTGAAAGAGTCATTTGAGCAACTGTTTTAGATTTTTGTTTCAGAGATACTTATTCGCATGTAACTTTTGATATTTTTCACCTTTTTAGTCTAAATCTGTTTGCAGTGAATGATTTTCGTCATTTTTAGTCTTTGGAATTATTTACAGAAAGAGGATAACGAAAAGGCTTCTTACCTGAAAGGACAGTTTGAATACAAGAGATCTGAAAAGGCCTGGGATGCATGCTACAATACAAAAGCTCTTGTTAAAGCTCTTGAAGACCTTGAGAAACATCAAGAAGACTACCAGGGAGTCTATGATGGACCTACTTATTTCCTTTATGGCACCAAATCTCACTATGAAATGTACGTTTTATAGCTTTGTAATTGATCTTATTCCAAATATGAAATTGGTTTTGAAAGAAGCATTGATCAGAAAAAGAATTTTAGGGAGCGTAATCATGGTTTTAGTTCTATAAAATTCCATCTCTAATTTATATCATACAAATCGTTGTTTAGCTAAATGCCTGCATGGTTTAATACAGACTAATAATTTATCTAAAAGAGTTTGTTTTATGGTTAAATAAACTATTCAAAAGGCTATGAAGGTATAAAAACTAAAATAAAAAACCAGTTTCGGTGTTCTTTTGAGCTGTTATTAGTAAGGAGAAACAGTAAACTATTCTGGGGATAAGGGATGGAATTTTTAGTTTATGAATTTACTACCCTTTGTCGCAGTAATAATAAAATTAATTTCGAATTCGAAGGAAAAATAAGACTTATTAGTTCTGTTCCATAATGTGTTGAAATCTACGAGTAACTTGTTTTCATATTTAAAGCCACATTCGCGCATGTCTTTAAATCTTAAGCTCTACAGTGATCCTGAATACCTAATTTTAAGACTTGTGAATGTATTTTATAAATGAATAAACAAGTTATTTTTATTATCTCTAACTATTTTTTTATTATAGAAATGATGCTAAGGATTCCATGAAGAAACACTTTCCAAAAGCCGAATTGGTACAGTTTGAGGAAGGGTCACACATTTTTGTTACTGACAAGCCTGCTGAACTGGCTAAAGTGATTGGAGAGAAAATCAACGCTGTCTAAAAGTTTAAAATTTAAGTAGTTCTATGTAATTGTATGGTTTTAAGTTTGCTCACTAAGCAAAGCTGCAATGTATTATATAAATTGATTAAAGTATATTAATCTAAAGCTTTGATGCTATTATTTAGTTTAAATGTTCAGAATAATATGAGGATCATGTGAATAATAGCATATGTTTGCTGCATTTTAATTAATTAATCTGCGTAGTATTAGGTTTTATTTTTAGCTTGCGTCAATTCACACGCTCTAGTACTATGAAAGCTTTTCAATACTTTTGAATATTTGTCTGTTAGCTAAATGTTAATCGCCACTCTAAACCAGCACCGATAGGCTCTTTACCAGCTCCTTTGAAGGTGGGATGGGATTTTGTTAATAAGTAAATATTTTAGATTACTAAAATTTTGCTAAATTTTCTTACCTTATGTTGCATCGTAATCGTACGAGGAAATCGTGAAATTTATAAATTTTCTGCAAGAATAGTTAATCGTTACATTATGATATTAAGTTACTTTGATTCAGTAACTAGAGTATACTTCGTTTACCAGGACCACTTTGCTGCGCCTTCATCACGTGGTATCAGACTATACTGTTTCACTATTTTAAACAAAGTGACTGAAAAGTCCTTTGTTGCGTTCAATGCGTTTGGCACGCATTGAAGGTTTTCTCGATTTCAAGTGCGGAGATGTTTTTAATCTTGCTTTGCGCTAAAATGAACTCTTCGCACGAAATGGTGAATCAAAGTGCCAACTGCTGGTGAACAAACTATAAATTTATTTTACTTAAGCGTAGAATAGCCGACCCAAATTTTTGGCGTACGATTCATATTGTGACGTTTCAACATGATAAAATGCCTGATAATTAGATTTTCTTGTAATTTTGCCAAATAGTGCTTTATTTGTTTAAGTGTCGTCACGCTTCAAAACTAAAAGATCAAAGTACTTATTCAAAATTACTTTGTTTGCAACATAACTATGGAGAAAGAGGATTCAGGGTGTCAATTTATATGTTGAGGTGCATTTTCAGTGATGATGGAAATTTCAGGTGGTGAGGAGTAATTGGAGATATAGACAAACTGAAGATTAATGCTGAAATCAGGAGATGATGAAAAGAATACTTGAACCGGATCATATTTAATAAAAAGCTTTTTATTTATTTATAGTATTTGCAGAGCTCGAGATACAAAACTAAATATCATTCATAAGAATTTCAGTTGAATCAGTTTTGCATAGTAATATTAAAATAGGTCAGGCCATGGGAGACAAATCCCCACGACCTGCCTAATCAAAAGCCAAATTAAAAAGGTACGTGTAAATTGTTCCCAACGGACACAGAAGCATTGGTAGGAGATCCAAAATTGGCGATCTATTAAAATATTACATAGCCAAAACAAAGCCAACCAGCATATCAATATTGGGTTTAAAATAATACCTTGGCGATCACGAGTCGCCAACAAATTTATGTGAATTATTACAACCATGCAACCGAAACATTTTTGCGGTTGGAAATTTAGAATAAAAAGTTATAAATAGATTTTTGTTTTCGATTAGAGGCGACAGTGAATTAATATGTCTCCATAATAATGAAATAAAAAGAAAGTATCCGTTACATTGATCTGGAAGAGAAGAAATAAATATTTTATGTTCCTTTAAAAAGATTAAGTTTTTGATTGATTTTTAAATGTAATTCTATTAATAAAAAATCAGCTTAAGTAATGAAAGATATTTTAAAAGATAGAAAATAAATATTCAATATTGGGTTTAAAAGAATACCTTGGCGATCACGAGTCGCCAACAAATTTATGTGAATTA
>NC_092208.1:32644809-32663910 GCF_043381705.1 Parasteatoda tepidariorum
TCATGTTATTAAATCTTATGTTGATGTAAAATTAGCTGAGCATTGTCATCACCTGGACAGGATATTCTAATTTCTCTCGAATTTGAGAAAACTTAATCATAACAAATAGTATAATTTGCAAAATCATTTCATTTTACCATATAGTTTCCTTATTATCTATACTTTTTCACATTGATATACATATACAATCTAAAATATTTAAACATATAAGTGCAATTTATCATATCATATTCTATATTTCTGATTATAAATTAATAAAATGTTTATTAGTATCAAATATTCAAATAATTATAAGTGTCAATAAAAATTCTTTAGTTTATTATTTAAAAACATACTGAGCAGAGCATATCATTCAAAAAATATGAGCTTTTATTTTAGCTCTAAATAAACAGTTGATCAGACTGCTACATTATTTACCTAGGTTTAGTCATCCCTTTTTCATAAGGGGCAAAATTATCATCTCTTATATTTCAAGAGGTAAAATCATCTCTTTTATTTCAGAGGCAAAATTATATAAAAATGCAGCATATATATATATATCTATTTTTATTTGATATTTTTTTTTTAACCTTTGAACGAACTAATATGATCTAGTAAACATGTGATCAGGATTCCAACCTGAATCTTTGTGACACAATGTATTAACAATTATACTATCACAGCTATCTAGTATTAAATTCAAGGTAAAATAATTTTATAGTTTTTTTTTTTTAATCCCTATCAACTTCTGAATTAATGTTATAACAAGCCTATGATCAGGATTCTAACCTGAATTTTTGCATACTTGATGCATTGTATTATCATTTATACTATCATGGCTGTATATTATATTCAAGAAGATAAAAGTTATTTTTTTTTCACTGCATCTATAAAAATTCACTTCATTTTAATGAAGGAAAATATTATTGTATTACATATGAATGCTCAATTATTCTTATTTTTGAATTTCATGATTTATTTTTAGCTCAGTTGGACACTTATTTAATAAAAATTAAAATACTTAAAAAATATTCGACAATTGCATTGTTCAAATCAATAGAATATTTTTTTTTATATATATAATAAAATTTCTGAATTTATTTATGTTTTGATAAAACAAAATATTCATGAGTAACTATTTGGATTAACCCTATTGAATATGCACTTGCATTGACTTAATCTTTTTAAAGGAACATAAAATATTTATTTCTTCTCTTCCAGATCAATGTAACGGATACTTTCTTTTTATTTCATTATTATGGAGACATATTAATTCACTGTCGCCTCTAATCGAAAACAAAAATCTATTTATAACTTTATATTCTAAATTTCCAACCGCAAAAATGTTTCGGTTGCATGGTTGTAATAATTCACATAAATTTGTTGGCGACTCGTGATCGCCAAGGTATTATTTTAAACCCAATATTGATAAGCTGGTTGGCTTTGTTTTGGCTATGTAATATTTTAAAAGATAGAAAATAAATATGTGTATGCCAATTGTGGCATCACAATAACAAAAGTGTTTATAAGTAATATTGGAACTCACTTGAGGTTAGTCTTAAGGCTAAGGAGTAAAACTGTAGATTGTTCAGGGAGGCTACCTAAGACACAATTACTAACAGAAACATAATCTTATGTTATAAAAGAAAAAAGTAGGATATATGATTCTATGATAGTTTTGATAAGGCAAAAAAAAAATATAACAAAATACTCACAATGAACTCACTCTAGATCATATGTTCAAAAACTTTTTCAAAATGTAAAATGTACAAATTTTTTTTTTCTCATCTCCTGCGAGAATTTGAAATTTTCAAAAATAATTATTGAGTGTTTTTAGTGAGGTATCAATGCGTGAGGAAATGTTCCATAGTTTTAAAGTGCAGAAATTTCTTACTTCAATGGTTGAAGAAAATAATATATAGCATATTTTTATTTTAGAACCGTCGTTGAACAGCTGATCCAATTTTGGGCTTACCACTACTAATATTAAACTCCGTAGCCTTGTAACTTTGAACAAATCCAGAAGACAAGAAAACTCCTGGTACCCTCAGCACCCTCGACAGATTTAACGTACATCAGTCACCTTTACTACATGAGAAGTCTTCGACCGACGAGAATCGAATCCATGACCTCTTGGAAATGGGCCCAGTGCTCAGTGAACAGAGGGATATAAAAAAAAATTTCAAATTTCTCCTTTTTTATATCCCTCTGTGCAGGATTCTCTTTCCTTTATTGTTACATTAGCACAGTTGGATTTTCAACTTCAACACAAAATTTACTGTTCATAAAGTTTCTATCACGAAATTAACTTTGCCCAAGTCTAGATCAATTAACATCTATTTTTTAAAATTAGAGCTCTAATTTGGAGCACTTAAGGATTTTTCAAGATTCTAGTTTTAGTTTATTTTCATCACATTTTATACTCAGTACCTCTGCAGAGGGGATGGTTCTCCTGATTTGGTAGCCTTATGACCCACGAGAAAAGTCGAGCACTTTATCAAACAGTTTAATGAGGACCGATACCGCTCAGCCTCAGACCCTACGCCGGATGATCAAAGTGGCCACTCACCCGCTTACTGACCGAAGCCAGTGATACTTGACCTCGATGCTCTACTGGGAACAGTGTCTTTACCGTCCTTCCACTGAAGTACTCTATATTCATTTGAAAATATATTGAAAGGCCAGGTCTTCGAGAGACTAGGGCCCAGTTCAGCGTAATGAAAGTGTCCCAAAGTCACTGACAAATAACAGCGCTTTTAACCAAGCACTTTATTGAAGTAATCGTATTAACTTCACGCAGTTAACCATAATTTACGCTTACCACTTTAATTGGAATACATAGTGTTAAATATAATTTCGCTTACGTTTTGCGAGCACCATGTATCCCCTACAAAGTTATAAACTTTTGTCTTACATATAGTTTTCGGGGTCATTGAAGTAAAGTGTTCAGTGATAGTTTCTCAGCGGCTCCGGGATCATGGTAGCCCAGTGAAACTCCGGTCTGGAGGTACCGGCATTCGATTCTCGACTGCGCTCAGGCCCAATAAGTACATGTGATATAATTGTTCGTGAAATCTGTGCATTCGAAAGACCTGTGGTCAATCTTAGAGCAGTACCCATAGGCTACAGGGATCTATAGAAAATTTTAAATCATTTTAGCTTAGTCATACATCAATATTTATTGGAAAATATATTTTAAGTCCTGGTCTTCGAGAGATTATGGACCAGTTCAGCGCAAATCAAGGGGGCACGTTCAAGTCCCAAAGTCACTGACGAATAACAGTTCTTTTTACCTAGCATTTAATAAAGTTATGGTATAAACTTTACGTGACCAACAATATTCAATGCCCACCACTTAATTTGGAATACGCATTTTTAAATACCTTTTTGCTTAAGATTTGGCAGCATCATATATAACCTATTAGTTGTGAGCTTTTGCCATATATATGTTTCCGGGGTCATGGTAGTCCAGTAGTTGGTGTTTATTGCCCTGTGGTTACGGGAAAATGATCGCGCATTTAAACTACGGTTCATCTCGGTGGGTCTCTACTCCGCTAACACTCTCCGAGTACATGGGATATGCGTGTTCATGAAATCCGAGGAATCAAATGTTTAATGGTAGGTCGCCGAATTGCACCATGGATGCAGAGATCTTTAGAAAATTTCCTTCTTCTGATTTATGACGAATCGGAGGAAGTGGCCTCACAAATGAATGGTGCGGCTATCTATTGGCTGGGTTCAGAGCTAAGCCGTACTTTGAACATTGCAGTGCTTTCTTGTTTAACAAAAAGCGCACCCACTTCATTTAATTCTCAAAACAGAAATATGGCTGTTGAGCTTGGTTTATCCTAGTGTCGTTAGACAGTAACAACAGCATATATTTCCTCTACAACTAATGGGCCTCTGTAAAACTCTCTGAAGCTAAAAGGTAGTTGGTTCGAATTCTCCTGTAGCCATGTATGTAATTTGATCTCTCCTTCTCAAATGCATGCTATCGATTCTTACATTATAAGTTGTTCTTTGAATACGTAAGCTCTTATACCTCATGTATCTAATATAACAGTGGATAAAATCTAGAAGTATATATATTATTTCCTGTTATATAATTTATATTTTTCTATATTAGAAGGATCCATATTATTTCCTATATTATTGTGTTATATTTCCTCATAATAGTATATTTCATTATGAACTCATACAATAATTTTTCAATAACGGGTACCATACATCACTTTATTTCTACTATCTCAATACTCAATGTTTTTTAAAATATTTTTTTTGTATAAATATGCCGGAGTGTATGCTCATTATAAGAACGTCTTACTAACCTTTGTCAAGTTTAAAACTACACAGCATAAATAAAAGAAAGTCATCACAAAGATACATACAAAGATATGGTGAACTTGAACCTACTTTTTTACACTGTAGAGCCTTTGTCGGTTCAGCGAGACAACTCAGTCTGCTCAATGTTCAAAACGAGTTTTACTAAAAAAAACTGTCTTTTCTTATCATCATTCATTGAGTAGATAAAAGTGAGTACCAAATAGTATTACTATTACTTTTGCAATTCCATTTTCATAAAACTTATTACTATCTGTCAAGAACTTTTCAGTAACACTGAAATCGAAAATTATACATTTTATTATTTTTATAATTTAAACTTTAGCATGGAATTCTTTAGAGACTTTAAAGCTTGAACTCCTGACATTTTGTGTCACAGTCCGATACGTCAGTCTCACACACATATTTTAACTCCAACTTTAACTGGATATCTATGCGAGAATACTGCAACTGTCACTGGATATAGATTGTTGTTTTCTGTCTCGCTTTATTATAAAAGCCAGCTTATGAGAAGTTTTATTGCAGTTTAAGAATTCTACTTGTAGCAGTATTAAGTGGACGGGCAAGATTTTTAAAAATGGAAGCGTAAGAATCATTATTGTTGTTTCAATTCTTCTCGATTTATCTGAATTTTTATTAATGTATGTACTTACTGTTGTTTTAAAGAGACTGGTTTTATAGTTTTGAGAAACTTTAATGCATTTTAAATTAAAGTTCTTAGTCTCTTTAGAAATGAAAAATTCTTTTTTTCTCTTTAATGGTTAATGTAGTCGCTGAGACTTTTATTTTAGTCTTTATTTTTATACTTGGATACCATTTTAGTTCTAATTTTTTTAAATCGTTCATAATGCAATAAGAATTTGAAAGAAAAGGCTTTTTAATGTATGTTTTTTTTGTAGAGATAATTTTGAATTGGAGCCGTTTGAAAGGTTTTAAAGTTTAATTCTAATTTATGGTATGTGGTTTTCACGTAACTTGTGATTTCAATTTCTATTTATTGAAACTTGATTCATTGAGGTAAAATTGCAGTTGGGCTAACAAAAATAATGAACATTTGAATTTGATTACTTTTTTTAAAACATGTGCTTGTTTCTTATGTTTTCTTAAGTCGTTGAAATGCTTTTAGTGCTGATTAAATGCTCTGCTTAATGTAACTGTTCCAAACCATAATTTTATTTTGTATAAAGATTTTAACAATTGAACTACTTTCAAAACTAATAATTCTTTCGATTATTTGAAAAAGAACTTTAATTTTAAAGCATAATAACAATTGGGGTTTAACGGATAATAATATTGAGTTTAATAAATTTGTTCAATATTTCATCCAGTTCCAACCTTTCCAATGAAAAGAAACTAGATGGAGAGATTCTTAAACCAACCCTCTCTTCTATGCTTAAGTAAGTTAAAAGGATTAAAGCTGTTAAACACAAATAAAGATTCAGTTTCTTCATTGCGAATAACATTTTGCATTATGATCGTAAATCTACTTCTTAATTTTGGGGTGTCAAACATAATTTGTAGTTTACGATTAGACTGCGCAACTGTGTGCAGGGTTAGAAAACCTGGTAACATTGACTTAAGCATGGCTGCAGTTGCTTGGGATCTGTAGTTTGAATTTGGTAAAAGAATAAATTAGGCAGTCTGTTTCCGCAATTTTTTTAGTCTTAAATATATCCATGTTTTTTTCCATAATGGAGATTTCGGTTTTCGGCAGATTTGATATATGCTGAAGTATACTTCATACAATTGTATGAATTGAATTATACGACTTGTATACTTCATACAATTTCTTTCTTTTAAGAGTATTTTAATGAATACGGATTTCAAATATGCGAGACACTATAATAAACCTGAATGTTGTAACAGCTTTTATTGCTTGTGGGGAAAATTTTTTAAGAGTGCCGGTATACAGCGGTACCTTAACACTTCGCCCCTCTCATTTTAGTTGCTTTGTACTTAAAGGACTTAGTAAATTGGAACAAATTAGGAAAAGAAACGATTAAGTGCTTATGTAATCAATAACGTGTTTGCCTTATAGAAACTCGTATATATAACCTTATACTTAAAATGTTAGGAGATGCCAGTGCAGCTGCTTGGGAGTTTGGTAGGTATTCCTTAACCCTAGGTAGTTTTGAGTATTGCATACCCTTCTGTGTATAAAAGGTACCCCAGTTTCATTAAAAAAGATTACTTTATATCTATAATCCGTATTTGTAATGAAGGCAACTAAATTATCTAAACCGAATGTGTGCGTATAGCTGAAAAATCAGAGTTCCGTTTAAATGCTCTAATATAGATCTAGTAAAATACCATAAATTCCTTAAGTCAATTTATTTAAAACATTAGGATATTCTAAGATTATAATTTAAGAATTAAGATTATATTAACATTCCTTAATTGATCTTCACTATCTGTGAATGACCAGACTGCTCTTCGGCTATATCTCTAGGTTCTGTTTCTAATGCTAATTGATTTATCAATCTAATTTGTTAATTTTAAGTCTTTAGCTATTAATACGATGAGCAATTTAAGTTTGACTGCTTCACCTGGTGCTTTTATTCTATACTAATTCTAGTTGCTCATCGTAAAATTCGCAGTTAGAATATCCTCAATCATTTTAGTTTATGTATTGAAATTTATGAATAATCTTGCTGTTTCTTTGTACTCATAAATTTAAATGTTTCCAACTTCCGTAGATCTAAGGCAGTCTCGATAAGCTTCGAACATGTTGATCCAACAGGTGAAGTAAAGGATAAGAAGAATCCCATAATTTTCCTGCATGCTATGCTTTGCTCAAAGAAAATATGGGGTGATATTCCTCAAACTGTGGCGAATAGCACAGGAAGACGAGTAAGTTACGAATTTTAGATGTTTGTAGTCTTTGCTGCTATTTAGATCTATTCAAGTAATGCATGAAAGATCAAATTAATGATATTGAGTACCAGATACTCGCTATAAATGAATAAATTTTAGTAAACTAAACGAACTGATAGAAATTTCTTGTTAATATGCATGTTATTTTTTGTTAACTATTAAAAATTAATAGTGTGCCTTGAACCCTAAATATCAGATTTGCTTATTAATCGAGAATTATAACAGCCAAACACTTAACCGTGCGTGATATCTGTAAAATGAAAATTTCTTAGTTTCAATTTGAATATTAGAACATTGATAAATTTAAAACGTTAGCAAAAACTTTTTTTGAAGATCTAGTTCCAACTTATAGTGAACGCTATTACTAAAATATAAAAAGTATGGAAGTAATTGGTTTGAATGTTAAGTCTTATTTTTTTATCGCAAACATTGTCTAAACCAGTGTTGTAAACTACGTGAGTAACTTTTGAAAGTGTAAAATCCTTATCGAATTTTTTCCAAAGCTGTTCCCAACGCAAAAGTTTACGTTGTTTTACTAATTTTTTATTATGGTTTAGTATTAAACAGTTTAGTGTCAAAACTTTCAGTTTACTATCAGTTTTATTACTTAACAAAGTAACAAAATTTAAGATTGCTTCCAAAGTTTATTTATCTTTATGAAACTAAGATTCATTGTAAAAGGAAATTGAAGTTACTAGATGCTATTATTACCATCTATAATTATTAACTATACGAATGATTGTTCACAACTGTTCTCTGTTGTTCACTGTAATCACGAATGATTGTTCACAAACTTTGCTGTTTACATAGACGCTTAATATAGCTAAAAATTTTCCTGTAATCAATTAGAAAAGAACAATATTTTTTAGGCCTTTGAATGTTAAATAGCAATCATACTAAATAGTCCGAAGGAACTATTTATTCGTCAAAGATCTAAAATACAGCTACACCAGTATCCGTTTCGATACTTCGATCACTAGTTTTAAGTTATGATTACTTTATTCTTGTAATCACCCTGAATTTCTAAGAAGAAAATTAAATATAACGATTATATTTTCTGATACTTAAGGCATTGTATTTACTCAAAAGTAAATTCATTCTAAAAGCATTTTTCTGGTCCTTAAAGTTCAGTTTTTAACTAGTTTTCTGAGCTTCATAATTTCTGAATTGAAGTGTTAGAGCAGTTCCCCGAAATACTATTTGATAAAATGCATTATCAGACCTGCTTTAATGAAGACAAAAGACAGTATCAAAGTCTAAAAGACTATTCTGTTAAGGAAGCCTTACGTAGTAGAAGTCCTAATTGATATCTCTTAAAATAAAGTTTTGCGTTTAATATTTTAATGAACGTATTTTCTAAAATTAATCAACCTCAACCTTTTTAGATTTCGGGATAAAATTTGTCGAAAATTTTCTAAATTTGTAACTATTAAAATGCTTTATATTCTGTTAATGGATAGCTCCGTTAACAGAATACAGATTGGGTTTTTCATTGATCTCTTGTTTAAGAGCAGAAACATTAAATTAAAATTTCGCTATTTTATTTGGCTGCTATAAATTTTTTACTATAATTAAATGAAGATTGTAGTTTTAGAATGCGGGATTTTATATCAAAGCGCACTACTTTTAGGGCTTGTGTTATTTCCCCATTTTTGCTAATGATTCAGAAAGCAGATAAATTTCTGTAGATACTACTTTGATAAGACTTAGTTTATGTTTTGCCTTTCAGGTTTATACTTACGATGCCAGGAATCATGGTGAGACAACACATGCCGACGAGTCTGATTTTAGTTTCAGCTTTAATGTTGACGACCTCTTTCTATTGATGGATCAAATTAAAACTGAAATGCCAGAACATCCAGAACAATTTATTTTAGTAGGTCATGATATGGGTGGAATAACTGCCATTAGAGCTGCTCTAAAAGAGGTATATTTAATTTTTATGGTATATAATTTATGTTCATTTGAAGAGTATACGTGGCAGACATTAACTTTTTGATCAGTCTTGCATGAGCGTGCATTAATTTAGGTTTTGAGGAAGAATGTACCATATTCCAGTTACATTATTGGCAAATAGATGATTAGTTGGCTATGTAATCATTATATCTAGATTTTTGCAAGAGTCTTGTTCCACCATGTTTAAATTTCCTATTTTGAATATTTAATTCAGTTTAAACATGGTACAGTGATCTAGATTCTATTTGCAAGAATCTTTCAGGCCGATGTGTTCAAAGTTTTGCCCGTACTCTTTCGTACCGAGATTGGCATTTGAATATTTATATATGCGTTCTTCATTACACAGCAGCCAACCTGGTTTTGATCACGTGGCTATTTTAATGGTATTTAAACTTGTTCTTTCCCATTATGAGTATGCAATATTTAACATGCTGCAGCAAATACTAGTTTCTTCGAATTACTAAAAATCTGATCCTGATATTTGCCGGAAATAGTCAATCTAGTATATCGGAAGCCTTTTCAATTAAAGTGTCTTATTTAAGAAGTGCTAATTTTTCATAATGAGTAAATTTTCAGAACAATTTCTTTGAATGATTAATTTCAAACTGTCACTTTGTTAAACCGAGAGATTTATAGAATCACTAAATTAAAAACCCTACAATTTAGCTTCACTAGAGTCTTAAATACTTGCACACTAATGCTGCTTCTAAGTATTAAAGTTTCTAAGTGTGAAAGAATCTATATGGATCATCAATGATATTAAAACTTAGGAAACTCTAATTTATATAAATTTATTCGAACTATAGAAATTCGATCTACTTCGACTTCTATGCACTTATCATTAAACATCTCTGTGAGTGAAGTAGCGTGGTCTGTTACACTAATATGCACAATGGTCTGAGAGGCTGGAATTGTAATTTCTTTTACAAAAATGAATATTTTATTTTAACAAATCCTTGCAACCTTCCATGATATTATCGCAAATAAATGAGCTATAATAGTCATACGTGATAAAGCTTCGTATATTAGTTACCTAGTTTCTTTCAAAATAAACTATTCCGAAAGTATTTCAGAATTAAGAAAACGGATTAATCGTGCTTCTAAAACTTAATAAGCAAATTGAGCAGGCTGTACAAAAGCATTAGTGTATGCAAATTAATACTATGTTGTTCTCTGTATGTCCGTTGCTTTGTTATTCAGCTTAATGTTAAATTTTTGGTGCGCAAAACCTCACCTCACCTCAACTTAACTTAAACTTCATATTATAAAGGTATATAAAAAAAATGGACAGAGTTTTTAAACTTGTTGGAAAAGCACCATACTATCCGCTATATAGGCCACAGGAATAAAATTTTAATTTGGTATGATGAAGGGGCTATATTTATGAACTGTATTTTTTAAATTATAATTTATGGCAAATTTAACCACTTTTATGCGTAAAATATTAACTATCCGTGGTAGACAATTTCCCTAAAATCACTTTTATAAGCTCTCGCTCGAGTAGGTGCCCAAAATATCAGGTTATGTGTTGCCTGATATAAAACTTAATATTTATAGTGAGATTTTTAAAAATTAAGTAAACTTATTGATAGCGATAAGGATAATTTCCTATTTGATTTGTTACTGATCTAAACAGTTCCTTAGAGAATAATTAGTTCTCTTTCATAGTTTGCAGAATCTGTACTTAGGTTAAACTAGTTTTAAGAATTTAGATTACCTGGATTTGAAAAATAATCGACTCTTTCAATAAGACTTCATATATTCTAGCATATAGTTAGAATGGAATGTATATTTTGAAAGCAAAATATCCGGTGTCTTCGTCCGGTTTCGTCGGTTTTGTCATACAGACGTTCCGAATATTGTTATACAGACATTATATAATATCCGGTTTTGTTATACAGACATTTTGGGGTAAAAAACGAGGAAGGGAGCTGTCTGAAACCAGCGTAAGGGCTGTTGCAGATATCTTAAAATTTTAAGCATATAATCCTCAGTCTGAGCACGATCGTTAAATTAAAAGAGCGGAGACTTGATAAAAGTAGTTTATTTTCACCAAAAGCATTGAAGCAAACTTTATTCCACATCAAATTAAGTGAAGTTCAATTTTCAAAAACGTTAAACGGCGAAATTTCTTGAAATAGATTTGCAACAAGCTAACAAAACATTTTAAGGCATTTAAAATCTAAATGGTAGTAATGCTGAACTTTGTTTCTTTTTAGCCTGCTAAATTTGAGATGGTATTTATTGTAGAAATGTATGCGAAGCCAGTATCTAATGAACTGATTAAACGTACAAAGGAGTTCATGACTACGTGGACAAAATGCGTCCAAGAACTTCCTGAAGGTACCCCAAAAGAGGATGTCACAAAATTGAGTGTGGAGAGTCTATATGGAAAACTGGAACAGTGGATGGTAGGTTTATTTCTATACTTCTAGTTTTCTCTACACAAAGTGAGAAATTAAGGGGTGAAATTGTAGACTGCGTTTTATTTAGAAAATATGTTAAACTTTTAACATCAATCCACGCTATTTTTTGCATATGATTTGCTTTTTGGGGAATTAAAATATCTAGTTTCTGCTGAACTTGTTTACTTAATTCCTCCTTTAAAATTGTATAAAATGTCTTGATTACATAGAGATTCGAAACTTAATAGATGGAGATTTTGATGTGACATTTAAAATTATGCGACTCGGATTTTTCTTCAACGATTGTATAATAAAATAACAAATCATTTGTCTGGTTTACTTTTTAAATCTGTTAAACTCTCTTAAATAACTAATTGCCAGTTTTATTTTGAACTCTATTTAGCATTCAAAGTGCTAGAGTACAATTAAGCTGCTCTTTGAAAAATTTAAAAAAATTTTCAAAATCTGAATCTTTTAACTCTAGAAGACTTAAACTATTGAACACGGTAATCACGTTTCAACTGCTAATTGAAAACTTGACCAAAATACAGGGTGCAATACAAGTAAAATCTCTTAACGTAAGCCTAAAACTATTCAAATTATCTATTAAAATTCATGATGTATAGGGTTTTTAGTTTATACCAAAAATACGAAAATTTAATCGTAGCATACAACTGATCCAAGCAATTTTTATTGATCGAAATTTCATGTAACTGCTCAACATTTTGTTCTGAGAATGTTTTCACCAACTGTGTTTTTCGATTTTTGTTTCAGAGAACTGCATCTGCAAGGTATTTGTATGCAGCTTTTGATCTTTTCACCCTCTATTTTAGTCTAAATCTGTTTGCAGTGAACGATTTTCGTCATTTTCAGTCTTTGGAATTATTTATTTACAGAAAGAGGATAACGAGAAGGCTTCATACCTGAAAGGAAAGTTTGAATACAAGGGATCTGAAAAGGCCTGGGATGCATGCTACAATACAAATGCTCTTGTTAAAGCTCTAGAAGACCTTGAGAAACACCAAGAGGACTACCAGGGAGTGTATGATGGACCCACTTATTTCCTTTATGGCATCAAATCTCACTATGAAGTGTAAGTTCGATCGCTTTGTAATTGGTTTTATTCTAAATATGAAATTGGATTTTAAAGTTCAGCATTGATCGAAAACAGAATTTAAGGGAGAATAATCATGGTTTTAATTCTATAAAAATCTAGCTAGATTTTATAATTTACAAATCGTCGAGTCTAGCTAAATGTCTGCATGTCTTAATACAGACTAATAATTTATCAAAGTTTGTTTTATGCTGAAGTAAGCTATTCAAAAGGCTGTGAAAGTATAAAACTCAAAGCAAAAACATCACCAGTTTAGGTGTTCTTTTGAACTGTTAGTAAGGAGAAACAGTAAGCTATTCTGGAGATCAGGGATAAAATTTTTAATTTGTAAATATAATTTTTAATTTATAATATTGTCTTTGAAATAAAATTAATTTCAAGTTCTGTTCTGTATGTTTAAATCTACAAGCAATTTGTTTTCATATATTTAATGAATAAAACGCGTATGTCTTTAAGACTTAAGCTGTACATTAATCCTGAATAACTAATTCTTAAATCCAGTGTTAGTGCATTTTGCGAATGCGTAAACAAGACCTATAACTATTTTTTATTATAGAAATAATTCTGAGGATTCCATGAAGAAACACTTTCCAAAAGCCGAATTGGTACCGTTTGAGGAAGGGTCACACATCTTTGTTGCTGACAAGCCTGCTGAACTGGCCAAGGTCATTGGAGAGAAAATCAACGCAATCTAAAGATTTAAAATATAAGTAGTTCTATGTAATTGTATGGTTTTAAGTTTGCTCACTAAGCAAAGCTGCAATGTATTATATAAATTGATTAAAGTATATTAATTTAAAATTTTGATGCTTTTATTTAGTGTAAATGTTCAGAATAATATGAGGATCATGTGTGAATAATCGCATGTGTTTGCTGCAATTCACTTAATCAATCTGCGTTGTACTATGTTTTTATTTTAGCTTGTGTCAATTCACTCTCTAGTGCTACAATGAAACCTTTTTAATACTATTGGAATTTCCGTCTTAATTAAACGTTAATCGCCCCTCTGAACCAGCACCGATACTCTCAACCTGCTATCATACACGGAGAGCGATTTTTGTTAAACAAATATTTTTAAATAACTAAATTTTATGCGAAATTTTCTTAGCTTGCCTTGTTGCATCGTAATCATACGAGGAAACCATGAAATGGGTGAATTTTTAGCAAGAATAATAGTTGCCCGTTACATTATGGTATTAAGTTATTTGATTCATGAACAGGAGTGTTGAGGTTTGAGTTCGAGATTAGTTATAGTTTTGATTTTCCTGTGCTGGCAACATCTTGTTTTTTATATTCTTTTTATGTAAAAAAAAGTTAAGTTTTCAGTTTATTCTACGTGACTTTCAGTCTGATTTGCTCTCGGCAAAATCCAATATTTGGTGTCGAAATAACTCGGTAAGTCATACTGAACTTGTTATAATTACTTTCGTCAGAAATATGAATTGGAATGGCTACCGGTAGTGAAAAACTTGTAATATTTAAACGCAAACGAAGAACGCTACGTACCGCCATTACAAAACTAACTACGAAATTGAACGATGCTGCTAGTACACAAACTGAAAAGGAATACAACATCGAGCGTTTACAAGATAAAATAAAAGAATTAATCTTGGCAGACGATGAAATACATAATTTTTTAAATGATGAAGAATATCAGGAAGACATAATAGAATGCGAAAGATACACAGAAATAGCTCATTTGGCGTTATTTAATTTCAAAAGAACAGCGAATCGGAACAAGAATTCAATTTCTGAAACATCGCCAACAGCTGCCAATATAAATAATTTTTCGGCTTCACCTTCAAATGTTACAGTAAAGTTGCCTGCAATAAAGATAAATACGTTTTACGGCGAAATTGAAGAATTCCATAGTTTTTGGGAGCGTTTCGAAAACTGTATCGACAAAAACGAAAGTTTATCGCTGATTGACAAGCATGTTTTTTTGCGGGGATATTTAGATGGAGAAGCAAAACGAATAGTTGATGGAATTAATCTAACTGCAGAAACATATGCAACAACAAAGAATATTTTGAAATCGAAATATGGCGATAAAGATAAAATAATACAGGCTCATCTCGATTACTTAGAAAACCTAAAACCTGTCAAAAATCACTCTCCAGCAGCAATAAATGAGTTATATATTGATTGTAATCGAAGAATACAGGCTTTAGATGCATTAGGAGAAAAAACTCAATCATACGGAAGAATTTTGGCTCCTAAAATACTTCGTGCTTTTCCTCATGAAATCTGTCGTAACTGGATTGTAGTACATGCCAAATGTGAAAATTTTGGTGAAAGCGATATTTCAAAAATAATGAAATTTTTATCAGAAGAGGTCGAGGGATCAATTACTGCAAGTAATATTAAAGGTTCACTTGCTCCAGACTATCCTATTAAATCCTCCTTAGAAAATTTTAACGTGAATTCTAAATCAGTTACCAAAAGTAAAATGTCACCCTTTTGTCCTTTCTGTAAAACTGTCTGACATTGGCCTCAACAGTGCAATGTTGTAACGGACATAGACGCTCGCATACAGAAATTGAAGACTAGTAATAGATGTTTTTTGTGCACTAACCGAGGACATACCAAAAATACATACCAAGCCGAGCGGCTTGGTGGGGAGGCTGGTGGGAGAGCCTAATAGGAGTTGTCAAGCGATGTCTACGAAAGGTACTCGGACGAGCACTTCTTGACGAGGAAGGTCTGTCCACGGCCCTCATTGGAATAGAAGCCGCTCTAAACAGCCGACCTTTGTTATACGAAGATGGAAAAGATGACAGTTCCACAGCCTTAACACCAAGCCATTTCTTGACAGGACGAAAACTAACGGCCATTCCATCCAGCCCAAATAACAACACAAAGCTAAGAAAAATCTACAAGCAGCAGCAGAACTTACTCGACTGCTTTTAGAAAAAATGGTCTAAGGAATATTTGCTTCAATTGCGGTCATTTCATCAAGTTCGTAATCAGGACAATATCATTAACATCCGAATTGGCGATATTGTACTTCTACAAGAAGATGTCCGACCACGGCACATGTGGAAGAAAGCTAGAGTGGTGAACTTGCATGAAGGACGAGATGGAAAAATAAGATCCTGTGAGCTGAGAGTTAATGGTCACAATATAACCCGTCCGGTAGCTCTGGTCATCCCCCTCGAGGTCGACCAGGGTGGGGAGGATGTTAAGTTTTCAGTTTATTCTACGTGACTTTCAGTCTGATTTGCTCTCAACAAAATCCAATAAGGAGTATAGTTCGGTAACCAGGAGTTGACACTTGGCCCCGCCTACATCACGTGGTATCCGACGATACTATTTCGCTATTTTTGGGAGAAGGAGGTGAACAATCCTGAGCAAGAGTGCCATTTTGCGATTGTATGACAAAAATGTATTTCCCAATCTTCATGTTCAATTTTCAACATTAAGTATTTCATACATTTTATATTTCTCTCTTTTAAATTAACAGTTTGTCCTTTTTGAGACATTTTGCTGCTATTCATTTAATTGGCTAGAGTAACTAAAGGTATAATCACAGATGATAAAGCGAAGTAAGTGACTGAAAAGGAATTCACTGTTTGCGTTTAGCGCAAATTAAAAGTTGTCTCAATTTTAAGCGAGGACACTTTTCTAGTATTGCACCAGCGCTGAAATGAACACTTCTCCCGAGGACGTGGAACCTAGTGCTAACTCCCAACTTTTGGGTTTATGATTCTTGTTGAACTCGTAGCCTTGTAATTTTGAACCCAATCCAGAAGACTAGGCAACACCTGAATCAAGTATTGGGCAAAATTTTGACTTCGAGGAGGAATTTTCGATGGAAGTAACCCGCATTTGCATTACATGGAAACTAAATCCCCCTATCGGCAAGGGGACATTGAACCCTTGATCCCTCTACCACTGAGACATTTTTACGTCAGCACAGCTGTCTGTGCAAGCTGGATGCGGAAGTCTTATTCACCAGACATAGCTGGAATTCGAACCCGGCTCACTTCATTAAAAGGTGAACGCTCCTTCCCCTGAGCGACCACTGCTTGATAAGCATAATTGTAAAATTTCAAGATTAGGAAAGTTTTATTGTATTGACAAATTTTGTTTCTTTTAAACCATGACTGTCCGTATTTTTTATTTGTTTTAGTTTATCTTTAAGAGATTAAGCGAATGCGTTAGTGAAATATTTTTAAACTGAGAAACCTAAAAACATTTTAGCAGCTTTATTTTTGTTTCTTGTAAGACACTTGAGACATTGTCTCTTTAAGAATAGAAACTTTAATATTCTTGTGGCTTCATAAAAGTGAATGAAAGACAAAAAAGTGGAAAGAAAAAAAGTGATCGAAAGACAAGGTGAGGTTAAAAAATTTTCCATTGAATTTTTTTTTTTTTTAGCCCTTGAAGTAAAAAATCGCATCGTTAAAATGGTTCAGGTCTGATATGGTTTTTATTTATACCTGAAAGTACTTTTCTAGCCATATTGTGAAGTTTCGACATGATTAAATGCCTGTTAACTCAATTTTCTTGTAATTTTCCCAAATAGTGCTTCTTTTTGGTCAAGTCGTAACGATTTAAAACTAAGTGATTAAAATACTTAGTTAAAATTAAAATTTTTACAACCTAACGCACAAGAGTTCAAAAATTATATTGAAACTCACTTGAAGTTGTCCTTTAAAGGCTGAGGAGTAAAACTGCAGCTTGTCCGGGATACCGAAGACACAATTACTGAAAGAAGCGTAATCATCTATTGCTAAAGAAAAAAATAGTCTATACATTTTAAGAATAGTTTTGACTGGGCAAAGAATAGAACAATTGAAAAATAGAATAATAGAACAAAATGTTTACAATGAACTCTCACTCTAGATCGTATGTTCCAAAACCATGCCAAAATGTAAAATGCACTAAGTAAGCTTTTCGTTTCTGATCTCCTGAGAGAATTCGTTGAAACTTTCAAATTTTCAAAAATAATTATTGAATGCTTCTTAGTGAGATATCGATGTGTGAGGAAATGTTCCATAGTTTTAAAATGCAACAATTTCTTATTTATTATTTTCTTAACCATTAAAGTAACATATTTATATCTTATTTTATAACCGCCGTTGAGCCAGTTGTTTTTTTGCCACTACTAATATTCAACTCCGTAGCCTTGTAATTTTGAACAAATTCAGAAGGCAAGAAAACTCCTGGATCAGTACCCCCAGAGGTATGATTTGTTATGAGAAAACATAGGACTTTGATACTCGACAGGTTTAACGTGCATCAGTCACCATTTACTACATGGAGAGTCTTCGGCTGACGAGGATCTAACCCACTACCTCTTGGACATGGGCCTAATGCCGTACCAAACAGGCTCTCCTGACCTCAACATCGTAAATATTGATATTTTCAAAGCGATTAAAAAATGGCAGTTCAGCTTTTCTTCGAAGAAGCCTACTTTTCTTAAATGTTGTACAGCAGAAGCAGAACCTACTACTAAGAAAAACCTTTTTTTAAAAATTATATTGTGTCTTCTGAAATGTTGTTGTTGTTCATTTACGTCGCACTAGAGCTGCACAATGGGCTATTGGCGACGGTCTGGGAAACATCCCTGAGGATGATCCGAAGACATGCCATCAGTTTTGATCCTCTGCAGAGGGGCTAGCACCCCTGCTTTGGTAGCCCGACGACCTGCACGCGAAGTCGGGCACTTCACGGTAGAACAGTTTAACGAGGACCAATACCGCACACCCTTGCTCCCTACGCAAACTGATCCAAGTGGACTTCTGTGATCTGTTGGGAACCGTGTCTTAACGATCAGTCCACTGCGGGACGTCTTCTGAAAAGACCTCCCTTAACATATATTTTAGAATACTTTTGAAGGATGAAAAGAAAAAAAATTATACGTAAATACAATAATTTTTATATATTAATCAGGAAAAAAGAAAAAGGCTATCGACGTCGAATTAGTAAATTCTGAGGAAAGAGACACTTTAAATATCAAAACCCATGTGAATGCTAAACGGTACTGAGAAGAGTTGAAAGAACTGTATTAGAAATATTTTTGAGTTTCCTTCACCAACAAAACAAGTTTTGAGATCTTCAATACCACGTTGCTCAATAGTAATTTGTTCAATTTTAATTCACTTTCTTTCGACAGCGCCATTTGTGATCTCATAATGCGTGCATTTTTTAGTCTTCAATTTTGACTAAGATTTTCAATATATATATATATATATATATATATATATATATATACACATATATGACAGTACTTTTACTTTCGTTACTTGTAACGCCGGTACAAGTAAAAAGTACGTACTTTTACTTGTACTTCGTTACTTTTTAAATTTAGTACTTTTACTTGTACTTTCGTTACTTTTTTAGGGAAAAAGTACAAGTATTTGTAACGGAAATGTCGAATGAAATCGTTACTTTTTTTCTAAAACACGGTAAGCTTTCTTAAAAAAA
>NC_092208.1:32665634-32680470 GCF_043381705.1 Parasteatoda tepidariorum
CAGGAATCATAATATAATTTTATTAAAGTAAGGGCCAGAGCCCCAGAATGACAACCTTACATGCTGGTGGATAGGTAGAGAATAGCACATTTGACCTTGGAAAGAGGGTTTTTATATCTTTCTGGACAATATATTTAAATGTTAATGGGTCTCAGTAGCGTGGGACTGATCAATTTCCCAAGCTGCTAAAGCCACATCATCACATTTTTTGAGATAATTAGATCAATATTATTACTTTCTTGTGGGAAAAGTTTTTAAACGTTTGCGCGTTAGATAAATGCTCTATTTATGGATTATATTTAATATATAATTGTTTTAACATTACATATATATATATATGGAGCGTGATCATTGCAAAACAACTACGCTGAATCAACTGCGTGATCATTGCTAAATAGCTACGGAAACAGAGCTATCAAAATAGTAGACTGATTTAAATCTAACAAAACATTAATGTAAATTTATGACACTTTACTCTTTATTGTAATTCATTCGATATTCTGCTACTGTATTAATTACTTTTTCGTGTCCCGCAGTGGACTGATCATTAAGACACGGTTCCCAGCAGATCACCGAAGTCAAGTATCACTGGCTACGGTCAGTGTGCGGATGGGTGACCACTTGGATCAGTCTGTGTAGGGACCGAGGGTGTGCGGTTTTGGTCCTCGCTAAACTGTGCTACTGTAAAGTGCTCGACTTCGCTCAGGCTATCGGGCTATCGAAACGGGGGTGCCATGCCCTCCACAGAGGATCAAAATTGTGATGGCATGTCTTCGGATTATCCTCCGGGATGTTTTCCAAACCGTCGCCAATAGCCCATTGTGCAGCTCTAGTGCGACGTAAATTGACAACAACTGAGAATTATGTGTGAGAAAAAATAAAATGTAACTTGATTAACTATAAAATGTAATTAGATAAATTACAATAGATATAATTTAATAAATTACAATACACGATGGCACAGAGATGCATCCAAAGTTACTGGATTTGAACATGCTACCTCCACGCTTCAGACCATTTTGGAGGAAGGACAATACACTTTATCCATTGATGTTCTAGAGAAAAAGAAGTTGGCAAGAAAGTTAAAGTAATATAATTTTTTACATAAATTTATGCTTAACCATAAACTGAAATTGACATAAATTGCTTATAATACACTTATCTGCAATAGACAGTGCACAAAATAATAGCTTAAACCAAAATGTCGTTCTCAATTAGAATTTAGGGACCATCCAAGTTCCTATGATAAATCAATATCTCTGGGGGCACTGGATTGGAGATTGCTCGCGCTCTGGTTCAGGTTAAAATTATGATCTGTGGATGGATTGTGTGTGAATGTGTAAACAGTGTAAAACAGTATGTGAAGTGTGTGTTTTATCTCTTGATCTCTAGCGATCGCTTTTTCCGGACCGTCGGAAATAACACATCGTGCAACTCTAGTACGACATAAAGGAAAATACCGTACCGTACTGTAACGCCTTTTATGTTTTATTTATTTACTCAAATATTTGTAGGCGTTTGTGCTTGAATAGTTCATTAAACATTTTAATAATAATCAAATACAGCATAAAATACAATGGTAGGTATGTAGAATGCTTTTTTTCCGTGGCACTAGGGCTGCAAAATGGGCTATTGGTGACCATCTAGGAAACATTGCAGATTATGATCCGAAGGCAAGCCATTACAGTTTTGATCCTATGCTGTGGGGTTAGCTCCCTGACTTTGGTAGCCCGACGACCTGCACCTGTAGTAGAGGAGCACTTCACATTTGACCTGTTCAAAGAGCACCGATACCGTGCATCATAGGTCCCAACGCAGTCTAAGGAAAGTGATCACCAAACTGCTACTGACGGCAGCCAGTAATGCTTGACTTCGGTGTCCTACTGGGAATCATGTATTTACAATTAGTTCACAACGAGGCTATAAGACGCATAAGGGTATCACAAAGACAGAATGAAAGTAAAGTTCAGCGGTACTGCTGGAATCGAACCCTTTACCTTTATGCTTCAGAGCATTTGGAAGATGGGCAAAACTTTCCTACATACACCAGTAATATTGTATTCTGGAAAAGCTTAAAATTACTTGCCATATTTAAGGAGACCTAGAACGATTTAAAAAAGAATTACACAAAGAAAGGATAAACAACTACTGCTGGAATTGAATCCTTTACCTTCATGCTTCAGAACATTTGGAAGATGGGCAAAACTTTAGCACACATACCAGTAATATTGTATTCTGGAAAAGCATTAGGTTCCTTGCCATATTGAAGGAGACAGAAAGATTAAAAAAAGTACTACACAAAGAATGGATAAACAAATACTGCTGGAATTGAACCCTTCACCTTCATGTTTTAGAACATTTGGAAAATGGGCAAAACCTTCGAACATTCACCAGTAATATTGTATTCTGGAAAGGCCTAAAATTCTTTGTCACACTGAAGAAGACTTAGATTTAAAAAAGAACTACATAAAGAAAGGATAGCAAGGGGGATAAAAGCGAGTAGCAGAGATCCCCCCCACATCATCATCAACGGTCAACGGTCAAGAAAGGATAAACAAAAATGCTTCTCAGCTTCAGTTTGTTGCGGTAATCGAACCAGATATCTTCATGCCTCTGAGTGTTTGACGGAAGGATGGTGTATGCACTACATAAAGGTGTAACTGTCACTGAATATACGCCAATGCGTTTAGCCTTATGCTAGTATAAAAGATGGGTTAAAGTTGCGAAAATTGCGGTCAATGTTATCTTGTAGCTAAGAACGAAATCATCTCTTGGAAGAATGGCTAGGTATAAAAATGGTTGATTTTGCTTTTAATTTCTTATGTTGTATTTTAAATTGGGTATCGTTGAAATACAATTAAATTTGTACTAAAATTAATTGAAACTTGCCTCGATAATACTTAGAAATTTTAGGGAAATGTTTTTTACTTTTTGCTGTTTACCTTTTGCAGTGCTTCAGAATTTATCGTATGAAGAAAATTTTATCTGAAAATCCAATTATTTGACTTTTATAAATTTAATTAATAAATGTTTTATATTTAAGTTCAATTATTGTACTTTTCTAGATATCAACCAGTAAAGCTCGCCCATTGTGTGTTTGAAGCTATTGGTGGATGCGATAAGAGAAAGCCACCTGTGATTTTTATGCATTCCATGTTGTGCTCTAAGGAAGTGTGGGACCCTATACCTCAGCGAGTGGCAGAATTGACTAAGAGAAAGGTATATGTAAAACATTTATACCTTCAATTAGTAGAACGTCTAATTTAGGTAGTGCATTAGTAAATTTAGGTAGTTTTAACATCAAATTTGATTAATTCAAATTTAAGTCTCTAAGCTCATTCTCAAAATATTAACTGTTTTGGCTTAAACTCCAACTACTCGATATATTTGTATCAGTAATCAATTCTGTTTATAAACAACTTCTATATACTCTTCAAACATTCATGTAGACCTCTCAGATAAGCTATCTTACAAAAAATCTTAGCTTAATTTAGTTAATAACCTTAATATTCAAGCACTTTTAATTTGCTTAATATAAAACTAAATCTTTTATTTCTAAAATCTTGACTCTTAACTTAATAGTTCTTGCCCGTAATAACCTATTTCAATTCAGTTTTTACTCGAATAGAATTATTAAATTTAAGTTTGTTAATTTTTTCTGAAATAATTATTGAAGTTTCTGTCACATTAAATGTACAATAAATTAAGGGAAGGGTTTATCCACATTAATAAGAGTTTTAATGAAAACTACTTAAAAGCGGATTTGCCATCTGGAAGTCCAAGCTCAAATCCAGAATTTTTCTAGTTTGATTAGGTTTTAATTTTTTAATAAAATACTTTATTCAACATTCAAAAATCTAAATATCATAACTGCGATACCAAAAGTTTGACTTGTTTTAAAAGTTTACTTCGTCAATCCTATCAATAGCTTGTTTTAAAGCAACAAGTCCATTTTTACGAACGGGTGGAAGGTTTCTAATTCTATGCAATTGCACTTCTCATGTCTACATTCTTTTTAGTTATGTATTGAATATGAGTTTAACCGTAAGTCAGAATTTATTAATATTTCGACGTTTACCTTGATTACTCAACGTTTCATTAAGACACTGTTTAATGATTTCGTCCTCTCTGCCATTTTACTCTAGTAAACTCAAAATTAAAAACTTATTGAATTGGAAAATCCATCGGAATTGTCTAACAAAAGCGTACTGTTGCATTTCCCACTTATAATATTGCTTTAGCAGACTTTCTGATCTAAAGTACTACACTAGTGCGTCAAATCTTTATAGTAATAATTGTCTTTAGTACCTTCAGATTTGCATTAAAAGCAAACAATTCTACTTTATCATTAAGGATATTTTATTATAAGTAATAATTCCCACTCTTTAGTGTAATCAACATTATTTAATCCAGGTCTTTACTTACGACGCCAGAAACCATGGTGAAAGTGAGATTACAAAGGATTCTAGTTTCCATAACAATCTTCAGGACCTCTACACTTTCATGGATCGTATGGATATCAAAGATTCTGTTTTGGTCGGTCACAGTTTTGGAGGATCGACTGCCATCAGTGCTGCATTGCAGGAAGTAAGATATACGAATTATATGCAAAAGTTAAGGACATCTTTCTTATTTTTCCTCAACTAAGCATTTTGTTACATCAGACTACTAAATTGACCCGTGCTGAGGCATTCTCTTTTTGAGGGATGTTGCCCGTCTTCATAACTGAAAAGCTGGTAAACTTTCAACATATTCGTTTAAAACGTTAATGTGTTAGACATAACATTAATACGTATTTGTTACAACCTTACGTAGTTGAGCTATATCATGCTCGATTATGTGGAACAACTGAATTGGTCAATTAAGTTTTAATTTGCACTGTGTTACATATCAAGGATATCAAAATTTTATATTATATTATGGTCCAAGTGGCTTCAAGGTTTGTTAGCTAAATTAGAGATTTATACTTCACTATGTGTATTTCAGCATCTGGGAATTTTCAATGTATTTCATTTTAAAATATTGCTTAAAAGATGATTACAATTTATTCAAAACTTAATTATTTATTGCTACCGCAAGTGTATTGTAATTTAGGTACTGTTTGTTTATAAAAGTGAAAACTATGAGAAATTACGATACGCAGAGTGTAAGGGAATACCTTGTCTCATCTCACCCCAATTTTGAAGGAAGCAGATCATGCGTATTCAGACACGAAAATAAAAATATAAATGTCAGTTCTATTTAAGGAATAAATGTCTTAAGGCATTTTGAACGTTGTAGACTAAAAAATTTTTTCTTGAAAAAGTTTCATACGAAAGATACATCGAAAGGTCTAGACATGTCATTAAATTCATGTCTATTTTAATGTCTTGGAAAAATTGTTTAAGGAAATTAAAGAATTTCCTGGAATTAACTCTACAAAAAGTAAATACCGAGCAAAATATATTTTTCTGGCACTTTTGCTTAAACCTTTTTAAAATTTTTAGCTCTAGCTTTATTAGTTTTATCCCACTTTATCAATAAATTTAACTTTCAATCGAGCAAAAGTGTATTAAAAGTTTACTTTTAACTCTGCCAAGTTTTCTCAACCACTTTTTTCTTGTAATCTAACCAAAACCTGGTAAATGTTTAGGCATGATAGCGTAGTAAAATAAGGTTTTTATGAATTTACTTTTAGCCAAAGAAAGTTGAGAAAGCTTTTATTGTGGACATGTATGTGAAGAATATTCCTCGAGAATTGATTGACAGATCCCTCACAATAATGAACATTTGGACAGAGGTAATCAGAAATCTTCCCAAAGACATCCTCGAAGTCGATATCCGTAGAACAATGCTACAACTTCTAGTCGAAAAATTACCTGAAGAAATGGTAAATATTCCATTTTAACATCTAAAATTTGAGACTCGTTTTATCAACATCGTAAAATGTGTATAAATCTAGAAATTTAAATTCCTATAGGTCTAAATTTTACTACTTAAAGTAATGAATTATTCATAATAAATAATCCGCAATCTCAAACTTAATTTATAAAATGTAAGGAAGCCTGGATTAGTGAAGGAATAAGGTCAAAACATTTTTAATAATGGTTCTGTCCTTTAAGGTTAATACAGGGTTTTTTAAAATTGTAATCAAACCAAACTAAATGTTAACATTGTATTAAACAAATCGTTGTTAAACTAGTTTGTCATTACGAACGTTTAAAAAGTGCCGAATGAAAACTGTTTTTGGAAATATCTGTAAACTTAATTTATGAAACTTATAATATTAAACGTGAAACAATTTTTATAACTAAAATCATTTTAGTAGTTTATTTTGATGCTTGTTATTAAAATTGCTTGACTATATCAACTGCTGTATACATGAACTATTTACATTTTAATTCTGAAAACTTCAGTGGATTTTGCTTTAACTAAGTCAATGGTAAAGTAAATTTTTCTATTTTACTTTATATGCATTGCCTAAATACGGTCGCCATACTTCATAAAAATAAACTAAATTTTTAGTCTCGTGCAAAGGCACAATATCTCAAAACAAAGAAACCAAGCAGTTCAACATATCGAAAATGAGTCTTCAGGATTTATATCCGGTGTTTTAACAATTTCATTATGTGATTTTTAAAAATTGCCTTTGTTTTCAGTAAAATTTTAAAAGTTTAAAATTAAAGAAAATTAAAAGTATCTTCCAAAGCTAGTGCTCGTCAGTTTTGCAATAAATGTCGCGGATATTTTTTTATTTAAAATTTGATCTACATTCTCGAACATGTTAGCTTCCTAATATTATATAAAATGTTTCTGTCTGTAAAATACCACTAGTAAGTAGATTTAAGGACTATAGTAACCTTTTAAGAATTTTCACGTGCATCTTTCAATTTTAGAGAATTTTTACTTGGATTAAATGCTTTACGTCGCGTAATGTACATGCATTTCGTTCGCGTATTACTTTATCATTCTTATCTGAAATTCACGTATGCAGGCTTTATTATTGTAGTAAGGGGCTCCTTCACTGTTCCGTAACTTTCACCAGCAGTGCTGGTGAAAGAATTTCTTGAGCTCCAGTTTATACTAAAAGCGGTGCCCTTACCTCAGGTTTGGAAGAGTATTACTTTTAAAAAACCTACCTTAATCGTCTTGCTTTTATAATTATATGGCTGTAAAGAAATTATAATATTTCTCGCGGATAATTATAAAATCTATCCATACTAAATCTTGCTTTGGGGAACACTTGAAAAAGAAATTGCAATGAATGCTTTCAAGGGTAAAAAAGGGAACCGTATGTTTAAATATGAATGACGTATAGTGATCTAGAATAAATGCTTATTAAAAGTACTATTTTAATGAGAATAATCTTTTGCGATGTGTTTTTATATATAAACAACGCAGTCTCTAAAATTTTTGAGGCTTTGTTTTCGATAAACGTAACGTTCGTGTGTCATTGCGTTAGAAATTCTTTCAAAAATGAGAATTTCGTTTTATATTCCTGTTAAACAATTGTTAGGTTTATAAATATTTAAGTATTTATTCATTAGACTATTTTCTAAAATGTGTTAAAATGGTTCGCCCCTAAATAAATTCACTGCTATTTATTGCAGACTTTTAGTAATTCGCATATTCTCTGATCCATTGATTAGTATCCTTTTATTCTTTCTTTGCTCACTCGCTGTAACTAAAATTGCTCATTGTCAGTTCTTATGACTAAGCGATGAGCCTACTGGTGATAAGCTGTTAATGAAGTATAGCATCATAAAAATAGGTTTAAAATGACACTGCGTAAAACACTTAAGAATCGACAATCGTCATAGCAATATTGAATGGTTATTCCTATAAAATAACTTCTGGGTAAGATTAGTAATATTTGTCAGAGTAGAGAATATCTATTTAAAACTGTTTTCAGAAATAAATGAAACCTTCATATAACGCTAAATATAACAGTAATAAACATTTACGTAACTTGGATGAATAAATAAGTTATACAATCCTCTATTAGCAAATAATTTAAGTCTTTAGTTTTCAAGAAATGTTTAATTGTTTCAAATATAAGAACAGCCTATATAAAATATAGTGAAATTGTATATATGCTTCCTGTTAGCTTAAAATTTACTATGATCTTGGTAAATTTTATCTTGAAGACAGCCTTTTGATCCTGCATCGGAATAGCCCCAATTTATTAATAGCGGATATTTGAAGGAGAAACTTTACTTGTATTTGGTTTCAAAATGTAATTTAATTGTTTTCTACATGAAATAAGATTTGTATCGGTAAGTCACGCTTTAGTACGTTTTGCCCACAAGCTCAATTGAGACTAAATTTCAGCTCTTGCTCATTCTCAAAGGGCACTCCTTTCCCGGTCCTTTTGAGAATATTCTTTTGTTTGTTTTTTGTTTGGATTTCTTGAATCATAAATCTCTACAGAAAAGATCTTTCTTGGACAACACAGAACCTAGCATATTCAATTTCAAACGAGTAGTTTTTCTGCTATACATTCTTACCATCTTTAGTAAAATATTAACCATAAATAGTTAACCTAAGAATATATAGTTAATAGAAATATACTCTCTGGGTGTTCGGTCGACTTGCCCTCCCCTTTCACCAGCCCTGCTCGCCAGTTTGAAACTCATCAGCCTAATTTAAACAAGACTTTCTACAGCGAGTGTACTGTAATATAATGGAAATGTTTCCAGAATTTTGCTTCTGTTAGGTAGCAACGTTTGGAGCAATATAATCCACATTTAATGTATAAAGTTCTGTTCAGCTTTTCTTACCTGCTTCATATTTAATGCTAAATGTTTATTTCTTTGAAAGATTTAGAAATTTTAACGTCTGACATATCTATTTTGTAAATTCTTGGTAATTTTCTTTTCAATAGAAACTCCAATCTGAACACAGACCTTACCTGACGATCATGTACAAAAGAAAACCAGATGGAGGACATGATGTGCTTTTCAACGCCGAAGCTCTTGCTGATGCTCTCAAACAATACCAGGACTCTCCCATTGTCCACAGTGGACAATATGATGGTCCTGCTTACTTCCTTTATGGATCCCCATCACCATTCAATGTGTAAGTAACCGTTATTTTGATATCTACTTGACTAATTCGTATATCTAGTTAAGTTTAGGCAAAACTAACTTATACTGCTTCCTTACTCTGCCTAAGCACATTCAATACGATATAATTCAGCGGTCAAAAACATGTAAATAGAGTTTATCGATCCTAAATTTTATCTTTATCTTGGGTCAAGGTCTTGAATATCAAAAGCTATATAGAATTTAGCTTGTTAAATTTAATGTCATCACTGTATTTGGGGATTTTAGACTATACAAATTGTAAAATCTGTAACTAGACAAATCTCTTAAAGACTTAGAATTATTCTTGCAAGATTTTTTTAAATTGAACTTTTTTTTTAATGGCGGGCAATTGGTACTACTGTCCATTGGCCACATAAAGTGCCAGAACTGCCAACTCTCTTTTCGTTACCCAGTGGGCACCTGTTGCCAAGCCACGGCGGTGGAGCAGCGTCGCCTACGTCACACTACCACAACCCGTTTAAAGGGCGGGTCACATTCACACAAAGGAGAAAGGACATAGAACACAGAGAGAAAGAAATATACATGCCTTGCCCGGGATTCGAACCCATAATCTTTCTGATGCAAGGACACTTCCCTGCCCCTTACCCAGGCTGGTCGGCTTAAATTAAACTAAGACAGTGAATTGAGCAATGCGATTGGAAAAAAATTTGTATATCGGATGAATCCATTGTGTTTCTAAGGAAATTAGTCAGTACCACTGTTTAACTCAAATTTTAGTACTTTTGACAATAGTTTTGTTACATATTAGTGGTACTTAATAATCTAGCTGCATAAATTAGTTTGCTCCTAATTTTAGTTCTAATTAAACCATGAATATTGTCGTAGACGCACAATACATTTTTGAGCTTAAGTCGATTCAACAGATGAAACCACTGCAGCTTTTTCAAGCTTGTTTTACAAGGCGTTGACTAATTCGTAAGAAAATAACTCAGTTCAAACATGTGGCTTAAAAATAAGAAAGTTTGATAGTCAACTTCCCAGTTTCATGATTGCTTCGTTAGTCAAATATAAAACGTTCCTTAATTTTTAATTCTTTAACAGTAAATCTTAACCTTCCTAAAGTTTTAATTACTCTTTAATTTTAACTATTTCATATAGTACATTCATATTTTAAATTTTTTTTTTAATGTAGAAGTTCCGAGGAGGCAGACATCAAGAAACACTTTCCAAAGGCAGAGATGATTGAATTCAAAGGTTGTAAACATCATCTTTTTTTGGATTTTCCTGACAAATTCGTGGACACACTTGTTAAACGAATAGAATAAGGATGCAAGTGTGACTTTACTTAGTGACATATTTTAATATATCCAGAGCAAAGCTCTAAGTATTTTTAATCTAAATATACGAATTACAGTTAATAAAATTTTCTTGTTCCCTACTCTATAGTTTTATTTATAATATTCAAATTAGTTTTACAATTTCTTTTTAACTAGCCGAGGAAGCAACAAGACTTTGAAATACTTAACTAATTCGAACAAATACGTTGAAAAGACTAAAGTACCTGCAAGGTGGTAAGAGAGTCGGGGATTTGAGTTCTATTGAATTATTCATTTCACGAAACTTATTTTAATTTAGCATTTTTATTAGTTTAGCGTGCTCTAAACAAGTTTAAGCAAAGTAAACTAGTTTTAGTGCCCAGAAGTTTATCGAAATTTTCTATTGGGAAAGTCTGTAAAATTTAGTCCTGTGTTAGCTATATCAAAAAATCGGCACCTTATAAAATATGTGAGCATGCTTTAAATTAGTGTTTTAGATTTTTTATTCTAAATAAACAAGATCCCTTAAAATTTTACAAATTCTAAATTTGATAAATAGTATTTTTCCAGTTTAGGATCTTTCTAATTTTAATATTAATAGACTTTCTCTCATCAACGAACAAAAGGATGAGAATAAAAATAGTAAACAAAATTATTAAATCAACTTTTAGTTATTCTAGATATCTATAAACAATAAGTTTTATCTATATCTTCAGTGGTACAAATTTTAGTCTTCCAGGCTTTTATCTTTGTTTTGTGTAGAAAAAACGTATTGCATATAATAATGGAAAAATTCATGGCTGGAAAATGAAAAACAAGGTTCGTTTGACTTGGAAATTAAAATCTAAGCAGAACTTTGGAACTGACTTATATGTTGCTATTTTATATATTTCGGTACGAAATTTAATTTTATCTCCCTGAATTATGAACACTTTGGCCTAGTTTTAGACAGTGACCTATTGACAGAATTTAACGCAGTACAGGATAATTTATTAATGTTTTACAGTCGAGTGATTTGTATTGTGCATTTCATAGAGATGGGTTCACTTGGTAAAATCAACATTTGTCTAATAAGTTTGTCCAAATGTTAATTTTGACTTATATTCATTTGTGCAGATAAAAAAAACATTTGAACTTAAACCGTTTGAATATTAATGCAATTTCAAAATCTTTTAAAAGTTAAATCTATAAAAGCGACTTTGGAATAGAATGCAAACTTAAAAAAAAAATACAAATGAAAATTTAAAAAAATCCATTTGAACTATGATATTTGTTATGCCTATAAGTTGATCAAGTTTGTCGAATATAGAAAGGCTTAGGTAAAAATCAAAGTATACTGTTAGTCAAGTAATTATAGCAAAGAAAGGGTGCTTCCTCGAAAAATAAAGATAATTTTTAGACAAAAATTTGTTATTATAGAGGCTTCTTAAAAACTCCCAAACTTGCACGCTTCCCCCTATTTTAAGAAAAATGAGCTAATTTAGATTTTTTTCAATAAATTCAAGAGAGACGTTGTTTCCTTTTTCTTAATGGAAGATAGAAATTAACGGAGAGATAATCTAACGTATAGTTAAAAGTTATAAGGGATTTATACTCAAATTTGAACTTTCAGTTTACTCATCTAAGATTGTTTAGATATCTTTTTTTTCTTACGTTGTATTAAATGAGTCTTTAAGCAAGTCAAAAGAGCGAATATTACAAAAGTTGTAAGAGTTCTCGAGCATAAAGTGCTGTTTTTAGCATCTTATTTTTTACTTTGCTATAAGGAGCTTTCAGGATATATTTTTCTGAGAATTTTTTTTACTGAATTAAATGAGAAAATTTGAAATAATAATACACATTAGATTTACTTGATTAGTGTAAATATTCCTTAACTTTTAAGGATTTTCTATATAATAAGTGAAATTCGAAATTAAAAACTTTTCAAATATTAGCCCTTACTCGTTCATGCTTGTTCTAATTCGATAAAGCTAGGAAAAATAAACATAGGAAAATATACCTCACTTCTATGTATAGCAGCGTGCAAGTAAGTGCAATATTACACTTTTTGTGCTGACATATCGCTTATAACTTTTAAACTATGAGTCTGGTAGTCTTTAAATCGGTCTCATTCAATTAAGTGCATTTTGGAAACAATACCTCTGTTGCATATCTTGGTGTCATTCTCTTTAAAGTGAAAAAAAATTCCGAATATATACTTTACATTACTATCCAGATTCTATTTAAACTTGAAAAGTGTATACAAAAGTATGTGTAAAAAGAACTTTTTTTTATAAAACTCTTGCAACTTAGAAACTATTTATTCAACTGACTAGTGCATAATCTCATTTGATACAGCTTAAAATATAAGTAGGAGAAAATGTCTTGCTAGTTTAAGTATCAATACCCGATGCATAAATAGTCCCAAGTACAAATTTATTCTTTTTGTACATAAACCCTCATAACTTCTAATTTATTTGTCTGATAGTCTTTAAACTGGTTTCATTCAACTCCGTGTGAAAAAGTATTTCGGAAACAATTCCTCAGTCGCATATCTTGGCGAAATGTATTCCCTCAAAGAAGGGGGACGATTTCAGGTATTATTTACAATTGCATAAAAGATCATCCTATCAAAAAAATGGTTATAATCTTTCGAAGAAAAATTCTAATTTTACTATCTATCGAATGGCCAAAAGTAAGTATCACTCGAGAGACAAGTAGCATAAAAATGCTGAGTTGTAGGTTCAAAATGCGGATATGACTCGGTTCTGTAAATTTACAGTATAGTATTGGTTATAGCAATTGCATAAATTTTCAGACTCGTGTGCTCAAAATAGTCTTATGAACCTTTGTCAAGTAGAAAAGGACAGATAGCACAATAGGAGAGACAGCACCAAGTAGAACCGTCTCCTCAACAGCATAGTATAATATACTTAATATGACATGAGAAAATAAATAAGATATATATACTGGGTTACTTCGGAAATTGAACCCACTATCTGTTTGCTTTAGAACATATAGTGGAAGAACCTTGCCCATAATAAAATACGCAAATGTGTACTTGCTCACATATACAACAGAATATAGAAACATGCTTAAATTTGCTGGCATATACATAGAACATATACATAGAAACATGCTCAAATTTGCTGGCATTCGAACAGCTTATATGTCCTCGTCAAATTAACGAACATGTATCGCAGAGTTTCATCTAACGAATGATGAAATTAAAGTTATTGTGGAAATCGAATCCGCAACCTCAACACTATATCGGAAAAGAACGCAGATTTATAAATTAGTTTAAATATAAAGTGTTTTGGCTCTCAGTACAAAGAACTGCTTATAAACTATGAAAATATGGAAGAAATCAGAGATAAATGGTTTATGCCTCCAGAGTTGCGACGAGAATCGAACCCTCTGCCTCCATGTTATAAAAAGTTAGGTGAAATGGAAGCAATGGAGACTTCAAGATAATTGAGAAGGCTTTCTCGTAGCTTTTTTTAAGTTCGCGTAAGTATATTCAGCACAATGCAATTATTACAAAATGCTTGTATATACATTTGCTTAAAGAGCTTGCGTAAAACATTTTAAAGTGAAAATGCTTAATTTCTTTAGCATTCTTAAATATGCATTAAACTTTGTAACTATAATAAAAGCGAGATGCACACCACTAAGGCTGCCTGCCTACTTTATCCTTCATGCTACCTTTTTTGTAAAGGGCTTATAAGCCGGCTTTTCAATGACTACACAAGCTTTCCTATTTGCATGTAACAATAAAATAAAGGGGCCTCCCTGGCCGAGCGGTATCGCCGGTCCAAACGCTCTGTTAAGCGTGGAGGTAGCGGGTTCGAATCCCGCCGTAACCCTGGATGTATTCTTTGTGATGTCTTCCTCTGAATTGTTCTATCTGTATTTACTATTTGGCAATGACTTATAAGCCTATATATTGAGCACACAAGTCAGCAAATGTATGTAATTTCAATAAATCAATAAATCATAAAATAAAGCGTTTTTTTTTCACTCGATCTCTACTTTTAATCCAGTAATACTTTTCTCTTTGCATGAAAAACTGTGATCCTAAAGTATTTTCGGTAAAAATTATAAGTATTATCTCATAAAGATGTCTAGGTAAGAAAAGTTTTCTTATACGATAAGCATTTTCCAGAGTTATGTTTGCATTTTATATTAATTTTGTTTCGTATCATGTCAGAGTAAACAATACTACGTTTTCGAAATGTATTTTAAGTTCTCTAAATTATACTTTGCTTCAGTTCTTGAAATATACAATGCGTACAACGTTAATATTTATGGGACGTATAATTAAATCGAACTGTAAAAACTTGATAATATTTCTAGCAAAAACTGAATCAAAAATTTAATAGAAAGAAAATTGGGAAAAGTAATACGTCCCTTTAAATGAACACGAGCAAAATAATAAACTCATCGATCTAAATAGATATTTAAATGTAAATAAAAAATAATAAAGAGAAAAATAATAATTGCTCATTATGTTTC
>NC_092208.1:32680621-32691625 GCF_043381705.1 Parasteatoda tepidariorum
ATGGCATGTTGTAGGATCATCCTCAGGGATGTTTCCCAGACCGTCGCCAATAGCCCATTGTGCAGCTCTAGTGCGACGTAAATTAACAACAGCAACAACAACATAGAACATATACATAGAAACATGCTCAAATTTGCTGGCATTCGAACAGCTTATATGTCCTCGTCAAATTAACGATCATGTATCACAGAGTTTCATCTAACGAATGATGAAATTAAAGTTATTGTGGAAATCTAATCTGCAACCTCAGCACTATATCGGAAAAGAACGCAGATTTATAAATTAGTTTAAATATAAAGTGTTTTGGCTCTCAGTACAAATGATGGCTGGTAAACTATAAAAATATGGAAGAAATCAGAGATAAATGGTTTATGCCTCCAGAGTTGCTACGAGAATCGAACCCTCTACCTCCACGTTGTCAAAAGTTAGGTGAAATAGAGGCAATGGAGACTTCAAGATAATTGAGAGGCCTTTCTCGTAGCATTTTGTAAGTCCACGTACGTATATTTAGCGCAATGCACTTACTACAAAATGTTTTTATATATATTTGCGTAAAACATTTTTAAGTGAAAATGCGTAATTTCTTTAGCATCCTTAAATATGCAATTAGCTTTGTAACTATAATAAAAGAGAGAAGCGCACCACTAAGGCTGTCTGCCTACTTTATCCTTGATGATAGTTTTTTTTTGTAAAGAGCTTATAAGCCGTCTTTTCAATGACTATACAAGTCTTCATATTTATATGTAACAATACAATAAAACGGTTTTTGAGGCCTCCTTGGCCGAGAGGTATCGCCCGCCAAACGCTCTGTTAATCGTGGAGGTGGCGGGTTCGAATCCCGCCCGAACGCTCAATGCATTCTTTGTGATGTCCTTATCTGTATTGAGCTATCTGTCCATCTACTTAACAACGGTTTATAAGCCTTAATTGAGCACACAAGCCTGCAAATGTATGTTGTACCAATGAACATTATAAACACGTTTTTTTCCACACGATCTCGACTTTTAATCCAGTAATACTTTTCCTTTTGCATGAAAAGCTGTGATCTTAGCTTATTTTCGGCAAACATTACAAGTATCATCTCATAAAGATGTCCAGGTAAGAAAAGTTTTCTTATACGATAAGCAATTTCCAAAGTTATGTTTGCATTTTATTTCAATTTAGATTTGTATCATGTCAGAGTAAACAATACTACGTTTTTTAAATGTGTTTTAAGTTCTCTAAATTATACTTTACTTCATTGCTTGAAAATTACAATGCGTACAACGTTAATATTTATGGGACGTATAATTGAACTGTAAGAACTTAAAGAAAGAAAATTGGGAAAAGTAATATATGCCCCTTTTAATGAACACGAGCAAAACAATAAACTCATCGATCTAAATAGATATTTAAATGTAAAAAAAAAAAAAAAAANGAAAATCTTATTTTATCATCCTTAAATTAAAAAAAAAAAAAAAAATAAATAAACAGAAAAATAATAAATTGCTCATTATTGATAATTACCTGGAACTAATTTGATTAAGTTTCAATTTTAAATAAACAAAAATAACATCAATCGCATTATTTTTTTAATTTATTGTGTTTTTAAAAGGTACGAATTTTATTGTTTTCCTTAATACTTTAAGTCAAGGTTCAGATTCAAACTTTTGAGAGCAACTCGAAACAACTCTTTGAGAGGTAAGAATTTGTTTTTAAATAAAACACCAGAATTGTCAAAATTATTTGATTTGATTTGACTACAGTAGAATAATTTATTCAAATATTTTTTTCAATATTATTTAGTATTAGGAGAAATTTGTCTTCTTGGAGGACTTTTTAATGGAGTGAATCCTCATTTGCGTTGCATGGAGAGGAAAACCATGAAAATCGTCCATGGTTAGCTCGAGGACAAGGAGATTCCAACCCATGATCCGTCTAAACCTGAGAATATTTTACGTCAGCCCTGAGGTTGATGCGAACAGAATTCGTATCAACCAGCCAAGATGGTATTCGAACCTGCTCATGTCATTGAGGGGCTAACGGTCTGCCCCCAGGGCCACCACGGCTCTTACGATGTTATTTTGAAAAGTACCTGATTTGAAAAACCATTCTTCTATACATAGATCCTATGAACTTATAAATCCATGACAAAAATTAACAAGTAGGGAGAGTGACCGTTGGTGAGGTACTAGTACCAGGAGTCAGACGCTATGCGTGCACCAGTACCTGAAATTTCCCTTTTCTTAAACTAAATTTCGTTATAGAGATGTTTAATAAATTCATTTATGAAATTTAAATAGATTTCACAATGTCAACCAAGCTTATGAATTTTAATCTTTGGGACAACGAATTTCTATTGTTTTATACTGCCATGCATACGAATAATCTTATCATTCAGCAAAAGAAAAAGTAAATGTTCCTTTATTCGCTTTTGTGGCGATACATTCATTTTTAATTAAATACGAGCATGCATGAAAAATATTGAAATTTTCCTGAAAATACGTAAGCACACTGTTTCTTAAATAATTTGAATGCCATCATTGTGAGGTATTTTTGCATCAAAAGTTTAAGATTATTTAGAGTTTTAAAAATGCTAGCTTACTTGATTTTATGTTCAGAATATTTATTTGGCAATTGCGATAATTGAAGAACTTTTCATGGGAAAAATTTATTGGTGATGTACAACTTTTGGACTGGATTTCTTGAGATTAAAGTTTTAAACATTTTCCTTAAAGAATGCCTTTAATGTTTGTTTTTGGAATCCTTATCAAAAATGAAAACTAGATATAAACTCTAAGTCCACTCTAAGTTGCAATTTATAATTTTAATCAGGATAAAAGAAAAGCGATACCCCATTACCGTAGAGGAAGTTAGAACTAATAAGGCACTGAAAGATGCTTAATTTGTAGTTGAAATTTGAAGTTGTTTCCAATAGTCTCTTTTATTTCATGCTTTGTTCCACTCACAATCAAACCAATTTTGGTGTTTATTACACTTTCTTTCCTTCTATGGGATTTGTCAGACTTTCATAGCGTTTTCGTGTTTTCCTCTGTTAAATATTAATTTTCGACCCCTAACATGAATAATTTCACTTATAATAATTTAAAACTGCATATTATGAACAGTCTATACAAAAATCCATACATTGAATAACTTTTATTTGAATAAATTTTGATTTTTCATCACTCTGTGGATGAAGTCACTAAATGATAATCTGAGCATTTCTTTGTAAGTTTTATGTACTTTTGGCTATACGAGCAGAAAATTTAACGCTGAGTGCAAACACTATGATTAAAATAGCTTAAATGGATGATTAAGGCTTACAGATTTCTCCAAATTGAAGCTTTGCTTGCAAGTTAACGTCAAAGTGAAATGTTTATCATTGTATAAATTTTCAATGCAATAATTTAAAATCCAAATCCACTGCAATGTCATTTATGACAAACCCCTACTTACATCTACAATTAAAAAATTTCTTATAGATATTATCAACCAATCAAGATTGCCCATCGAGTGTTTGAAGCTTCTGGAGGAAGTTGTTCTATATGCCCTTACATTCTTTTGCATGGTTTGATGGAGAACAAGGAAAATTGGAAAGCTATACCTCAACTTTTGGCTGACGTAACAAAGAGGAAGGTATGCTTGTCGCTTACTATTTAAATGTTTCCATAGTTACTTAATTATTTGGAGTAAAAACAAGTTTTACATGTGATTAATATTTAAATACCTTATATTACTTCTCACAAGAATGCACTTTGAACTATTTAGATGAAAATTTGTTAAAACCCCGCTCACTTAAGGTCACTGAAGTGTTTTGGGGAAATTTATTTTCATTGTATCGGTGAAATTTTAATGAATTTCTTTTAGTTATACAAGACTATCGCGAAAAGTTTTATAAGCTTCTCACTTGTACAGCTTTCTTTATATGGTTGTAAATCAATGAATCAGTTTAGTGAAACACTTTCTTTGCATCTTTTAATTTTTCAGTGAAAACGTATTCAATTACCAATTCAAGAAAAAAGATTGATAATTTAAATTTTTTTCTGTTTTTCTATCCCTTTAACCCCATAAAAATGATTTAAATTTAACTCTGGTATGAAAGATGAAAAAAATTATTTTAAGGTAAATTATAAAAATTAATGTCTTTTAAAAAAATCGGTTGATGATGCAAAATCTTTTATGTAAATAATTAGTATTAAGTAGTAGTTCCCAATTTCTTTTACCTTATCTTCTTAATTATTACTAAAACATCATATACCTTTATACTTGCATAAAAAAAAACTTTATATATATATATATATATATGTATATGTATATGTATATGTATATGTATATGTGTGTATGTATGTGTATATTTATGAGTATATGTATATATATATATAATGAAATACATATTTTAGGTTTATACTTATGATGCTAGAAATCATGGCGAAAGTGAACACTCAATGGATTCCAATTTTGATAACAATATTTATGATCTATATCACTTCATGGATAAAATAGAGGTGTATCGAGCTGTTTTAGTGGGTCATAATATGGGTGGAATGACTGCTATCCAAGCTGCCTTACAGCAGGTAGGTTTAAATGATTTTTTGATTAATGACATTTTATGACCGGGATGATTTTGAATTAGTATTAGAAAATCTGCAAGTATGTTAGTCAGAAACATAAGAAGCAAAATTAAAGAATATTTTTTCACAAGCGCGAAGGCTCCTGTGGCGCAGTCGAAAAAAGGGTTGTTAGCAAAAAAAGTCAAGAAGTTTAAGAAAGTGGTACTAGTTCAGGCAGTGTGCTTACGTCGTCTACTCGGGGACGAACTAACGTGACATTCCTAAGGCTGTAAAGAAAAAGTCTTGAAGGACGGGGGTTCTGGCGCTTGGTTAGTGTTGGGTAGTGAGTTGTCACAAACGTACCAACAAAACCAACCTCAGAAAGATGCGAGAGAGATCAAAAATAACATTACTACTTTAAATATAAAAAAAAATTAAAGTTAAATTTAAATCAAGTGGTTGAAATTTGCAGGTGTAATGCAAATATTACTTATCAGAAAATGGTAATGCATAATAATTTCATTCATATTCACAGAAGAAACCCTTTGACAGTTATGGTTTCTAATTGTTCCACTGACGCATGTACAATCACATCTCTTACTGCTTAAAATAAAGTGTTAGAAAGCTGGTTATTAATTCATAGAGCAAAGCATCGCACACAAAACAGATAGCTGAACTGGATCGTGGGTTTTTATTATATTGAAAGACATAATTATAAATATTTGTTCCCTTTTCTTTGTTTATTGTGTCATTAAATTCCTGTTGTAAATGAACTTAATATTTGATAAATAGTTGCTATTAAAATGAATTTACGAGAGAAAAACTGTCTATATTATGCAAAAAAATGGTAAAAAGTGATTTGGACAGTTTAAAATCACTTCTAAAATTAGTTTTGTTATCTCAAAATGCCAGCCAGATGGTGGAGTGGTTAGCGTGCCTGACTGCGAAGCCAGTGACTGCGGGTTTGAATCCCGCTCAGGACATGGATGTTTCTCTCTGTGTGTTGTTCTCTATTGTGCGATATGTGAATGTGGCCCACCCTATAAAACAGGTACCTATGGCAGTGCAGCGAATTTTATATTTTATGAATTTTATATTTCAGCCCGACAGAATAGAGCAGGCATTTATTGTGGACATGAATGTTGAGAAAATGCCATGCGAAAGAGTTAATCAATATTTAGTATACATGAAATCATTAGCAGTAAATCTTCGTTATGTTCCTGACGATCTTCCAAGACCAAATATGGCATTAGTTCGCTATCCTCCCTCCAATGAAGAATTGAAGAATATGGTTGGTATATGACTTTTATGTATTAACGTTGACACCTGAGTGTGCTGCACCAACAGCTGTTTCTTGAGTGCGGCATATTGTTGGAACAATATTTCATACGAACTTGATGAGTTGGAAACTTAATTTAATTTTGGATAAATACGCTTAAAGTTATTACTTTAATCTATTTTTATTAAAATAAAAGCATTGCTTTTATCGTTAAATTTAGCGATGCATCGAAACCCTAAATTAAAATGTTTAAAATCTTTCACTCAGTAAAATATTACATATGTAGTATCACTATATTGTTGAAGTTATCAAATAATCGATATTTGTTAATTTCAACTTTATGATCTTTTATTTATTAATCAACCTTTTTTTCGGTGGAACCACGACATTTTAAATAATTTAATTAGTGATTAGTTAATAATTTAATTAATTTTTTTTAAATATTTAATTAGCGGAAGGAGTTTTCATCGTTTTATCATTACTAATCATAAATTAAGTTTTATACCTACAGTTAAATTTGCAGTCTTAGTGTTAGTATATCTTGTCTCTCTAGCCATAAATTTGTCTTTGGAGTACATGCATAAACTGAAAGTTAATAAAAGAAGCCGAATTATGGTTTATTTCGAAATGAAAACTTACAATAACTGCTTAATACGTTGAAAAGACGTCAAGGAAAGATATTTCTTTATTAATTTTTTTTATTTTATTTCGATATGAAAAGCGTAATTGGAAATACTAATGTAATATTTCAAAAATGCTTGTTCTTAACATAATTTTTTCAATTATATTGTTAGAAAAATTATATTTTCTTATAAAAAGAAGTAATTTTTATTTCATTGGCATCTTACAATAATATATATTTATATTTCATATAGACATTATTTTCATAAAGACAATCGAAAGACACATTATGAATTATAAGTTGAATCTAAATATAATTGGAGATTTCAAAACTCACGATTGATTATGAAAATACTAACTCACGTAACCCATTTAACTCTTCCAAGGAACCCTAGTCTTCCCCGGAACACTATTCGGGAACCGCTGACCTAGTGACTACCTAGGAAAATATACATAATACCATCTGTCCAGTATTTCATTTTCCGTGTTCCGTGATAACGTGTAATATAAAATATAGATCTGAGCCAGGACTAGATCTGAGCAGCGAAAAACAAACTGCCATTGGGTTCAGTTAACATTTTAAATGGCCATTTTAGTAAAAAAAATCTGTATTTATGGAAAATTTCTATTACAAGATAAAATTATAAATTTCCTTAAAACATTCTAATGATGATAAATTTGATTAAATTTATATTTAATTGTTGTCTGAGCCTAAAGTTTAGATCTATATGTCACCGGTAAAGTATGAAACGCCGGCATTGTATAGAATGACTAGGCATTGTATAGAATGCCTAACTTTTTAGGCAAAGTATGAAATGTGAAAAGTATTACATACTTTGCCTAGGCATTGTATAGAATGCCTAGGCATTCCATACAATGCCAGATGCTATTTAGGCAAAGTATGAAATAAACATCCTGATGAGGTTATTATGTAAATGATGCGCATGTTACTGTGAATGAGCGAAATCGGTGATTGTTGACTTTCACCGGTGAATGTTGACAATCACATAGTCGCTTTGGTGAATGTCCGAAATATTTATTACATCCGATTTCATATTAATTTATTCGTGGATATAATTACATTTATTCGATATTTTAATATTTACTAACGATAGATTAGAAGAAACATCAGTGTTTGGAGTATCGGGCAAATATAACCGGGCAATGGCACTTGATCTTAAAAAAACATCAGTGTAGGGTATACCGGGCAATGGCACTGAACCTTAAAAAAACATCAGTGTTGGATATACCGGGCAGTGGCACTTGACCTTAAAAAACATCAGTGTAGGGTATACCGGGCAAATGTATGCCGGGCAATGGCACTTAACTAGACCTAGTATGACTAGACCTTTGGTAAATGTCCGAAATATATACTAGGTCTAGTTAAGTGAAACTGCCCGGTATACCCTACATTGATGTTTTTTTAAGGTTCAGTGCCATTGCCCGGTGTACATCTGCCCGGTTTACCCTACACTGAGGCTTTTTTAAAGGTTCAGTGCCACTGCCCGGTACTCCCCACACTGATGTTTTTTTAAAGGTCAAGTGTCACTGCCCGGTATACCCTACACTGATGTTTTTTTAAGGTTCAGTGCCATTGCCCGGTATACATTTGCCCGGTTTACCCTACACAGAGGCCGGTAACATATGTTAACTTTGCCGGTAACATATGTAATACTCCCGCTTTTTACGAACTGCTTTTTAAGTATATTTTCATTACATTTTTAGGAATATTTGAAGCGATCCGTGTTGACTTTTAGATGTTTGGCCCTAATGGATGCCCTCGTGCAATACGAGATATCACCGACTATACCTCATAATGGGATGTATAATGACCCCATTTATTTCATTTATGGTACCTTTTCTAAATATTTTGCGTAAGTATTTAATTAGTAATCTGTAGTCCATTTTGAAGTGATTGTATTTAGAGCTTCTCACAGCTAATTTAAAGTTTCTTTGGAGGGCAAAATTGACCCAAAAGAGAGAAATTCGGAAACCTTTTGCACTTGTAAAGTTTTCCGTTCAACAGGTGGAAAGAAAATGTAACCTTTAAATACCACTGTAACTTTTAAATTCAGCCACTGATCTACGCCCTGGGCCATTACATATATTTGGGATGGCATTATTCCAGGACTTTTAGGTAACACAGTTATGGAGGTTTTCCTGAGCACTGTCTTTAATAGATATTTTAATAAGATTTTTAATAGTATGGAAGGGCATCTAGGACGAAAAATTCTTTGCGTAATTAAGGCACGCTTTTTAGCCAGAAAGTCCACTTTCTCCCGGCCTGGAACTCCCCAGTGGGCAGGAACCCCCTGTAGTACTATAGCTTTTTCAAGTGATGCTACGATTTTAAGATGATAACGGCTATCCAATATGTCCCATCTTCTGGGATTATTGTCACAAACGATAGCCAACTGAGCAGCTCTTGAATCGATGAGGATAACAGATCTTGGGAATTTTTCGACGTGACATTGCAGCCAGGACAGAGCTTTGTGGTTCGCAGCAATTTCTCCGTCAAACGCAGTTCCCTAGTCCCATACGGACGTGGAAAGAAAAACTGTGTGGGATAACTCCGACACCTGTGTTAGGGCTATCAGACAGGAGAGATCCATCGGTAAAGATGCGGGACTACTCTGATTCAGGGTAAAAAAATGTTTAATACTTCGAGAGCAAGGGCTCTTACAATAGAAAGATCCGTATTAATTTTAGCTATCTTTTGACCCAAATCAATACTAATCCAGAAAGATATCAAATGTATTGGATTTTGCGGTAGGCTGCGTAATTCTGGTTCATGATTTAAGCCAAGTGATTTTTTGATTAGTCCGAGTAGGGACCGAGTGTGTGAGGTACTGATCCTCGTTAAACTGTTCTACCGTAAAATGCTCGACTTCGCGTGCAGGTCGTCGGGCTACCGAAGCAGAGGTGCCATACCCTCTGCAGAGGATCAAAATTGTGATGGCACGGCTTCCGATCTTTCTCAGGGATGTTTCCCAGACTGTCGCCAATAGCCCATTGCGCAGCTCTAGTGCGACGTAAATGAACTGCAACAACAAAAAATCTTGCACTTATTTATTAAGATATTTAAGACTTTACCTTTGCTACCACGAGAAAAACTTATTTTTCAAAAAAGAGGAAATTCCGTAGTAGTTGAAGAACATGCCTCATACAAGAAAATATGAGTTTTTTTTAAAATTTTACCATATATTATTGAAAGCTGAGATTTCGCGTAAATTTTCAGCCCATTTATTGTATTCGTTTAAACATTAGCTGGTATGAAATTCGCTACAAATGCAGATTTTATTTTCGCCATCCAAGCGTTGAGCTTCATATAAAACTACGGAAATATTTCTCTGCTACGTCTTAGTCGGACATTGAATAATATGGGGAAAACCAGTTTTTCTTAAGCAGGAAAAGTTTGGAAAAAAGCCGGAAGTAACACTCAGAGGTCTAGCACAAAAACAAAATCATTCTAAGATCCATGTTAACTTATTTGAATTTTATATAATGCGGCCTTGAATTTTGAGATACATTCCTAAGTAGTTGAATGCAAAAATAATATGAGGAAAGTTGGAAAACTGTTTCAAATGTTGTGGTTTGGGTGCAATAGAGTCATTAGGTATTGTTCTCTTCATTTATAAAATTTGGAAACCTTCTTGACTATAATGATCCAGTAGAAGATTAAAGAGGAGAGAAACATAACTTGTCTATAATCACATAAACATAATGAGAGAATGTTCTTGGTGTACTTTTCAAGTTGAATCAGATAAAATCAAACCAGGACTAATAGTTTAAAGGTTTTATGCCAAGAAGTATGATTTTTTACTGAGACAAATTAGTCTTTGCTTATTTGTTTGTTTATGCTAAGTCCAATAAAATCCAAACTCAAGTCGATAAATCCAGTAGTTTTGAAATAAGGGTTTAATGTGTAAATAACATATTTAACGTATATATTAAATACGGCTTATATATACGCTAAATATGGTTCCGATATTATATTATATACTATCGGAAAATATCTATAAACCATACGTTAAATATATTTTCCGATCTTAAAACTAAAAATCTATCGATTTGATTTTAGTCCGATTCGATAAAGCATACAACATTAAATATTATACAATACATCACTTTTCTGTACAGTAATATCAGACGTGTAAATAGTTAGAAGTACTAGTTTTTACTAAAACGATAAGATAAAGCATACAGCATTAAATATTATAAAATGCATCACTTTCCTGTACAGTAATGTCAGACGTGTAAATAGTTAGAAGTACTAGTTTTTACTAAAACAAGCATACAACATTAAATATTATACAATGCATCACTTTCCTGTACAGTAATGTCAGACGTGTAAATAGTTAGAAGTACTAGATTTTACCAAAACAATACGGTAAAGCATGCAACATTAAATATTATACAATGCATCACTTTCCTGTACAGTAATGTCAGAAGTGTAAATAGTTAGAAGTACTAGATTTTACTAAAACGATACGATAAAGCATTCAACATTAAATATTATACAATGCATCACTTTCCTGTACAGTAATGTCAGACGTGTAAATAGTTAGAAGT
>NC_092208.1:32691787-32793444 GCF_043381705.1 Parasteatoda tepidariorum
GCTCTCCATCGTAGTTCTTCAGGCAAATGATGCCTAGAGGTCATTATTACGAATTGGCTATCTCAGATTTTCAATGTCGCAATCACAGTAAAATTTGTGTGCTTTCTCTCAAACTTGGACTTTTATGCTCCAGGCAGATGACGTAAGCCGAGTGCAGCGCCACTAATTTGCATATTGCAATTTTACTCAGCTACTCTTAGTGGACAACATATGCAAATTTTGCACGGTTTGGCTTACTTTTGAAAGAGTTATCGCTATTTTTGTGATTTTTCCTTAATTTATGATAACCAGTGTAGTTAAAAGTACTAGATTTTACTTTTTATACAAGAAAATGTTGATAATTTTTAAACTCTTAGTCTTATCGACTTAGGTTGCTTTCCAATTAGCATAAAAATATGAAATAGAAAACAATAATGCACTTATATATGTAAAAATATATTAATTTTGATCCCTTCTTTGACTTTCTCCCTCAAGATGGCGAATAAAGCCAATCCCGAGTGGGAAAAAATATCAGATATTCTTATTGCCTCACTAAGCCACAAGTTTCAAAATTATTTCCAGGTTTCCCTTAATTTTATTTTAATCTTCTATTCAGGAATGTATCTCAAATTTTCAGAACTCAAAACGTTTAAGAGGGTTAAGTAAATATAGATCTGTAACTTTGTTTTTGCTTTAATTGGGGTTGTCTTTCCCATAAATCTCACACCTTTTAAAGTTCTTACTTAAGGTGAAGAAATCTAAGCAGTTGTGCAAAATTTCATTATGCCGCATTTATAAAATCACGCTAACACATATTTATAAAGCCATGATTAGAAGGTTACGATTTTTTTCAAATACGATTCATTTGTTTGGTTAATACTATTCGTTTGGTACTATTTATATTCGTTTGGATTTTATTCACATTCATTTGATTTATTTGGGTTTCATTTGGTTTGGCCATATACATTTGGTTCGTCTTTGGTGCATTATTGTGCTTAAAATTTTGATGGCTTAAGTATAGGAAGGAAGCCGTGTGTCATAAAATTTTGAATAATTTTTTTATATCTGTTGAAAAAAGGGACTCACACTAGACAGCTAGTGTACAAGTATCAGTAAAAAAAAACGTGTCAATGACGTAGATCTTCTGTCTTGAGTTCCTTAAGCGTTAAGGCTATTTTTTGCCACTAAAACAAACATATGTCAAATGGTTTTCTAGAGACGCGGTGGTTCAGGGAATGGAGTGTTCGCCTTCCGAGTCCCAGCGATGGATGGTCAATACGATGCTCCCGGCTTGCACCGACCACAGTGCTGACGTAAAAATATCCTCAATGGTAGGCAAATCATGTGTTAGTCCCTTTGTCGTTAGGCTAACCATGTGAGGTTTTCGTTGTTTTTCTCTCTGTGTCACACAAATGCGGGGTTCATCAGAAAAGTTCTCCACGAGGGAAACTTTCTCCCAATACTTGATCCAAGAGTTCTCTTGTCTTCTAGATTGGATTCAAAATTGCAAAACTGGAGTCTGACGTTAGTAATCGTGAACTAAAAATGGTGTCAGCGGTTCAACAGCGTTAATAATGGTTTTACACAAGGACTTTTTCTGAAAATTTAAACATAATGCATAATTGGTAAATGTTTAAGACTGTGTGTGCCTGCGGATCATTTAATTATTTAATTTTTTTTTAAATTTGACTCCTGCTTTTAAAACATTGAACTACTTAAAGAAATGGGTAACTTTTCACATTTATAGAAATTTGTTTTTGCCTTAGAATTTTTTCTTTAATATTCATCTCGGGTGCTTAATGGCTTTTCAAATGTCGTGCAGTAATATTATTTAACAGATTTTTCTCTTAATTTTAGGAAAGACCATACAGTTAGGATAATTGATAACACAATTCGACACTTCCCACTCGCCAAATTTCATAAATTCTGGGGTCCCACATCTCAAGGAGTCTTCGAAGCACCTAATGAATTTGTTGAATTCATTGCTACAAAGCACCTGAACCTACATTAGGAGATTTCTTCAAGTTTTAAAATATATGTTTATTCAAACAGTGATTTTAATGGATGTATTTTCATTGAACAAATCTTATACTTCCACTGTCTTACTTTTAAAACATTTATTCATTTTAAGAGATGTATAGTATTCTAACTTGTATGTTCAAAGTAATTAATAAATTTTAATTTCGATGTTATGTTCTTACTTTTATGTTTGAAGGCATTTCAAGTCAAATATAGATGTGGCAGTAGAATCTGAATACGTCAACTTTAGATGATACATTTAGATAAAAATGGAATCGAAACATTGAAAAAAGGATCCCAGTGTTTAACCTTTCGACGCAGGTGGAAAACCGGTGTCCCTTTTATATATATTTTTCCCTTTTATATATATTACAAACAGGATATATTTTGGTATAAATTCTCGAACGCAATTTAGGAAACTCAATCTCTGCGGGTCCCGCAGAGGACTGATCGTTAAGACACGGTTTCCAGCAGATCATCGAAGTCAAGCATCACTGGCTGCAGTCAGTGTGCGGGTGGGGGACCACTTGGATTAGTCTGCTTAGGGACCGAAGGTGTGCGGTATTGGTCCTCGTTAAACTGTTCTACCGTAAATTTCTCAACTTCGCGTGTAGGTCATCGGGCTACCGAAGTAGAGTATCAAAATTGTGATGGCATGTCTTCGGATCATCCTCAGGGATGTTTCCCAGACCGTCGTCAATAACCCACTGTGCAGCTCCAGTGCGACGTAAATAAACTACAACAGCGTTCTGTTTTTTTAACTTGACAATTGTTTATAAGTCTGCATTGAACACAGAAGCGTTCAAATGTATGCTGTACCAATAAATAACTAAATAAAGAACCATTTCAATTATACGAAAAAATATAAAATCTGATTTATTGGTTTGGTTTATTGGATTTACCAATTTGACTGTTTTATTGGTTGATTTGTAAGTTTGTGTGCTCAATTTATGCTTATAAACCTGTGTCAAATAGAAGGACAGATAGCACAATACAATATGAACGTAAGTCCAAGGTAACAGCGGGATTCGTACCCTCTACCTCCATGATTTGCACCGCGTATGGCGGGTGATACCGCACGGTAAGAGAGGCCCTTAAGAAATTTGATGTTTGCTACCGTAGTGGAAATGAAAACAGTTGAATTCAAATATTTTTCAAATAAAGTACTTTTAAAGTAGTAGAACTGATCACACAAATCGCGTTTGAATTTTGAGAGCTGAAGATAAGGGACTGATGGATGTTTTCATAAAGGGCACTATTTGCGGATCAGAAGCAGCCTTCCTTGACTTTATTTTCGTTAGCGGTTGGCTTATAGGTTCTAAAATGGGATTTCTTCGTATCATTCTCAAGGACATTTTACACACTATCAATAGCCCACTATACACTTCTAGCTCACCGTAAATGAAGTACTACTTCCACAAGAAACTGATAAAACATTCGTCTGAGTGTGAATATTTTATTAGGAGTGTGATCTTCCAGATTTAAATTATACAAAATCTGAAAATATTTCGAACGCAGTCATTGATTTTAATTCAACCTGGTTTTTATGTTAATGTTTTCTTTTATACTTCATCTACATATGCTACGGTACATGGTACCCTTTAGTAATATGAATTTTATTTACTCATTTATTTATTTTGTAAATTTGCTCCAATGCAGAATCTAACAAAACTTGTTTCGAACTCAGGATTCCTTTAGAAATAAAAGTTTATAACTTCTATAAAGAAGTTCGCAGGCCAGAAGACGATGGAAAATATGAATATTGATTCGAAAGCTGTGTTTGTTCAGGGGATAGAGAGCTCGTCTTCGAATGAGGCTACTCGGGTTTCAATCCCAGCAATGGATGGGCGATACAAATTCCTCACCTGGCTCACACCAACCACAGTGCTGACGTAAAATATTCTCATTGGTAGACAGATTACGGGCTAAAGCGCGGTCAGGCAATCCGTGGGGGTACTTGGGGTTTTCAACTCAGTGTAACACAAATGAGGGGTAGTTCCATCAAAAAAGTACTCAACGAAGGAATATTTCTCGTGATACTTGATCCAAGAGTTTCCTTGTTTTCTGGATAGGGTTCAAAATTTCAATGCTATTAAGTTGAATGCTGGTAGTCGTAAACCTTAAAATTGGGTCGGCTGTTCTATGACGGTTATAAAATAAAATGAAAGACTACTTGTAAATGAAAAAAAAATGCTAGTACCTCATGTACGTAATGTTATTGCCTTAATCTCTAAGGTAGTTGTCGTTGTAGGCCATTAATTCAATTTGATGAGATTAATTCTCCTTTTTCAGTGGTGCCATCTATGGCCACGAATTCGTCTTCTGCAAACACTCATACGTCGCACCAGTTTATAGGGCGGACCTACTCATACATCCATTCATTCATTCACATATCGTAATTTTGACCTGAACCAGAGAACGATCAATCNCTACCGTTAAGGGGGGAAAGGCATCCATTGTTCAAGTTAAACTTGATGTATTTTTATTTATTTATTTATTGATACCACATATATTTACTTCCTTATGGGCTCAACTAAGGCTTATAAGCCTTTACCAAATAGAAGGATAGCACTAAAAGTAACAGCGGGATTCGAACTCGCTACTATGGGGCCTCCCTGGCCGAGCGGTATCGCCGGTCCAAACGCTCTGTTAAGCGTGGAGGTAGCGGGTTCGAATCCCGCCGTAACCCTGGATGTATTCTCTGGGATGTCTTTCTCTGAATTGTTCTATCTGTATTTTCTATTTGACAATGACTTACTAGCCTATATATTGAGCACACAAGTCAGCAAATGTATGTAATTTCAATAAATCAAATCAAATCGAACTCGCTACCTCTACATGATTGGGAGCCAATACCGCTTGGCAAGGAGGTCCCGCAAAACTAGACGATAGCCGCATGTATTCAGGCTGTAATGGCCCCAAGAAATTGGCACCTCTGGGGCCACCCTAGTCAAGTGGTATCAATGAAGGTCTTGTCGTGTGGATATAGCAGATTTGATACCTGATGTAAAACACTGGATGTATCTTCGCGATGTTCTTCTCTGAAATGTATTATTTCTCTTCCTACTTGACAAAGCTTATAAGCCGTACTTATGTAATTGAGCACACATATGTAAGTATATGCATGTGTAAATAAATAAATAAACCATTTTACTAGAATATCCCTGCAATAGTGGTATCACCCGTTAAACACTGTGTATAACGTGAGGGTAGCGGGTCCGAATCCCGCTGTTACCTTAGTTGTATCTTCGTTCTGTTTTTCCACTTGACAAATATTTATAAGCCTTCATTGAGCACAGAAGTTTACCAATGTATGCGGTGGTACCAATAAATAACTAAATAAATAGCCATTTCAATTATACGAAAGTCCCTCAATTGACTAATCGTTAAGACACGGTTTCCAGCAGATCACCGAAGTCAAGCATCACTGGCTGCGGTAAGTGTGCGAGTGGGTGATCCCTTGTATTAGTCTGCGTAAGGACCGAGGGTGTGCGGTAATTAGTCCTCGTTTAACTGTTCTACCGTAAAGTGCTCAACTTCGCGTGCAAGTCGTCGGGCTACCAAAGCAGGGGTGCCATCCCTTCTACAGAGGAATGAAATTGTGATGGTTTGTCTTCGGATCATCCTCAGGGATGTTTCCCAGACCGTCGCCAATAGGCCATTGTTCAGTTCTAGTGCGACGTAAATTAACAACAACAACAACAACCACTACTACTCCAATTATACGAAAACATATAAAATCTGAGTTATTGGTTTGGTTTATTGCATTTACCAATTGAATTGGTTTATTGGTTGATTTGTTGCTTTTGTGTGCTCAATTTTGGCTTATGAACCTTTGTCAGATGGAAGGACAGATAGCACAATACAGAGACAATACAGTATGAGCGTAAGTTCAGGGTAACAGCAGGATTCGTACCCTCTAACTCTGCATTAAGGGACTGATGGATGATTATACAAGATATTGATATTGTATATGACATATGATGATCACTATTTGCGTATCAGATTTAGCCTTCCTTGACTTTATTTCCGTTAGCAGTTGGCCTATAGGATCAAAATTGAAATGGAATTTCTTCGGATCATTATCAGGGATGTTTCACACACTGTCAATAGCCCATTACGCACCTCTAGCGTACCGTAAATGAAGTACTACTTCCCCTAGAAACTGATAAAACATTCGTCTGAGAGTGAATATTTTATTGGGAGTGTGATTTTCTAGATTTGAAGTATACAAAATCTGAAAATATTTCGAACGCAGTCACTGATTTTAATTCAACCTGGTTTTTATGTTAATGTTTTTTTTTAAACTTCATCTACATACGTTGCGATACATGGTATATAACTCTTTAATAATAGGAATTTTATTTATTCATTTATTTATTCTGTTGTTGCTGTTGTTAATTTACGTCGCGCCAGAGCTGCACAATGGGCTATTGGCGACTGTCTGGGAGACATCCCGGAGGATGATCCGAAGACATGCCATCACAATTCTGATCCTCTGCAGAGGGGATGCCCCCCCCCCGCTTCGGTAGCCCGACAACCTGCGCGCGGAGTCGAGCATTTTACGGTAGCACAGTTTAACGAGGACCAATACCGCACACCCTCGGTCCCTACGCAGATTGATCCAAGTGGTCACCCACCCGCACACTGACCGTAGCCAGTGATGCTTGACTTTGGTGATCTGCTGGGAACCGTGTCTTAACGATCAGTCCACTGCGGGACGGGTAGTTCCATCATAAAAGTACTCAAGGAAGGAATATTTCTCCTAATGCTTGATCCAAGAGTTTCCTTGTCTTCTGGATAGGGTTCAAAATTTCAATGGTATGGAGTTGAATGTTGGAAGTCGTAAACCTTAAAATTGGGTCGGCTGTTCTATGACGGTTATAAAATAAAATGAAAGACTTCTTGTAAATGAAACAAAATGGTAGTACCTCATGTACGTAATGTTATTGCCTTAATCTCTCAGGTAGTTATCGCTGTAGGCCATTAATTCAATTTGATGAGATTAATTGATTCCTTTTTCAGTGGTGCCATCTATGGCCACGAATTCGACTTCTGCCACACTTATACGTCGCACCAGTTTATAGGGCGGACCTATTCATACATCCATTCATTCATTCACATATCGTAATTTTGACCTGAACCAGAGAACGATCAATCTCCAATTCAGTACTCCCAGAGGCATTTATCTGTTATGGGGACATGGGGGAATTTGTGAACAGACAGATTTATAGCGTGCACCTGTCACCCTTTACTATACGGGCAGTTTTTGGCCGGTTGGATTCGAACTCCCGTTCGCGAGAACGGGAGTCCAGCGCCCTGCCAACCAGGCTATCATGGCCCCAATCTTTTAGGAAGATTAGTTGAAAGCAGTAACTTACCACTTGAAGTATCCCCTCCTATTTCTTTAATAGCTATTCACACCCTGGTTCAAGTCTCAGCAATGAATTCTTCCTTTATACATCGATTCCAGTTTTTTAGTCCACAGTTTCGATGCAAAATATCACAATCTATCGCGAAGTCAGTGCTGAATACTTATCTAATGTGTGAACAAAAATTAAGGTTGTCGTGCCATTGAGAAAGATTTTTGGAAGTAAATTTATCCATGTCTAAAATGAAACATGAATGAAGGTTAGTTTTCAAAAAAAAAGTTCTTTGCAGAAGCTAGTTTGTATCTTTATTTGATTTGGGAGTTTTTTTTTTATTTTGTTGGATTACGTTTAAAGTTAATTCCGGTAACTTAGTTTTCAATAACCTCTTTTCGAATTTTGTATCTCGACACTTTCAACGTAAAGTTTTGTCGTTTTCTGAGATTGCTCAGCGGTATCATCTTATGAACCTTTGACCTTCTATAAGATTTTTGGATCCGTAGTAAATGATTCTTGTGATTTTTTTAATAAGACACTTGTATATTAATGGTTTTCAAGTTCCCGTGTCCTTTCGTAATTTTTAAAATTGAACCTACAGTTTACTCTGCTATTATTATAGAAGCTGATCTCTTGACTACCCAAGGATCTGGTTCATTTTCATTCAGACGTATGTATTAAAAGAACCTTCTTGGCCAAGCGGTATCACAAGCCAAAGTCGCTGTAGCATGCAAGTAGCTGATTCGAATCCTGCCGAAATCCTGGATGTATTTTAGAGCTGTTCTTCTCCGCATTATCTTTCTAACTGTAAAGCTGCCTTTCTGCTTGGCAAAGGCTTATAAGACGTACTTTTGTGCTTGAACACATAGGCTTGCATGTATGAGTACGAAAACATAAATGTATTTAAAAGACTCACGCCTAAAGTCAAGTTGGAGCCTCCCTGGCCGAGCTGTATCGCCCGATAAACCCAGTGTGGAGCGTGGAGGTGGCGGGTTCGAATCCCATCGTAAGCCTGGATGTATTATTTGTGACGTCCTTCTCTAAATTGTTCTATCTGTCCTTCTACTTGACAAAGGTTTATAAGCCTAAATTGAGCAAACAAGCCAGCAAATGTATGTAATTTCAATAAAGCAATAAAGTCAAGTTTTTGCATGCTGGTTGTGAGATTGAATTCACCACAATTGCTCTTTTAATTCAACTTCTTGTTGTGATTTAATTTAGTGTTTATCAAGGTCAATAGGCATAAAAATTTGAATAATGTCTTGGTAAGAATAGTTTTTAGATTAAATAAAATTGTGTTATTTAAATGTTTTCTCGTCTAGTTTTGAAATTCATTTAGTTTTATCAGGCATCATGTGAAAAATAGTACTTTTTTTATACAGCTTATTTTGCCTGCAATATGAAGTTGCAATTAACTATTGCATGAAAAAAATGTTTTTGTAGGAATTTTTGAAATAATCGTATATACTATTTAAATTGCAAAGAAAAAAGTGCTTTGTATTTATTTTGAATGGTGATAAAATTTAATTAAAACTGATTTCCTGCTCTCCAGAACTTCTTTCGCAGTTTCTGTCCTGTTACTTGATACCAATGAATGAGCATATTTCGCTCATTCATTGGTTACTTGTGCATTTTAGTCTACATCTGTATGTTAACTTATATTCTTAACGGTCTAAATACTGAAAGTACAGAGTTGATAATTTTATTTACAACAGCATGAGCAAAAATGATTTTTGCGGTATTTTTAGTTATACCCAAGGATTTTGATTCAGATTAAAAAAAAATTAAATTCAGTTCAGAAAAGTTAATATGCTTAATGAAATATTATTTAAACAAATTAAATTTCCAGTTATACTAGGAAAACTTCAGGACTTTTTACATCTTATTAATCTAATCATAAACTAAAAATCAATATTACATTCTGTAATAGTTGTAATATAAAACAAAGTAGTATTTTAAGATTCAATTTTAGGACCACTGCAGTGATTCCAGCATGCTTCGGACAGTGGATAAATATTTCCAGTTGGTACTCTTTTATAGTACGATTCTTGGCTTAATAAATTAGATTTATAGGGTTTTTACTCACCTGTTCAAAAGCTTGTTGCAGCAGTGTTGAGCCTTTTAAAAATTAACAGAAAATCTGTAATTTTTAGTTTGAAGTTCTGTACAGTTTTTTTTTTAAAAATATTTTGCTGATACTAGAGCAGTTGGCAACTCTGCTAATATTATCTTTTATTTTTTATTAATGATTTATGCAAATTTAAGAAGTTAAGTGCCAAAATCATAACTTTTGCAGGTGTAAATTTGTTAATTTTTCGTTCTAGGGTTTCTAAATTGTTTTATTAGTATAATAATTAAACAATTCAAAAAGCTTAGAAAGCGAAATTTAAAAAAAAAATCCAAGATTGGTTTATTGATAATATTTTGAAATTAATAAAATAAAATTCATGATTTTCTAATTCATTAGTAGCAATGAAATAAAAGTTCATGTAACTTATCACTGAAATATCCGTGTACTGCAAGTATTAAACTAAATATTACGGACGTGAAAATTGGAATTAATGGAAAATTGGAATTAATGGAAAATTAGAATATTAGACAACGTTAAAATACTTGGCTGTATATATTTAGTTACTTGGCGCGTATATATATATAGATATATTATAAAGTAAAGATTCATTTTGATCAGATTCAGTTACTTAAAATACAAAGTAAATAGTAAATTCCAAATTTTTTTTTATAATGCATGCACTTCTATATTTGTCTCATCTGTCTGGAAAAGAATTAGTTAAGTAACATTATCTAATTAATATTCTAGAGAAATGTATTAAATTCTTTATTAGTGGAAAATTAACTCACACTATTAATAAATTCTCAACATATTACCAATCCGTAATGTATTTTACAAACTATGTTTGCATATTTTTAAAAATCCAAACGAGTGTAACAAAGAAGCGATTAGCATGAGAAGATTTGACTAAATTTATTTCATACCCTAGCCTAACAGGAACATTTTCCGTTAAAAATCTTAATATTTATCTCCAATATGCTTTAATTTTCTCCCTACTGGAATTCAAATTGCGAATAGGTTATATAAGTTTATTCTTCAGTGGACAAATGTTGAAAATTTTAAGTGTTTGATTTCTTTGAAATTAAATTCTCCCGAAACTATTCCACCGATTTCGCTCAAATTTCGTATTACCATGTAATATTGCATTTTTTGAAACAAAAAAAAAAAAAAAAACTTTGTAATTCAAAGTTTTTTTTTTCCGACCATTCATAAATGAAGTAAAAAATAATAAATATTATTAAGCAATAAATAATAAATATTATTAAGCAATAAATAACAAATAATATTAAGCAATAAATAAGCAATAAATAGTATAGTCACTTTGCCCATGGAATTATCTTTGGATGAGCTAATTTTATAATTGGCAGTAAAAATGCTTTAATTTGCTTCAAGAGTTCTCGAGATATAGTGAAATTCGCAAAAAATAAAATTTACATTAAGGGGTTCAAGCTTTGGAGCGCTTTTTCTAACCAAACTCTAGGGACCATATTTCCAAAATTGGGCATATTTTGGGGGTCAGAAATCCGAGTCCATCAAAAAAAATCATGCTCATTTAAAAAAAGTAAGTTTTTGTGTTTTATTTCATAACTTAAATCAGCATATTTGAAGTCACCCCCTCAAGTCATCAAGAATGAGTCCTAGAGCGGGAAATCCGATCATTAGAACAAAAATTAATCAGAGTGGTCCGTTTTTCACATTGATAAATTTGAAATTTCATGACTGTAAAGATTAGCTTGTTTTAAACCAATGGCCCTTCCATTTTCGTTTGTGTTTTTATTTCTTATTTATAATATATAAACGAAATTCTTTTATTCTCTGATATAAACCTAGAGATCCAAAGGTAATTCGTTGACTTTTTCTTCGGTTTGTTTCACTTACTATGTGACATCTTAAATTTGTAAATATTTAATCTCGATTCTTATAGAAACTTGTAAAAAGAACGAAAAGGGGGAAAAACATTGCTGGTTGATCTTCGTTGAGAAACGATCCATGGAGATCCATTTCCATGGTTTCTCTCACGATCCATGGAAATTTTGAAGCATCATTAAAACTAAAATATAATTCTAAATTATTATTGTGCATTATATTAAAAAAATATTTACCCTTTAGAATTGATAAGTATAATTAAAACAAAAATGTAGAACTGTTAACTGTTGGCCGTTATCAAATTATTTCTTCATAATTTATGGCTCAGTTTGAGTTTTTTGTAGTCCATGTGCGAAAAGAATTTTCAATCAGAAATTATGTTTAAGTTTTTGTGATTATGCCTGCTAACTCGCTTGATATTTTAATGCCAAGGCTAAACCAAAATAAGAACGCTTTTGTAATCTAGAAAGAAGAATATGAATAATAGCTTGCTAGGGGAGCTTAGTATCTAGATGTTTAAAATTCAGCCTGTTATTATAAAATTTTATTGTTTATTTATAATTTAAATATTGTTATTGACATTTTATGATCAAATCTTAAGTGTCATTTTAGTTATATAGATATTGAGCATTAGTTTCAGGTATACACCAATCAAAATGGCCCATAAAGTGTTTGAGACATTAAGAGGAAAAAGTAATGACAAGTGTCCTGTTATTTTTATGCATGGCTTAATGGAATCCAAAGAAACATGGAGAAGGGTTCCTGAACGTGTGGCAAATAAAACGAAGAGAAAGGTATGTATATAGCTTTGCATTTTTATTTTGATATCTTACGTGCGAAAGTTTCTCCTTTTCTACCAATCAAGTTTATTCGCACTATTTTATTCATCCCCCTAATGTATTAAAAAACAGCTACAGTGGTGCGTTGTATTTTTAAAAAATCAGTTTAAACAATCTTTAAACATTATTTTTCAAGAAAATAAGCTTAAACAAACATCATATTTATCTAAAACAAGTAAAAATAAGAAAATTATCCAAAAATAGGATTAGTTATACGTTGTACTAGATAAACTAACGAAAGAAGTAATGTGAAAAAAAATCACAAATAAAAAGCAAAAATGAATATGTAGTAGTATTGATTCTGTAAACAAAAACTTTACTTGGTGTCTAAATACCAAATGACAGCAGAAAAGTAAAGAGACAAACATGTGCAAGGTGGTTGGTTATACAAGCAGGGCATGAGGATCAAGCTTGAATAAGGTGATAATGGAAAAGAGATAAGAAACAGGTAGGGTAAACTAACCAGTGAAGGAACACTACCCAGTGAAGGAACATTTCATATATATTGTTTAAAAATAAGAATTTGAAAGTTTTTTTCTTCAGATTGATTGGTAACAATAGCTTACTGCAAAACAATAGGAAGTCATCTAGCAATGTTTTGGATTACCTGGTCAAATAGACTTCTATGGAAAATTTTTTGAATTTGTTATTATCTCTGCAACACCTTGTTTCTTTAAAGAAAATATAAGGTGAGTGTTTGTATTTATGTTTGAAGTGGAATTAATTGCATGTAATAGTTTTATTTTTCTCACTGTGAAATGGAGAATTCAAAATATAGTTATTGAAGTTGCGTTTTATTTTTTTAAGTACCATAGCATAATAAAGTACTGAGATACCTATTGTTATCCTATCACCTATATATAATAAAGTACTGAGATACCTATCACCTTATGTGTTTATTCACTGGATCACCAAACGATGAAAAACCAGTGAAGGAGCAAGTGTTCCTTTACTGTTTTTTTTCTAAGTTAACGAAAATTAAAGATAAACTTTAAATTTCTTGTACCTTTAGTGATGTTCCGCATCCAAAGTATGTTAAAAATACCAAAAACTTCTAATTAGTGAGGGAACAGGCATGTTCCTTTACAGCGCATAGATTTCCCAGTGAATGAACAGTATGTGTTAATATGTTGACGCTTTAATTTTCAATTTATGATTACAAAAAAAAGTTAAGTTTTCCAAGTATTTATATGCTATAATTTCAAGAATACCCAACCAAATTCATAAAGAGCATTAAAAAATAACCAAAATTAAGTGTTCCTTTACTGGGTATTCATTCACTGGTAAGAGCTGTTCCTTCACTTGGTCTTCTTACTACTTGTCATTTGAACCTCCAAAACTTTAAAGCAATATTATGTGAGTTCTCTACAATTTTTTTACATAATTTACAATTAGTAACAAATATGTTGAGACTGTCATTTAACTAAAATTACGAATTTTTAAATTAATAGGATTTTTTAAAAGGCAAGCGAAGCTTAAGTGCTCCTTCACTGGTTAGTTTACCCTATTTAGGGTTTGTTGAAAACTCCAGACAGCAAACATTAAAATAGATTTCCAATTATTTGGGAAAAGATGGGATATTATGAAGATCATTGAACAAATTATTATAATTTTTCAAAATAGGAAATAATTGCCATAAATCAAGCTCGATAGATGAAGAGCAGTGTTTAATGATTTTAGCACAAGAAAACTGAAGCCCATTATTAGAATTCAAACTATGAAAGAAGATGATTATTGTTTAATATCTTGATTTTGGATATATATCATTCCCGTTCCTTAAGTCGAAATTTAAGTGTACATTTAGTTTGTCTAATACATGCTAGACCATGTTGACAAAAATTTTGATAAATATTCCAGGTATAAACATAAGCAATAAAGTTAAGGAAATTTAGTTTGCTTACAGGAAAAAAAACTCTTAATTTAAATTTATTCAAAATTTTAGCTGTTTGAGGATTGATTTTTCGATGATATGACAAAGCAATCAAATCGTTGAAGTTCTTCATAAATTGTCTGTCGCATAACATGATTTAATTTTTTTCCATGGAATTAATATTAGAAGGAAATCCATATTCAACAACTTTTAAGATAAATAAGCTCTTCATTGAAGTTATTACTACAAGAACAAATTTAACAAGCGCAGAAGAAGGTAAGGTAGTAATCTTTTGATTAGGAGAATAAGAAATGGTAAAGGAATGTAATCGCAAACTATTTTGGACAAATAACAGTGAAAAAAAAAAGGGCCGGGATAGCCTGGTCGGTAGGGTGCTGGGCCCTTATCCAAGAGGTCGTGGGTTCGATCCTCGACGACCGAAGACTCCCCGTGTAGTAAATGGTGACTGATGCACGTTAAATCTGTCGAGTCTCAAAGTCCTCCATGTTCTCACAACAAATCAATACCTCTGGGGGTACTGATCCAGGAGTTTCCTTGTCTTCTGGATTGGTTCAAAATTACAAGGCTGCGGAGTTGAACGTAAGTAGTCGTAAACCCATGAAATTGGGTCGGCTGTTCAACGACGGTTATAAAATAAAATAAAATAACAGTGAAAGAGCCACGATGGCTCAGGGGACAGAGCGTTCGCCTTCCAATGAGGTTCGATCCCGGCGATGGCTGGTCGATATGACTTCCGCATCGGGCTTGCACCGACCACAGTGCTGACGTGAAATATCCTCAGTCGTATATGAATCATGGGTTAGAGTCCCCTCGCCGACTGGCTAACGGTGGGAGGTTCTCGTGGTATTCCTCTCCATGTAACGCAAATGCGGGTTAGTTCCATCAAAAAGTCCTCCACGAAGGCAAAATTTCTCCCAATACTTGATCCAGGAGTTCCCATGTCTTCTGGATTGGGTTCAAAATTACAAGGCTATGAAGTTGAACATTAGAAGTCGTAAACCCAAAAATTGGGTCTCCTGTTCAACGACGGTTATAAAATAAAATAAAATAACAGCGAAAAATTTATCGTCATCATTGTTAAAAAGAACCTTTTTAAAAAAATTAATCATTTGTTTTCCAGTTAAAACTTAAATTGAATGCAAGGATTTATATAATCCGTAAAGGATATTCTATGGATCCTTGCATTCCCACTGTAAACTTGCTTCCTTGTCAAAGTTTTGTTATCCATGTATCTCAATCTCATTCCATTTTTATTCAATAGCTTTTTTGATCAAGATTTTAATATTTTTATTATTTTAGGTTTATGCCTTCGATGCTCGAAATCATGGCGAAAGTGAACACACTATGGTTTCCAATTTTGATAACAATCTTTATGACCTTTACCACTTTATGGACACAATGAAAATTGAAAAATCTATTTTAGTGGGTCATAGTATGGGTGGAATGACGGCCATCAAAGCTGCCCTAGACCAGGTATGTTTAAGTGTTTTTGATGTATTATAATACTTAGTCTGTTACTGTTTCAAAATTATCTACTAATTATAAAACATTAGATTTTTCCTTGATGAATTTAGTTTTGTAACTCAATACTTTACCACGTTTCAAGATTTAAAAAAAAATTAAAATTTTTCAAGTTTTATTTTATTGGCTTGAATATTTGAGGCAATAATATTTTGAGTTCTTTAATGAGAAAATAATAGCATTAATTTGAGATAAATTTCAATAGAGTTTAAGAAGTAGCTTGCAATCAAATTTTATTTCAATAACGTATGCAAATGTGTTGATTTTAGTCTTCCAATAAATCGCAAGATAAATGAGTTTTGATTCTCAATTTAGTTTTTTAAATCCCATTATTACCAATGTCTTTATTTTTATTTTTCGTAAATAAAGTCATTTAAATTGGTCATCACAGACTAATTAAAGAACTTATTAAACTTTAGATGCTCAGACATTATTGAAAACTTAATCACGTAAGCTGCTCATGTAATATGAGAAATAAATTCAAATATAAAGTTGAAGGTCGTAATAAAAAACTTTATTTAGGCAAAAAGAAAATTGGTGAAAATTAATGCAATAAAGTGCGTAATATTCAAGGGTTCAAGTCACAAACTGAAGAAAATTTATTTCACCATTTACGCTAATAAATTACTCTGTAATTTAGTAACTATTTTATTTCCTTTTTGAGAATTCTTGATTTTGCCAAATTGTCATCTTATTTCATTTTACGGATATTGTTAATTTCGCTTATGATCATATGTTGATATTCAGCTTTCGATCCATTTTAAGCACCAACAAAATAAGACAAGAATAAAAAACCCTGTTTTCATGATTTTTCTGAGACTTATACTTTTAAATTTTAATTTTGATATTCCTCTGCCTAAATTTTTCTTAATATTCCTCTCCTTTTCTTTTCCCTTGCTTCCTCTGAAAATTTGAACAATTGTTCAATTTTTTAAATATTACTAGTCTTATAAAATCATAGGAATATTTATAATCTATTAAATTGACTAAGATTTATTCTTTTCTCATTTCAGCCATCAAGAGTAGAAATGGTGTTTAGTGTGAACATGCATACTGATAAAATACATCCAGAAATCATTAATAGATGGTTATTTCACTTATTGAGACTAGCGGATGGATATTGCACCTTTGAAATAAACAAACCAAATATGGCATTTGTTACTGAGCCGCCATCCAACGAAAAAATGAGGAAAAATGAGGTAGGTATAAAAATTGTAATTTCCTCATTACCTGAAAAACTTATATGGCGATTTTAGTATCAAAATAAATTTTATTGCATGATCTTACTGAATAACAAGTTTAAAAAACGCACTAATGTTTATGATTAAAAGCTCTTCTAACACTTCCTCAAACCATTAAAGTCAGATCTTACATTTCATCAATTTTCAGAAGCAAGGTTGAGTTTAGTTTGACAACGACAATAAGAAAAAACAGGTTTTAAGAATCTGGAAGGAATTTTTTAAGTCTTTAACATACCGTCCATCGTCCGAGACCTCAGCAAATTAATTTTTTTCTAGTACTAGTGAATAAAAGCTTAAGTTTTTAAATAGAGTAGAATTTTCATGAGACTTTCATCAGAACTTTGAAACCTGACCATTGACACATCAGACCTTTGATATGCTTGTTTATATACGTAGAGGTATACAAGATTCTACTCTTCTAATCAAGCATCCTGGGACAAAAGCTCAAAAGGTTCTTTTAAATATCAATGATCGGAATGATTCTTGTCTACCTTCGCCTGCGTGATCTAATATCTCCTTACCTTTAGTAGATAACTCAGGCCAAAATAAAATTTGAAGAATCATCAAATCTAAGTGATTAATACACAATGCTAGATCCACAACTATCTCCGAATTGATCCACTTGCTCAGCACATTGTAAAATTAAATGTCAACTTCATCGACAAGTTCATCAAATGTTAGGATGCTAATTTCAATGATATCTTCCAATTTGAAAATCTGATGGCCGAATTACTGCTTTCTTCCTCAGAGATTAATTCTTTTTCAATGTATTAACATGCTCTGTAAATATTGAGAATACCACCTAACACATGGTGCATACTCATCTCTAATACTACATACCTGGAGGTGCCTTGCTTTTTCAGGGGCTTAGAAGCCAGCAGACTTGTTTCTCTCGCTTTGCCAGTGATCACTTGAGACGCCTCTCGTATGTTCAGGGGCGAAACACTTTTGGACTTTGCACTAAATGTAGGACTGCTCAGGTTTTGCCCGAGCATATTCTAAACTGTATCGATTTTAGGATCGACGAGGTTTTTTCAAAACCTCATCTGTTTTTAGACTTTCTGGACATTTTCGGACTTATGGATTTAATCTAATAGGGATGGACCTCTTGGGGATTAGAAACAGCAACAATACTATATAGTTTTCATCTTATTGTTATTTCATTATTACTTTATGTGTTTATCACTGAACGATCACTCACCAATGATCCAGCTACAATAAAATCGTAACCATTTGCTTACGGCTGGTACAACTGATGGCCCAGAATAGCAGGTGCGCAGGCGCCGTAGTCAATAGTTTAATTTCATTTAATAGGCTACCCTCTCCTTTCTACGAGTTTCATTCCACTTCCTTACTGTACTACGACATTGACTCCAAAGTTTATTATGAATGGCCAAAGTGTCGCAAGCATCCCAGCTCAATTTAGAAGAGTAGGCCAGAGCAATGACAGTTTGAACGCTTCTATTTGGAAATAAGGTTTCGTAGGATTTGAAAAAGATAAATTTCTGCATTCAGATGAAAAAATCCCATTAATGCTCAAAACATTTGAGGAAGAAGTGACACGGTGTTCAGTATCTCGCAATTTCATTTTCAATTTTTTTTATTTTATTTTGTTCATTGAAATGAATAAAATAAAGCGAATTATTCAAAATTTTAATCAGTAACTAAATAAAAAAAATCACGTTAACAAAATTTTCCGTAGGATAACATAGTAGAAAATTCTACTTACTCTGTCATGAAATAGTAAAATAAAATTATTTCCAATCTACGCTTCTTTCAATATTAACGTACACAAATAATGAAGAAATTAGTTAAAGGACGCTGTAATTTTAAAAATTCATATATTCTTTTTTAATTATCGTAGAACTCCGATAAATGCATTATAATATGTATATCATTGAAGTGATTGTTTTCCTTGAGATCTGGCTAAAATCAAAACTACGATTTAATTTTGATATAATTTCATAATTTGTTTTCAGAAACTTTACAATTCCGTGCACGTATTTAGATGTCTGGCTCTCTCAGATGCTCTCCTTGAATTCGACGCAGCACAGCCCACTACCCACTTAAATGGAAAGTATCCCGGGCCAGCCTATTTTATTTTTGGTCCAAGAAATATATTGTGTGGGTAAGTGATTCATTAGTTTCTAGTCTATTTTGGAATGGTTTCATTGCAATCATGGTTTAAAATTGCTAGTCTGATATTCCCTTTGTAAAACTCCAAGCAGCAGATTTCGATATCCACATATAATTTAAATAACAATTTTAGAATTAAGATAACCTAGTAAAGAACCTTAAAATCTAAATTTTAAACATGTTGCTTTTTTTGGAATGCCCATCCTGCTACATACAGTGTGAATACGATGAATGGCTTTTCAAAAACCTTCGCAAAAACGTAGATTTGTTTCTTTATACAGTTCATCTATAAGTTTCTTATGTAGCACCAAAAGCTCGGGTATTTCTCTATCTAAATTGGCAACACTAGTCATCTATAGTAATTCATTAGGATAGGTTTTCATGAGTAATAACTTTAGTAGTGTAAAAAAGTTTCAGAAATACAAATTATTTAAGTCTGATGAGGATTGTTTTTCAAAGGAAGTGAACTAAAGCAGAACTTTTTGAAACAAACAGAATTTGTACACAAATTTATTAGAACTTAAGAACTTAAACACTCGTTTATATATCCTTATATGTTTACGTTATATGTTTAGTGATGAACAAAATTCTATCACTTCTAATTTGATAAAATATTAACACATTGCCATTGCTAGTAGCAGGAAAATATTTTTTATAGTTTCGAATCAGTAGTATTTTTAGTCTCAGTAATTAGTTATACGGAAAGCAGTAGCATAAAATTTTGGTATATAATTACCTATACGTTAAGTATAACAAATTAGAATTATTTTGTATTTTAATAGAAATAAAAATATAGTTGCGAAATACTTATTTAGATTAAATTTTTCCTTATTTGAAATGGTTGTAAGAATTTTAAACATAAACCACGTAATGGTTTCGCACATTGTCTTACCAATTATTGATGACAGTTTGCCTTTTACTCTACAATAAGGAAAGATACTTCCTGATCTTGATATTTTTTGAAAATTTCCTACGAAATACTCCGAAGATTATTTTAACTTTAGAGTTGTTTAGTTTATGCGATTTTTTAGACTCGGCAATAAAGTTTAAAGCTTTCAGAGGTTTGAGGGATCTGCAATAAATTATGATTGAAAACAGTTCCCTGAAACACTCTGTGCAGAGAAAACCAAGCAATAAGCTTGGAATTTGCATAGATTACTTTGTATTGAATTTGCAATAGGTGAATAAAATTTCGTACACCTAGCTTAAATATTTATGGAGATGTGGACATTTTTTATTAAGTATTTTTTTGTCTTGCGTTTTTTTTTCTGTGACTTACAGTAAAATTGAACCACATTTTTGGAATATTTTGAAATTAGATAGGATTTTTTTTTAAATTTAAAAAAAAAAAAAATTCTAAAAGCTGCGTTCTTAACGCAGTTCTTTTGCACTGCTCTTACGTATTTTAAAGTTTTTTTTCCTCCATAATCTTGTATGTACTCGCATTCGGCAATTAAGAAAGTCTTATTTGAATGTCTTTAAAAAGTAAAAAGTTTCAAGTAATTTCTTATGTAATTTTTCTATTTTTTAAAAAAAAAAATCTTAAAAATCTGGAGTTTTCCACAAATGGTTGCTAAATAAAGATTTCGCTAAAATTAAATATTATCTAAAATTAAGAAAAATAGAATAATATAAAATTCAATTCATTGTATTCAATTCATATATAACTTTAAAAATATCGTAGACATTTCCCAAAAATGGTTAAAATTTAAGTACTTCCGTGCTAGCACCGATTAGTACATTTCTATATTGATTGGGCTAGCAATATGATATATTGAGCGTCCAGTTTATATCACCACCACCTAAACATCTCGTTTGACCACATTTTTTATTTCAACATAGCTTTGTCTTCCCTGAATGAATTTTTAACTTTTAATGTTGATTGAAAACTTACTTGAAGAATAGAATTTTCGAATTGACTGGAATTTTGAGAGGCTTCAAATCAATTAGTTTTTCTGTGTTTCTTAAACCGGTCCTTTACAATACCTACAATATTTTACAATTCCTACATTTACTTCCCCATGGTAGTTAGAGCATCCTACTACAAAAAGGTCAAAATAGCCTGCGAATTCTCATGTAAAATGTTGTTCGCGATGTAGTAACAGAAATACAGGTGTGAAATGTAGTTAATGTAGTTAGCGATGTCTTTGAACTTTGCTCACTGTGACTCGTTTTTGACTGATTTTACGAATAAAGTTAAATAACATACTATATCTTTTTTAAAAAAAAAGGTTTCCGATAATAAACCGTGGTAGCTCAGGGGATAGTGTTCCGCTCCCAATGAGGTAAACCTTATTCGAATTCCAGCAATTACTGGACGATACGAATTCCGCATCTGGTCTGCACTACGATCACAGTGCTGACGTGAAATATTCTCAGTGGCAGATGGATCATGGGTTGGAGTCCCCTTACCGTCAGGCTAACTGTGGGTTCTCGTGGTTTTCCTCTTCATGTAACGCAAATGTGCATAGTTCCATAAAAGAGTCATCCATGAAGGCGATTTTCTCCAAATACTTGATCCAGGAGTTCCCTTGTCTTCTGGATTGGGTTCAAAATTACAAGGCTGCGGAGTTGAACATTAGTAGTCATAAACCCTTATGTTGGGCCGGCTGTTCAACAACGGTTATAAAAAAAATATTGCTTAGCCGATTTTTTTCTTCTAATTTCAGAAAACGACTTTACACCTTGAGTCATATTAAACATTTTCCGGAAGCTGAAGTAATACCAATGACAGACTACTCCAACGACTTATTTAGAGACAAAAAACTAGCTAATGCTCTGTGTGAAACAATTCTTCATGTACAAAAATTTATTTGAGAGTATTTAGATTTTTAATCTTACTATATTAGGTATTTAATACTTGCAAATCTTTGTTTGATATCTGTTCAATGTTTCTTTGTCAGTTTTACAATGTTTTTCAAAAATACTTACTCTTTGATTATTCAATGTTTTATACAGTTTTGTAAAAGTGATTGGAATTTAAGATTTGCCTGTCCAAATTAATAAATATTTTGAATTTAATTGTATTGTTTCATAATTATGGTTGATATATTTTTTTATTTCTTATTAAAAATGTAGTTACAAGTATCTAACACATACATATGCAGTTACAAGTAGATGGTAAATAACTATTAATATAACAAAATTCCGCTCGAAACCTCATATGGCCAGAGAGAAATAAGACGTAGAAACATTTAAAATAGTTTGTTGCTACATTCTAATCATTGTCTTTCCATTTCTGTTTTATTTAACAATCGTACGGTGATTGGTTTAAATTTTAAGTATCTCCTTCAGTAAGGATCTTCTAAATTTTGATTTTTTTTTAATTCCTGCGTTTATACATTACGAGTGATTTGACGCTGCTAATGTGTCAATGTTTTACCTTAATTTGTGATAAAATCTCTTAAAAATATATACATTATCGGCAGACATTACAGAACACCACGGATTTTAGGTCAGCTTAACTTGTCAATTTGTAATACTGCTTGAAAAAAGTAAATCAGCCAATTATAGGCGTGATTAATTGAAATATTTCTTAAATTAAGGAAAAGGCATCCACAGTAAGAAAGTAAAAAACACAAGAATTGGCCAAGTCGACATTAGTACTTTTTTTTCTTAGGGGAAAAAAATTAAGATTTTGGAAGCTCTTTCAGCAAAGGATATTAAAAAAACCAGTTTAAACTTAAAGCGAAACTTTGATTTTAATATTACATTTTTAATTAAAAGCCTGATACAAAAATTAAAATGTTCACAATAGCTTTAACTTTAATAATTTAAAATTTCGAGTTTAAAATGTAATTTTAATAATATTATAAACATATTTAGTTAATACGTCTTGTTATTCTCTTAATTTTGCTATCTCTACTTCTTACGAAATCTTTGCACTTTTATTCTGCATTTAATTTTCCTGCTCGTTTAATTTCATTACAGACAGTGAAGGTATAGAAAAAATAGCTGCCACTTAAATTTAATTTTGTTAGATTAATTGCTAATTTTCTCTTCGTATCGAAAAGACTAATTAAATAATGATTTATGTTCTTATAAGAAAAACTTAAAGTAAGAAAAAGCTTTTAAAAGGCTTACATTAATTTTTTCTGCACTTAGTTTCATAACTTTTTATTAGAAATATTCTAATTCTTTTTACCATAACAGTTTTTACAATCTGAATAAACTTTTTGTCATAAAATCACTTCAAATTAGCAGATGTTGCAAGAGCGAAAAAATATTTTTTTGTAATTTTACTATAATAATCTGTATTTTTTTAAGAAATGCTAAAACTATTGAAATGATGGAACATAGGATCGCTGGTACCATGAAGATCGAATTATTCAGTGATTTCTCATAAGAAAATTTTTTAGATTTTGAAAAAGTGTTTTTTTTTTAATGATTAAGCGGTCCAGGCGATTGAATCCAGTCTTTCTGCTTGTGACTCGATACCAGATTGTGCGAACTAATGACTTAATTTCTCTGATTTAAATAAGTAAAACGCATTGCGAAGTAAAATATAAGACTTGCTGTTGTAAACAAAATTAATTAGATTGTGAAACGTCTGCAGTAAAACTTAGTAATCTCATATCTGGATGCAGAGGTTTTGGAAGAAAGCACCGCTATTTAAAAAACTTAGAGGCAGAAGGTCCCAAGTGAAAATTTAGGAAAAAATCGCTGCATCGAGGAAACACCTTATTTTAGTTAACAATCGGGAGTTAGGATAGTTGTGTTTTTACTTCATGAGGCATCTTCAGGTCCCATTATTTTATGGATTCTTATTTTTTTCCTCTTTGTTTTCCTATAGACTTGCTTTATAACTCTTTGCAATAAAGTGACTCTGCTTCTTCATTTTCACTTGCAACTGATATATTTAAATACATGCTTATTACCACAACCTATAGAATACAACGATTATTTTTTAATAATTACCTTTTTTTTACCCTAAAATAGTCAAGAAAATTTTCCCTTCCAGAAAAATGTAAATCCAGTTTATCCTTAGGCGATATTGTACGCAAGTCTATTAACACTAAAAAGACTAAAATGCCTATATTGCCCGAAAGCAGTCAAAATGACTGCATTGTGAAAGAATAACGTATAAAGAAATTTGCTTAAAATTAATTTTTAATATTTTTGATATTATTTTCTGTTACATAACAAGTTATTAGCAAATATCAGCAATAAAAACAATTATGGAGGTCACAAAATCCAAAGAAATTGTGTCATTATAAACATCATTGTTTTTCTAATTGAAATTAAAAAGCAGTCAAAATTACTTCCTTTGGCAATCTAGGGTTAAAAAGTTTAAATACGAAATAATTCCTAAAAAAATATCTGTTTATGCAAATATCTGTTTATATATTTATGCAATCCAAACTTTTCCCGATTAGGAAATTTTCGAATTTGCTGTAGTATAAAAAACATTTTTTGTACTAAGAATTTTTTTAAAAATGACCAATTATTCATGAACCTGGTTTGCTTCGATTCGGTAAATTAGTACTGTACTATATATTTGCTAGAGGTTTTTAATATTTTACATGAAATGCATCCGTCAGTGCTTATGTTCTTCAGGTATTTACAAATCACAAAAACCTATTAATTACTTTATATTTGCAATCATATTTAGCAAGACTTCACTTTTGCTCCATGGACTATGTTTTTACTAATTGTTGCAAATTTTTACTGTTATGGCATCTTAATTTCATACAAAACCATTTCATAAGATGAATGCTTTTTTAAAAATTTACCATTAAAAATATATATATAAATCCCAGACACAGTGAAATACTATTGAGGTTAAAATATTTCTTTTTAAAACAAATCTCGAACAATCTAGTTGAACGCGAAAAGAAACGCAATTTCCGATTCACTTTCGGGAGAATATAAATTCAGCTTATCCTCAGGCGAGATTGTGTGCAGTCGATTAGAAGGTTGAGAATCAGAAAAGTTTCTAAGAAACTTCTTTTGACGCAATCCTACCTCCCACGTGACCGTTAAGAAAAGACGAGAAGATTGTTTTAATTTTCTGAGTATTGAAAGGGCATTCAATCCCAAGAGAACGAAACAGACTAAGAAATTCGAATGCAGAATCAATTTTCATTCCATTCTGACGACTTCCTAAATATGCTTCATTTAAGAAGTTTAAGATCTCATTTTATTTCCTTAAAAGAGAGAGATTTATAGTTTGTATTTTAAATTAGTAGCAATCTTGCTTTTTAATAAGAACTTTGTAGTTTTTAAATGAAAATGTATTTCCAGATGCGGGGTAAAGTATATATACTTGTTTTTGCAAGAACATTTTTGGAACTGCAAATCAATGTCTGTTTTGCAACACCTTGCAGAAATCTATCATGTTAAACCAATAGTGAATTATCAATTCTTTAAATCCATAAAATGCTTCAAATGCTATGTGTGGTTAGTTTAATTTTTATAAATATTTGTTTATAGATTTATTTATAGATATATTTATGTAATATTTTCATGTTTTATTTTAGTTTCTTAAATAATTTAATCATCAAACATAGTAAGTTAAGTGAAATGAAATAATTACTGCAATTCATAATTTACTATTTTATTTCAAATTTAAAAATTTAACCTTACCCACATCACTACAAAAATTACAAGTAGAAAAGGTAATAGCATTTGGCATTGTTTTATTTGATCAATTTTTAAGTTTATTGATAAAGGTTAACGCACCACCATATCAAGACAAACGACATAATATCCAAAAAAATTCAGAACCCCAGCACTAACGTTTCTGGAGTGATAAGAGATTCGATATAGCGTTCAAACACCTTAGGCAGACAGAAATACTAAAAAGAGAAGAAAAAAAAGCTATGTAAAGTTAAAGAAAACAAACTTTTACCTGTGTGTCAACTTCTAAGTTTATTTTAAGCTTAAAATAGTATTTAAATTGAAAAAGTAGACTTTGTAACGTAAAGTTGTGGCTTTTAAGTATTAAATCTTGAAAAAGCCATACAAAATATTTAAGAGAAGCGTTTTCGTCGCTACACAAGTTATAGATAGAGCAGGATAACGCCATTTGGCACTCTTTTTGGCTAATTTTCAAGTTTGTTAACGTTGGTTAACGCTCTGCAATATCCAGACACATTACATCATTCTCAAAATTCAGAACCCCAGCATTAAATGTTCTGGAGAGATAAGAGATTCGTCATAGCTTTCACACACCACGCTCAGATAAAAATACTGAAAACAGAAATACAAAAGTAAAGTTAAAACACTCATTTTTTTATCTGCTTGTCAAATTTTTAAATTCTATATTTAAAATAATATTTAAACTGAAGAAATAAAGATTTTGTTAAAAGCATGTAAAGTTGTGGCTTTTAAGTATAAATCTTGAAAGAGGCGTACAAAATATTTTAGAGGAACGTTTTATGCAAATACATTGTAAGTACATGCTTATCCAAATATGCCCCCTCCTTTTGCAGCTGCATTCCATTAAAATGTTACGTAATAGCTTTCGTTTTCGCAGATGATGTCATAAATAATTATCAGCAGAACATATCTTTCTGAGTTTAAGAATATCATTTCTGGAAGACAAAAGTGATTTTCGATTTACTTCCAAGAAAATATGAATTAATTCTATTTCAGTCAAAGATAGCATTCTTCTTATAAGAATTCGGAAGATGGTAAAATATTTTCTGATGTAACACTACTTCCCTGCATTAGACAAATGGAAGACTTGTTTAATTCGAAGGATGACTAAAGATAGATCAAAAGGAATACTTTTTTCATCTAGAGGAAGATAAGTTCTAACACAAAGGAAGCATTTGTGATATTTCTATTTGATTGAGATATTTAGAATTAAACATGATCTAAATCATTTTAGTTATGTAAGTTAACAAAAGAATAAAAATAAGTTAGGAAATATTATCTATTATGTGAATTATGTTACATGATTAGTTTTACTGATAAATAGTTAACGTAATTGAAATAGTTTAAAGCGATAATATTTACAGAGCTTAAATTAAATATAATAAAGCAAACTGTGAACATAATAGAAATTTTTTTTTAAAAATCTTAAAATATTTCTCCACTAAGTGTATCCATTATGGGTAATAACAAAATTCAAATGAAGTTTAAAATGGGAAATATTTTCAGTGCTTTAGAGCCATGTATTTTTAAAAAAATGAAGAAATCTTAAATATAAAAATTCATGTAATTTTAATTATTCAAAGAAGGTGAATTAGTTGCAGTTCATGCGTTATTCAAAGCATAAATTGATGAATTATTTTCAATTGAAGGTTGTATCGATCATAATTAAAGTGACGTAAGGAATTGAAAGGTTTTATCTAATTTTTATGAATTGGAACTTACGTTTTTCTATTAGATACCATTTTTCTTATAATTTTTTTTTGATTTGGATAGTTTTGAATTTCATACGTTTTCATGAATTGATGGAAGACGGAAAGCTAATAGTTGGATTGATAGCATCTATAGGAGTCTTTGAAACAGTGGAAAAAATGGATTGATGAATTGTTTTTTTAGACTAATTTACTTATAGCTAGCTGGTAATGTAGGTTTGTCAAAGCACAGTAAAAGCTTTCAATCTCACATCGTACGAATGAAAACCTGAAGTAAAAATTAAAAAAATGGCATCAGCAATGATGCAACTGAAAACATGACGTACCGAATTTGCTATATATTCCAAATCTAACCACGTCAAGCAGAATAAAACGAACGTTAAATCATTATTAATAGTTTTTTTGCATACCTTCGCATATTACAAATTTAGAAAATTCTCTAAAATTTTCCTTTAAGAAGTTTCATTTTTTACTCTCTGCAGTCGTATGTCTACTTTCAGTCACCTTAACCGTATGTCTTCTCTTAGCTACTAAATTTTTCGCCATCTTAGTTGTATGTCTATTCTCAGCTACTAATGCTTTTTTGCCACTCCTGACGTATGTCTGTCTGCTTTGAGCTACCAAAGCATTTTTTTACCTTCACAGTCTTATATCGTTCAACCATAGCACTAATCTCTGATTTTATAGTTTTGAGAATACTATTTACTAAAGTTTATAGGCATAGAACATGTTTAAAATTCAAAATAATGTTTCATAAACTGTGCTTACAGAGATTTTCTTTCTTGTAAAAGAATTATTTTTACTTTATTAATCTGCATATATTATTTTCGTCTGCCAAAAACTAATTCCAATCAGGTTAAAAATTATGTATAAACTTATTACAACCTCTATTGGTTAAGAGGCAAATAAACATAATCCGAAAGCAGTTTTTCTTAATTACCCTTTATAATTTTTTTCTATTGCCTCTTTGTGCTCTTTCTTATTTTTTTCTTACCTTATTCTAGTGACTATTGCAGTTTATAATACCATTGGTTATTTTTAATTTCTTCTACTAATAAATTTATATTGAATAAACCTTACTCTACAGAACATATTAATTAAAAATAAAAGAATGAATCAAATTATTTTCTTAAAACTTTGCAACTATATTTAATTATTACATCAATATCCTAACTTTCAAAAGTTGATGAGATATTAATCTATTAAAACGTACGAATTGTTTAAATAGACTTCATCGGCATTAGGTGGGTCTTAGTTGAGTAAAGCTTTGAACATAATTATTCCAATATTTACTAACTGAATAAATTATGATGGAAATTTTCCCAGCTTTTATTGTCATCATGCACCTGACAAAACAAGCCGTCGTAATTTGCGCTTTGCTTGACTGTAGTCTTTAAACGCAATATGGCTGAAGTATCGGTCGATACGCATGGAATGGTTTTGTTAAAAACAGACATACTTTATCAACGAATACACGAATTTTATTTTGTAAAGACAATTTCTTGAACTTTGATTTTGTAAGAAAGCTTTTAACCAAGACTGGTTGATTTTGTAAGACTGCAAACTAAGGTAGACAACGTTAAAGACACAGTGGCTTGCAAGGTTTTTTGTGCTCTTTAACGCTGTCTACCTTAGTTTGTATTTTAGCACAAAGGTCGCCCACTTGTGTATTTATATTTGTAAGACTGGTTCAGGTAAAACTTCAAAACACGAGTAATTCAATTAATTTTTAAACATTGGAATTAAAAATTCAATTAGATACATGCTACGTTTTAAAATCCTTTTAGTTTCTTGATTTTTAAAACGCTTGAATTGAAATTAATAGTTTAATGCTTTAGACAGCTGGTTCAATATGTCAAAAATCATGGAATATTTTTATTTTTTATTTTCAATTGCACATTTATCAAAAAGATAACAATAAATCTATAAATGAGAACGAGGAGTCGAGTAGCGTTCCCAGATTGATGTCTGGGAAAGAGCGTCTAAGTGAGATAGGTCCATCTCTTCTTGAAGATCATTCAAGGTAAAGAAGAATTAGGAACCATGTTGATGCGACGTAGATGTTTTTTCAGGCAATTGTGTCCATACATCAGATCACATTGAAGCATGGTGAAAGATTTCCTCCAAGGCCACTGAGGAACATTGAAAATCTGCTTAAGCCATGGTTTATTGGAATTGTAATTTAGAAATCATCAAATATATTGTACTTTAATAGCAAACAGAAAAATCAGAAATGTCAATCATCTTATTATTTTTCATCTATTGTTAATGTAATCAGTCTTTTAAGCAAATTGAATGTCATTGGTTAATTATGGTGCTGTAAGGGTTAAGATTAAGTTTTAAAATAATTTCCATAGCTTGGATACTAAATTCCAAATGTTATCCTTTCAACTATACAAAATAATTAAAATATTGTTGGACAATTTCCTGTATGAGACTAAAGAAATTAGCACGTTAATAGTTACCAACTTATATTTTAGCTCAGAAAAGAGCAAAAGCTGACAAATCATTATTGAACAAAGCGGTAGGAAAACTATCAATATAAATTTGAATACTAGGGGAAACTTGAAGTTGATTACTAAACACATCATTTTTTACCTTCGATCAGACGAATCTTTTAGAAGTTAATCGAGTCTTTCTCGTTAATAGTCCGTTTTTTAGATTTTCAGAATATTTTTCACTTTTCCTGTCTAAAATATTAGTTTGTGGTCCCCAATGCTTATATTTTTAACCTCATTTCAAATATTAATATGAAGTCTGGAATTCTATACGAATAGCTTCAGCTCTAGCTATAAAAGTAAAGTCGAGGTATATATAAGTGGATATGCGTTGTTTAGTGAGAATTTTTGAAGCGAAACCTGGTGGTATTGAAATGTTATTGTTCTTATCTAAAAACTGTGCTCGAGTGCAGGGCTCGAAAAGCAGCCCGTCCGCCCGTTCTCGACGGTCAAAAATTCTCCGCGGATAACGAATTTCTCGAATCCGACGTCCGCGCAGACGGCCATTTTCCCGTTAATGTTCGTGATACATTTTCAATTTTTGTTATCTTACAAGAGTCTTGTAAGTTACAAGGCAGCAAAATGACCCACAATACAGCAACATACTGCGCATATATTGATGTTTTCTCTGTCTGGGAGTACTGCAGCGGTTGAAAGGGGCTTTGCAGCAATAAACTTACAAAAAAACACAATACGTACTGGTCTTAAACAAGAAGCTTTAAAAGCAATTATGAACATCTACCTAAATGGAAAACCCCTTTCAGATTTCTGTTCAGAAACCTCTGTAAATCATTGGCTTGATTGTGGAACTGGCAAACGTCATATTTGATTCATTTAAAAAACGCAGTACCCTCGGATAACTTGACATTCCAGATAACTTGACCCTTGTCATTTAAATTATTTCATAAAAGAAATACTAGGTTACTATTAGTAACCTAGTATTTCTTTTATTACTGTATAATGTAATCCTAGTAACGACTAATTCATTGTGCAATTTATATAAATGTTTGTAATAAATAGGAGAAAATTATATTTTTATTTATTTAAAAGCGACGGGTTAGTTTCAACGGAGGACGGGTGCATTGTTGGACAAGCCGCCCTCGAGTGGAAGAAAAAGTGGGAAACAAAGGTATAGAAGGTTTTCTAAAGTTGCTACAAAAGAGAAACATATTGAATATAAATGGTAAAAAGGTAATGTTTGTTTGTCAAATGCACATTTATTTTAGGGATTTAAAAACTACTTTAAACTTAATGATGAGTTTTAGTTCATAAACTGATAATTAGTTTTCTTTTCTTTCTCCGATAGTTTCGTTACGTTACACTATAGGGAATTGTGAATAGACAAATAGGCATTTTAAGTATTCTTTTCTAAGCATTAATGCCATTAGGAGTATATTCTTACAAAATTGATGATGCTTTACCGAACCTAGAAGAGAGAAGGCCATAAATGAGAAAGCAAATCCTTTCGTAGTCCACACGTAGTGCCATCTTTAATATTTTTCTCCACTGTGCAGTTTAGTAGCCCGATCTTAGTGCCATATTTTTCCCCTCACTTTGCAGTTTATTTCCGTTACATTGGGCTGCTAATTTGATCGGTGCGAAGGTCTTCTCTCTTCAAGGTGGTGTTGGCAACACACCTTTGTAATACAGTTTTAATTTCCCGATCTCAAAGTTTTAAATACACTAACACCAAACCTGGTTGGTAGGGCACTGGGCCCATGTCCCAGAAGTCATGGGCTCGATTCCCGCCGGCCGAAGACTCCCCGTGTAGTAAATGGTGACTGATGCGCGCTAAATCTGTCGAGTAACGATGTCCTCCATGTTCCCATAACAAATCATACCTCTGGGGGTACTGATCCAGGAGTTTCCTTATCTTTTGGATTGGTTCAAAATTACAAGGCTACGGAGTTGAACATCAGTAGTCGTAAACCCTAAAACCCTTGGGTGGGCTGTTCAACGACGGATATAACGTATAACACTAAGGACACTAACACTTCAGTTTTCCACAAACTCACGTTCGATTAGTGGCCCAATGATATAGCGCATAACCACTTTCGTAGACCTAGCGACCAAATTTAGGTACAAAAACTATGCGTATGTTGCGAGGTGGCTTCAAGATTTTAGTTTATTCTTTGAAGTCATTACTGTGTACCAAGTATATCCTGACAATTTTTTTGAAATCGCTATAAAATCAAATTTAGTACTTTCATATCAGAGCAAATAGTTGCACCTTGCAAGAAAACAGACGTGGATACAGATTGGACTAATACTTTACGGGTATCCAAGCTTCAATCCTTGATAATAAGAAAAAAACGTGTCTGCGTGTGAATATATTTTAAAAAGGAGGAAAGGTTTTCAGTTTGGTTATGTTTACGAGGCTTACTTCGCCAGGATTTTTATTATAATGAAATATAAATATTTTAAACCGAGCCAGCTTATCCCAATAAGTAATGATAAAAAGGAGGTTTTCTGAGAAAATAAATTTGATCGGTGGCAGTAATGAATTCAATTTTGACATCCTGCTGTGTCGAGCTTAATAAAAATTGATGAAAGTAAAGAAAAAGCGAATCTTTCCTTTTTGTTCGAAACATCGTTGTCTGCTTTAACTGAATGCTTGATAAATGGTCACATCCACACCCACAAAACAATTTTATGCAGTACTTTTTTTTGTTTATTACGTTAATATTGTAATATGCATCTGTATGATCAATAGCCTGACAAAAAAGATTGGATAAGAGGGATAGATCATAAAAAATAAATTAATGCTACAACTTCTGAATAGCAAGAAGTTTTTGTTTTCCTGCATATTTAGGCAAGTATTCTCCACCTTTTGAGGCTTTACGAAATGTTGAATTAAAAAGTATTAAAAATTAAATGGTGCAGAGTTTTTAATGCTTGGAAAATAAAACTTGTTTTCTAGATTGCAATAACTAATTTAAATAATGTTAGAATTTATTAATAATGTTTTATGTTTTTTAATGCATTTATTTTTTGAAAAAAGGTTTTAGTTTTTGTTATTGGCTGGATAAAATAAATTTTTTTCGTGAGAGTTTTTTTCTAACGTAATTTAATTTATATAATCGCTGAAGAGAAGTTTGTTCCCTTAATTGACAGGGGAGATTAAACATTCTTTTACTTTTCATCTCAATTAAAATACGAAGGAAAATATAAGTCTAAATTTATATAATTTCTCTTTTTCTTTTAATGATTATTATAGTGTAAATGGGATAATTAATCATTTCAACATTTCCAAAGAAAATAATAATTTGAATTTTTATCGTATTGATTTTTAAAAATTTTTTTCAGGTTTATACAAAAATTTATATAAGGATTGAATCCGAGTGAATAACTTTGCTCTTGTAGTTTCACATTCGATATGAAGGACAAAAAAGCTTTTTTTTACGGTATTATGATTATTATTTTATATTAACCTCTTTATTCAGAAGTTTATTCCTGGAAAATAATTATTTAGGCTTGTATTTCATGAATTTTGTAATCTGTTTTTGTCCTTTAAAATACCTTAAGATTATTTACTTTTTTCGAAGTGCATATGCTGTCGATGTCTTTATTTTCTCTGTTTTATTTTAATTACTGATTTCAAGTAGCGCAATCTTAATTTTTGTTCTCGAATAACACAATTTAAACTATTTCGAGCATTTTTTTTTATATTATGCTCACAAGATTTGAAATTTTTCTAATAAATGTGATTAAGTAAATATTTTGCGAGTTTAACTTATTAATGTTTCAAAATATCAAGTTTTTGAGTATATTTACTCTTTTGATTCATATAAAGCTTACAAGGTGAAAATTGCGCTCTTAATTTTCAATTCATTTTGAATAGCTTCCTGTGGGTTATATTGATGTATTTAAGTTTGATACTTGGTACTTAGTATTGAATTCTATTCTTAAAGATTGAATATTTCACTACTGATTGCTAATTCATTCCGTTCATATCAAATCCATAATTTTTAAAATTTAATTTATGATTCTCAATCGACATTTTTTTTAAGGGAAGTAAGTATTTTGTACCCTATACAGGTGTTTTTGAATGTTAAATATTTGATTCGTAATATCGCATTCTATTCATGTTATCAGGAAATTTTTCTAAGATTAAGTTCAATTGTAATTATCGTAATCATACCCTTACAAAATATTAAGTTGCCTTTGAGGTTACTTTAAGTTTTTTTATTTGTTAATATTTTTTTAGGTGTGAAGTTTGATTTGGGACTTATTTGAAATTGACTTCAAAAACAACCTTAAAAAATCAGTCTTTCAAGGTGTATGAAATTGTTTTATTCACAGTTGAGGTTTGTTTGAGGTTGATGGAAATTTATCTCAGAGCAACCAGCTTAGGGAAGTTGTTTTTGAGGTTTACATGTAAATTTTTTTTACCTTTGGGCAAAAAGTATATATGTGGTGTGTATAATTGCACCCGATTTCAATTAAAAGTATTGCTAAGCTATATGTGAAGTTGATTTTATAAGATATCAATGAGATTGAAATTGAGGTTTATCGATGAGGTTATTTTTTGTGCAAAACATAATCTCATTTTCTAGTGCAAGTGCATTTTTTACACCTGTCAATCGCAAAACAACCTCAAAAGCACACTCTTTTGCAAGGATAATCTGTGTATAATTTCCAATTTTATTTAGGTAAGTAGAAATTTCTTAAAATTATTTGCTATCTAATAGACTGACAAAATAAAGCTAAAAAGTCTTATTGAGGGAGAACAAATCTCTACGCTGTATTTTCAGTTTAGAGCAGCAAAATGAAATTTAAGCTAAAATAAATCTCAAGAGCTTTTGCTCAAAGATATTGTCGATTCAAAATGGAATCGGCTGCGGAAGAATGTATTTTGAATTGACATTGTTTATTTTTAGTGTAAGATTTTGAAAAATATCCTATGTCCTATTTCCTGCGTGCCCTGGAATATGGGTAGAAGCATCACGTTTTGAAGGATCAGATAGAATTTTGATTTCCCTTGTAGAATATGTAATTTGTATTTTCATTTTGTGAAGATGAGAGGAGGAGATTTCGAAGCATTTCTAAAATTGCTTCAGAAAAATAGATTTCCTTAGCAGGTAAGATAGCAAAGATTCAAAAAAGCTATCGGTGTATTTTTTTCCGTAAAAATAAGTGCAGTTCTTTATGACCTTGGTTGACTGAATTATTTATAAAAGAAAACTTTTGAGCATAAAATGTTTAATTACATTTTTTCATTAGTATTTTTGCGCAAAACATGTACTCTGAAAACAAGTTTCAATAATTAATAATTGATTGAAAAATATTTTAATCTGCTATGTGCTTACTTTTCCCAATGTATATAGATTTAAATATGCAAAATGTTTTTATGATTTTGTTTTTCTGTTCACTAATTTAATATTCTATATTATTATTTCGAATTTTTATATTATTATTATACTATTATACTATATTTCGAATATTTATTCATATTTCGAAGCTCTGTCACCAAGGTAAATAAAAAAGCCATAATGTAAGTGCCTTACACTTGAAGCAATTCGTTGATTTAAACTATATATACAATCTTGAAATGAAGAATTATCTGGGCTTTAGAATAGACAAATAAATTAAATATTTATTAAGTTGTTAAACTTTTTTTTTAAAATGTCTTATTTAGTAATATTTTTCCACCTAGAAGAAAATTATTGAAATCACTGCCTTATTATCAGTTTTTGCAATTTTTTATTAGCCTATATAATGCAGCTTTGGAGTAAATTTATAAATATTAAAAAAATGGACTACAAATGCCTCGTTTTACAAAATTGTGCCTTTTCTCCATATTGATGTTTTTCGCCATTTTAGTAAGCGCAGACAGCCCAGGCTTTAGATTGGCGAAACTTAACCTGATAGCCATGAGTAACAGTTACAACTTCACAGTATTTATAAAAATAGCATATTATTCGCAAAAAAAGCATAATTTTAAATTATATTATGATTATGGAGCCTTCAAAAAACAGCCTTAACTATTGACTAATCAATCATTAATAAAATAATTTTCACCCATTCAAATTCAACATTAAATCTATTCAATGAAGTCCGCAAAAGTTTATTTTTCATTAAAGTAATACCTGCATTTTTCTTATTCTTTTATTTATTTATTAACTGCATTTATTTATTTAACTTCAAGCCATTAAAAAATAAGAGAATACTATCCTACTACGCATGTCAATGTTTGGAATTGAATAAAAAAAATTATAGCACCTGTGTTAAATTTTAAACTGGTTTTTGTAACTATAATCTAATTAATATGCTTCTATTAAATATGGAAAAGTCCATGGAAATATAGAAAAATATCGTTCAAAACTTCAAGACTGGCGAATGCGTAAAAAAACGGGTATGTTTTATCTAGGGCTGGTTCTAAATGTAAAAGGCAAAGCTTGCAATTGTTTTAGTTTTGATCCTTTTTTCAGTGAAAACAAGGTGGAAATTTAAACTGGAGTCGTAATATCCGTGGGGAATGTAAGTTTCATTGGTTTTCAAATTCACTGCCAGCAGAATATTTTGTCCTTTTATATTTGAATGAAAGCAATTGCTGAACAAAATCTCGACTAACTATTTTTACGACATAAACGACAACCACTTTTACGACGCAAGAAATTTTGCAAGAATGTTTGATCGTTTAAACTTGTTAGGTTTTGAATGAAGGACTTACAATAATATAAAAAGATCGTTCTTCATAAATTCGATTTCACGATATTAGGGTTCAACTTGAACAGATTTAGGATGCAACTTGAACTGATTTAGGATGCAACTTGAACTGATTTAGGATGCAACTTGATCAGATTCAGGATACAATTTGAACCTGTTTTAGATTTAACTTGAAATGATTTAGGATTCAACTTGAACGGGCTAGGATTCAACCTTAATGGATCATGATTCAACTTCAACGGAAACATGATTCAATTTAGGGTATCAGACTTTGCAGAAAAATGAGTAATTTCTAGAAAAATATTGATCTTTCTTTTTTTCAATCCATACTTGAATTTTAGATCATTAGCTCTCCAGAATCATTTAATTTTTTGTCCTTGATTCTTAGAAATGAAGTCACAGTTTTTTTTTTCACACGCTGACAGATGAAATGGAAACCGGAAGTAAACTTCCAGAAACGAAACAAATGTTTTTGTTATGATTTGAGTATCTTCATCTTTTTTATTTGCATAAATTGTTATATTTAAAGAAAAAAATACATTTTCAATAATTAGTTTTTGAACTAAATTTTTTTGTTGTTGTGCGAATGTTCTCACATTTCAGAATTTTTTGTGAATTTTAAATGCATTTTCTGAAGAATGCTGAATTTCAGAAAATTTCTCTATAATAACATGTATTACCAGAACAGTTTATTGTATAATTCTTCGAAATTTTATCTGTAAATTTTTGACAATGTTAGCACTAACAATGTTTTTGAACTAAAAGTAAAAGCCTAAGCTTTAATTTGCTATTTTTTTTATCATGTTTTAAATGATAATATTTAGAATTATTCCTTAGAAATTGAATATTAAGCAATATATTTAGTCTGATTTATTTGTCTTTTTGAATTTTTTTTCAAATTTTAATTCAAACACTGATAATTGCATTATCAATCTAGAATCTAGAAAAAAATATTCTGAAATTTATGCATTATAATATATTGTAGAGGAGTTAGAGGGACATAAAAAATCTGCAGTTTTATACACAAAATTGCCCTTACAAAAATAAATAAATAAATACACAAAAAAAGTAATGGTAATTTTTTAAACTTTGATTTTATAATTTTAGAATACTTGCTTAGCGAACATAAATTAAAATTTTAATTAAGCTTTTTTTAATGAATATATTTATGTCGAAATCAGGCTGATACTTTAAAATCTTTTTCAGGTCGCAAAAAAAATTTTATATCAGTTAAATAATAACAAACAAGTAAAGTGATAAGACATTACTTAATTAAAAATTCATTCGCTTTTTTTTCGAAAAAAAGAAAAAGAAAATGGGAAATAAGTTAAGTCGACAATAAAACAACATATGTTATTTTCTTATGACTGCTGGTTCCCTTGTTGACGAGATTAGTACCTTGCCACCACTCCATGGCACCCGAAAATGCGTCTTATTCTGATGTGCCCCTCTCGGCCACTGTGGTTTTTCTCATCCTGTTTTTCATCTTTTTTCTCTCTCTCGGCTGCTGTAGGTTTTTCCAGTTTTGTTCCATCAGCTTCATTTTCCCATTGCTCACTCGGTAACGTTACGTTTTATAGTTGAAATTATTTTTGTTCTTTCTCATTTTCGTCTGGCAAGTCTTGAAAATGAGTGCTTGTTTTTGAGCACTTGAAACATGTCGACATTTATTTCCAATTCAAATATTTTTGATGCGAATGTGTATATCAGTAATTTTTTAAAGTAGCTACATTTTCGTTAAACATTTGACTTAATTTTTCGAGAGTCTACTCCTAACGCATTAAGATGGCAATTTTTTTAAAAAAATTCTTCAATTCTCAAAGTTTTTTACGATTTTTTCTTTACTTTGGAGACCTTAACTATTTTCTACATACACTTGATTTATCAGAACAAAATGAGATGAAAGAAATTGCACTCCAAAATAATAAATAAATCATTAGAAATAAGTCATGAAAGAAAATTTTAACAGTTCGTAACCATATTTTCTCTGAAACGGAGCGGATTTGGCAGACATTCAAACGCAAATCAGTCTCATTTTCCCCTTCATTTTTTAACTCACAAGCGCACATTTTTTTTTCAAGTTTTCATTCATTTTCTTAAGAGAAAGTGACAAAAATTTTCTTAGCTTATCTTATCATTACTAGTGATTTAAGGTTCATTTCCCCCTGCAGATTTCTTGCCAATATTTTTTGTGTGACTTTTTTTTTACATTTAGCCACAAATGGCTTCAAGTTTTTACAAAAACATTACTTTTGTTTTCACTTCCAGACAATTTAAAAGAGGAAGAAAAATATTTCCTACTTTTCTAGAGTTTCATCGCATGTTAGGAGATTTTTTTTTTCCGTAGGAGAGATAAAAAAAATGTTAAGTACACCAACGGTTTTTCATTAAGTCTGCAGATTTCTGCTTTTTTTTATGCTTCCTTCCTTTTATGCGATTGGAACTGTAGACTTTGCTTTATGACCAAAAATAAATGTCTTAACGAAAAAATGATTTTATAAAATTTTAGTGAATGTTGTAATTTCTCGTTTTGCGTTCATAACTAATTTCTTGTTTTGTGTTGATAAATGAGTTCTTGTGTTTTTCTGTTATAGAAAGATTTTAAATAGAAGTTAATTACTTTTTAATAACGATAACTTAAGCAATTTCCTATCTAATTCGCTAGTTTGAATCATTACATGTTACGCGTCTTAAGTCGGTAAATGTTTTCTTAATATTTAAGATTTGTACTTTTTTATGAATTTTAAGCCTAAATTTCGTCAGGTTCCGTAATTGTAGGACCTAGGGTTAAGTTGAGTTGACTCTCTTAATATAAAGGTATATATTATCTATACATGACTTTGTATAGCACAGTAAGGTATACACTATCCTACAATAATGGAAGAAACTTTGAATTTTTGACATTTTTTTTCCTCAAGAAATAATTAAAATATAATTTTATAAAATTAGAGTTGTTTAGTTCATGTGATTTTTTATACTTAGGAATACGATTTAAGGCCTTCAGAGGTTTGGAAGACTGACAATAAACTACGAAAGAATACAAATAATTTTGAATACACTATGACAGCAAATCAAGCAATAAGCTTGCGACTGGTATCGATTATTTTAGTTACTATTTTTAATAACTACTTAAAATTTCGTAAGCCTAGAGTAAATATTTCTGGAGATATGGAAATTTTCATAAAAAACAATTATTTTGTTGCCTTACGGGTTTTTGCTATGACTATAAATATTCAATGGAATCAAACAAGATTTTTGGCTCAATTTAAAATTACAAAATTATTAATTTAAGATTTTAAAAACAATGTATTAAAAACAGCGCAAGATATAAGTATTTAAGATCATTCTTTTAAAAAGAAATTCTTCTTAGAAATTCTTTTAAAAAGAATTCAATTTTTTAAAAAGAAATTCCGAATTTTGTAGTGAATCGTATTTGGTAATTAATGAAAAAAGTTGAATATGTTCAAAATTTAAATTGTCCTGAAACATTTTCTAAGTAATTTTTTTCATTTTTTAAAAGGAAGCTCAAAACGATCAGACGTTTTCCACAAATTTTACTTTGATTCATTAAACAAATTTTAATAACAAATGATACCTTATAATAATCGTCCGGAAATCAAAACGTAATGGTGTAAGGAAAGAAAACATGCTTTTATCGGGGATGATCCCCCAAAATTTCCGTCTCATTTTTAACAGATCTTGTTTAATAGTACAAAATAAAATTTCAGGTAAGCCCTTGTTCGCTTTGAGCTTTTTTTCAAAAAGTTCAAAAACTTATTAAAAACATTGCTTGATACTTTTTTAAGTTAAGATATTTAATTCATATTCTTTTCATTAGTTGATAATTGCAATTCTTGACAAAATTAAGATTTTTTTAAAATTTTATTCGAGCATGTGTAGTATAAAAGAACTACCTTAAATACTTACGTCTTGGACAGTTCTTAAATTTTAAAAATCAAAAATTTTGCAACTTTAAATTACTCCAAAAATATTTTTTTATTTTATTGAATATTTATAAAGTTACAACAAAAAACGCAAGGAAAAAAAGTAGTATTTTTATAAAAATGTCCATATCTCCATAAATATTTACTCTATTTTTCTGAAATTTCATGCAGTTATTAAACATAATAACTAAAGTAATCAATGCAAATTACAAGCCTATTGAATGATTTTCCGGCATAGGGTGTTCAAAAATACTTGTTTTTTTTATTTCCAATCTCCCAAAAATCTGAAAACTTTAAATCTAATTGCAGAGTATGAAAAATCACATGAACTAAACATCTCTAAAGTTACAAAATAATCCTTTAGTGTTTATTGAGAAATTTAAAGAAATATCAAAAACTCAAAGTGTCCCTTTCATTATTGTGTGGTAGTGTATATCTAATACAACATTTCACCTGACGTAGAGGGTATGCTTGTAATATAATAAAATAAGTTTGGAAAATATGCAAATAAATCACTGTTGCAAGTTGGGGTTATCGGATATATGTTTATTAGAAAGATGTTAAGCCTACAAAGACTACAGAATCACAAATAAGAATAAAAAATTGATTTTGGATGATGTTATATATACAAAGTTATGTCTAAATTTGAATTATCTCAATTTTTAATTTTTAGTTTACTTGATATTTTAAAATTTTACAATAGAATGAAAAATATTTTTTGCCGATTTTTACACTTCAGATTGAAGTTTAAGAATGTAAATAAAATACATCATAATCCTGTTTATTTTTTGCACATCTACATGTCTTCTAAATCTTATGGTGTATAAGATTTAGAAAATCTTGTAGAATTTGTTCTACAAAGCAAAATTTAAAATTGAAGCAACAGTGGCACTAAGGAACCTAAGGAATCAACTGTCAGAATCTAAGGATTCAACTGCCATTCGGAATTAATATTGCCAGTAAGTTCCCACAATTTCAGAACCTAGAATTAAAATATTTTATAAATATTTTTAAACTTAAAAAGTTAGAAAAAATACTTTCATAATATTTTAAATCGGTGAAGATGTTATTATTTTTTAGTTCTAGGTAGTTTTTAACTTTTTTACAGTATAATAAGAAATTTCATTCTTATTTTTTGATTTTAATGTTTGCTAACTAAAAACAAATATTTTCTGATTACTTTTTATGATTCCAGTAAATGGAAACTGTAATGTTATAAAATATTTATCAATTAAGACGAATCTTCAAAATAATGTTTTATGAGAAATTAGTGAAAAAATCGCTTGAAAACTGTGAAGGACTCAATGTGTAATTTTTTGGTATGTTCTTCAAGCGATAAATTCTATTTTTTTTTTTTGCAAGAAGATGAAAATTAGGTTTTTACAAGTAAGTAACAGTCTGCAATCCGAGATAATTCTCTTCACAGTTGAACCATAATATTAATACCATGTAGCTTATTAGCATGGAAATTTACTTCAACTTTAAAAGGTGTTAAAATGAACTGCATTTAAGTTCAACTTCAATTGTACTATTCTATGATTGGATTGAAAAAAAAATGATAAACTTGAAGGACTTTATGATTCATCATAAATTTGTATTTCAATTGCACCAAACTCGAATAATATTGTAGTTTAGCACGCTTCAATATTTCTAACAGAGTATCAGGGAGCGTTAACCAATTAAAAAAAAAATTTGAACCAAAAGCATTCCCACAACAGTCCTTTGTGAGCAATGGTGGTTAATGCCTCACATTTCCGTGACCAACTACATGATTGTAGCAAGTGGTTAATATTGTGCACTAGCTGTCCTTATTTCCTAGGTACTCATCGAACTAAAGCTGGGTGGGCTTCAAACCACCACCTGAAATCGAATTCGGTGTATTTTGTGCTCCTGTGTTGCAATTAAACTTACTCGGCTCTTAATTGGCCACACTAGACTGACTCATCATCATTTGTTGCTTGGAGAAACCATCTCCTTAATTTAAAACTAGTAATGTTTTATTTTTGATTCTTCATATTATAATCATTTGCCCGTATGTTAACCAATAATCGCCATATATTTTTTGGTAGTTGTTATCTTATCTATGAAGGATTTCTTAGGGGATGTCCATTATTCTAACATTTTGGACTTTTTACGTGCCATAGGTATTAATGTATTCATCCTCATTTTATTCACTTTTAAAATGATTTCCTATTTTATACAATTTTTACTTATTTGCGCTGATTTTATTTTATTATTGACTTCCCATTATCTTCATTATTAACTTTCATTATTAAATTCTATGATTTTATTTCATTATGAACTTTTTGTTCTTGTTCCATGTCGTCAATATTAAATAGATTATGAAAATTAAGCATGCACTTCACTTTTTGACATGCATAAATGTATTTGGAGCAGTATGTCCTTATTTGGATCGAGTGCATTCAATTCAATTCGAATTTGGTGAGAAACGTGCTGAAATGAATTGAATTTACAAATATTATATTATGCTGTTATCAAATTTTAAAAAGAAAGTATAAGTTAAGGATATTATGGTTCATCTTATAAGGTAAGGTTGAAAGACAAGGAATTTAGTTTAAATGAATTATAAATAAGAAGAGAGAAGATATTTTAGAAAAATATTTTATCAAGCATTAATAAACAACGACAAATATTTTAGAGTGAAGCGTTCTATTTATGTACCAAATCTGTTGCCACCTTTTTTATATAAATATTAAACTTTCTGAACTGTGATAAAATCAAACTTATACGAACCTTACAATCTCAACATTGTATTTAGTTTGCATCCAACTTGAATAATATTATGGTTTAGCACGCTTTAATATTTCCATCGAATTATTAGTGTATGTTGACCAATTTAATAAATGAATCATTAAACATATAGCACTTTTACAACAGTACGTTATGAGATATGGAGGTTACCACTCGACATTTTCGTGACCAATGGCCTGATGGTAGCAATGTAGTCAGCATTGTGCACAAACCGCTTTTACTTCCCAGTCCAACTGCTACCATTTGATCTGAAGCGATATGGTCTTAATGCCGCCTTCGAGGATCGAACTGCAGTGTCAATGGCAGCATAGTGACCCTACAAATGAGCCATTGGGGCTCAAACAAAAATCATAAATAAATAAATTTAATGAAAACGAAAATAAAACCAATTTAAAATACAGTTTCTTAACATGATTTGGTAGCTGATCAAATTTATTAGGATGTTATTTCAAAAAGTAACCCTTCATTAACTTTAGTAAAATAATAGAACCTTATTAATTTAAATGAGCTACAAATTTCATTATTAATTAGAAATTAATTTCGAAGCATCCTTGTTTCTCTTCACTTTTGACGTAAGATACTAATACTTTCCGGTGTAAAATAACCCCTCAATTTGATGAATAGCCCTAGAATTATTGAATCAATATAACTGACTTCAAAATTTCAACCTCATTTTAGCAGTGAAAGATAAGCAACAGAGTGTACCAGTACAGTGGCTCTATTATTCATCATTTTCGCTTCTAGCTAGTTTCCAGGAAGTCTTTATTCATAATTATCATATGAGAAAATGTAATTAATGGCTTCCTTTTCAATGTTACAGAGGACTTTAGGAACTTTGTGACATCAAAAGTGAAAGTGTTTTCCCTCTACAAACTTGAAATCCTATAAGGTCAAAATATTCTTTCATGCTTGACTTAAAAGACCTGTTGCTTTCATAGTGCTTTCTCGTTCATAATTGATTTCAAAGGTAGTTTAGGATTTATTAAGCTCAGAAAGACTATAATAAAGTGCCTTTAAAGTTCATTTATTTGTCCTTTGGGTAAAGCTTTCATTTAATTTAATGTACAATGCGCAAAATAAAAAGCGTACCACCCTTAATAACTTTTGATCTAATAATCGAATCTTTACGCTCTAAGACTCATTCTTTAATGACTGGAATGGGTAATTTCAAAAATGCTAATTAAGTAGAACAGACGATATTTTAAGCTAAAAAATCAGACAGAGAAACATATTTACTCTGAATAAACATATTTTTTTTAGAAAGATGCGAATTTTTGACACCCATATTTTGACACCACCGAATTTTGATACCATATTTTCAAGACTGCTGCTAGAGGGGTAGCAGCAGTCTTGAAAATATGGTGCAAATAGATGGATCAGTAGAGTGGTTCAAAATTTGGACCCTTTAATGTTAATTTTACTTTCTGCGTATTTCGTCACGAACTTTTATAAAGAATTGAAAATCTTTGAAACAAAATTAGTTTATCCAACGATAATTAAATGTAAAAAAATAGCTTTCAATAAATATGAAGAATTTTTTAATTTTATTTAAGATTAGTCAAAAATATTTTGATTTCTAAAGTATAAAATTTTTTACATCATTTTAACGAATATAATTTTACATGTCAAGCAACGAAACTTGAGGGAAATCAATCGAATTTTAAAAAAATGGCATATTATTGGCTGCATTTATGAAGCACCCTAATAAATACTAGTAAGAGATAATCATATTCTTTATCAAGGGAAAAAATATACACTTCAAGAGTAATTAAATAAAAATCTGTTATATTTTAAATTTTTTGTTTCGTTCATGCACTTTATTTTTTTCTTAAACAATTAACCCATTAGTAATAAAAAAATGTAAGTAATTATAACGTTTAATAAATTTATACGACGTTTCCTAATCTAAATAATGCTTGACTTCAGTTGTAGAAAATATTTATCAAAGTACAATGCTGATAAAAAATTCTTGACAAAATATTTGCGAAGAATATTTATGATCTTTCATCCGCTTTCTATAAAGTTTTTCTCGAAACTCCTCTTCCGTAAAATGCGGTATTCTGTAAAATTTTATACACCTTATTCCCCAAAGTAAAATAAATTTTTTCCAAACGAATTACTGCTGAAGTTTTACCGTTCTTGTGTAACCCTGATATAAAATTCCTATGGGTACACTATCTGCCATATATTGTTCACGCTAACATTTCTTACATAACTCTTACATAATAAAATTATTTCTCGTTACTTTGTTCTCCAGAGAAAATAATTTAATTTGTAAGAATATCTTTTAATTAAACATTTTGATGAATTTATTTTTTAAAATTATATTTTATTTAAAAATAACTGGTTCAAGAAATATTATCATTTTATATTAGATATTTCATTGTATGTACTAAGTGCGCAAGATAAAAAATGAAGCAGTGCGCAAGATAAAAAATGAAACATCCTGACTAGATTTTGACCTAACGGTTAAACGTTCACCAAATAGAACTCAATATTATAAATCAGGGGTTTCCAACTTACATGAGGCCGGGGGCCACAATTAAAAACGCAAATCAAATAGCGGGCCGCAACTTTGTCAAAATTTCAGGTACTACTCTTTCATGTTTGAAGGAACATTAAATATTACTGTCCTATTTTTACCAAGTTGTACAAAACAAAGTATTGAATTACAAATTAAAATAAGAAGTAGATTTTTAAAACTATTTAATTGCTATTAATAATACACTTTATAACAAAAAAATCGACGCACCATGAAGGAGTTGTCCGATTGAAACGATAATTGGTGGATAGGAAGAAAATGAACAGAATAGTAAATGATTAAAATTTCAGAACAATTGAATAATTTATTGCAGAGTTACAGTAACAAGTTCAATAAGGTGTTGACCCGCCTCTAGCCTGGATACAAGCCGCCACACGGCGTGGCATAGACCGATAAAGCTCCCGGATGGTCTCTTGCGGTATTTCCTGCCAAATTCGATCCAATTGTCGAACGAGGTCATCAACATTCCGTGCCAGATGCAATCGCCTTCCCATCATATCCCAGACATGCTCGATGGGAGAGAGATCTGGTGATCTGGCAGGCCAAGGAAGAGTTTGACAAGCTTGCAGACAGTTCATAGCAACACGTGCCGTATGTGGTCTGGCATTGTCCTGCTGAAAAACCAGCCCAGGGCGCTGCAAAAGGAACGGTAGCAAAACAGGTCTTAGGATGTCGTCGACGTACCGCTGTGCAGTAAGTGTACCTCTAATGACGACCAAAGGGGTCCGGCTGTCAAAGGAAAGGGCACCCCAGACCATAATGCCTTGTTGAGGGCCGGTGTGGTGTGCAATAGTGAAGGCAGGATCCCCCCTCTGCCCTGTGCGTCTCCAAACACGTCTTTGATGATTGTCAGGACACAGTTGGAAGCGGGATTCGTCGCTAAAGACTATACGTCTCCAGTCGGCATCATTCCAGCCATATCTGTTCAAAACATTCATGCAAACGAAATTTCAAAGCAATCGGATGATTGCTTCTTGTTGCTTCGATTTTTTTGTTATAGAGTGTATTTTTAAAAAATAATAAAAAATAATAAAAATTCGGGCTACAATAACTTTAATGTGCACTTATGTATTAAACAATTAATGTGCAACAGATATCTAATTGTTGGGATATAAAACTTTAAAAAGATTAGTATTAAAACTTACATGGTAGAACACAAAATGTTCAATGACAAAACTGAGGTTTGTCTGTTGCAATCATCAGAGAATAGATATTTACACTTAAAATTTACGAATGTGTTTGTCAGTATTTTCATCCTATGTGAGGGGTTTCAAAAAGTTAAATCAGAGAATTTCTTCGAGAAAATTTTTGATACACACATGCTAATTTATATTCACAAAACACAAAAAAATTAAATAAAAAAGAGCAACATACACAATTATTTTTGTATTTGAATAAATATTTTCTTGGATGCAAAACCTGAGAAATAATTTTTTTTTCACCGTTGGTATGTTAAATTTCACAGAAACGAAGAAATTAGGTTTTTATTAACGAGAAAACTATTTTAAATCCATATAGATCTTTTACTAAAATTGTCCGCAAAAAATGACAACTAATATATTTTAGTTCGCGGGCTCCATGGGTTGGATGCGGCCCCGGGCCCCCAGTCGGAAACCCTTGTTATAAATCAATCACTCTTATAAAGTTTATAATAGAGAAAAGTATTTTTAGAAAACTTATTATTAAAGTAAAATAAATTTTCTAGAAACGAATTATCTCTGAAGTTTACTCCTTCGTGTGAAACCTATCTTATGGGTACACTATCTGCTATTGTTCACTCATACAATTTCAATGAATCAAAAGTCTTGTATAGAAAAATTTCTTTTTTAATTTGTTCTCCAGGAAAACAAATTTAATTTGTAAGAATAAAATTTAATTCAACATTTTGATTTTATTTTTGAAGTTGACTATTATTTAAAAAATGAATTAGTTGATAGAATAAAGATTTTTCTTAACAATTCAAATAAAATATTTCATTGAATGTGTTGCCCGCAAAATAAAAAATGAAATACATTGAATAATTTTTGTACTATAGTACTATCACAGACTAAGACTCGATCTTAATGGCTTAATGGCCCGATCAAAAATATTCTATTTATTAATGAAGACAATATTTTAAGTTACAAAATCAGAGGCGAAAGCCTATTTTCTCTGAAGAACTCCGGAACTACATTTTTTCAAACTACTACCGATTAGTTTTTCTTTTAAATAAGAACACTTGTTACAGTGCTCTAAATAAAATGTAGAGCACCTTGAATAATTTTTAAACTAATGATAGGATTTTCCATTACCGTGCTAATGGTTCAATTGTAATGGCTTGAGAGCCTAACCTTAAATGTGCTAATTAATCAGTGTTGAAAAATATTTAAGGAATGAAATAAGAAACAAAAACACATTTTATCTGAATAAAAAGGACATTTTTCGAAGGACAAGAATTGTTGACCGTCAAAATATAACGAGTAACCAGAATATGGCAAATATGGCTTGAATAATTTGGTCAGGAGAGCTGTCGAAAGCTCGTGCTGTCGAAAGCTCGTACCCCATAATGTTAATTTTACTTTTTGCGTATCTCGCAATGTTTTGAGAACTTTTGAAGTGAATTGAGTAATTTATGCTCGCAATTATTAAATTTGCTTAGCTGAAGATAATCTCAAGAAAAAAATAATTTTTAATAATTATTATTTTTTTAATACTTTATTTAATAATGGTCGAAAAATTTTGAAGTTTAGGGTTTGCAGTTTTTCACATCATTTAAGAGAATATAATTTTCAATGGCAAAATTCAAAATTTGAGTGCTACTGTTCGGATAGTTTTTGAATTATCAAATTTTTTTTTAAAAAAATCGCATGTTTAAAATTAGAAGTTTTAGCTCGATTTCGTCCAAACTTTGCATTTAGCCATGCAAAATTAATTTTTTTTTAAAATGATGTAAAGAAATGCGCATTTCAGAATTCAAAATTCAATCGGCTAATATCAAATAAAATAGAAAAAAAAACAATAAAAGTTATATTTTGCAGGGAATTATTTTTGCATAAATAAATTTTATAACTGTGTCAATTTATTCAGGATGTGCACTGCACATTTGTATTTATCTTTGAAATTTATTTAATTTCTGATAATTAATTGCTAATATAAAAAGCGTATACGTGAAGTCGGAGGAAGTGTTGCACCTGTTGCCAGTAAAGATTACGAAGCACCAGACGTCAGCATATGCATTATTTTTATTACTAATGCTGACTTTAACTATTAATATATCAAGAGTTAGAATTCAAAGCATCGGATTAATATTTATATGTGATTTGTTTTTCATATAAGAATATCTTTAACATCTAATTTTTAGTTTCTAAATAGGAATTTATAAAATTAATCTGCTTAATTTTATTTGGCTATAGAATCATATCTAAAATGGAAAGAGAAGATAATGAGAAGAAGATTTTAGTTAAGTCATGTAGTTATCATACCTAGAGACAAGATGCATTAATATGAGTATAATATAATTATGGATATGTTATACAACATATTCATAATTTTGATTCATTTTGCTGAAAAGGAATAAGTTGAATTTTTTTAAATACCGGAAATATTTTACTTTAAAGTATATTTTAAATTTATATGTAAGTATACCAATAATATTTAATTTCATATCCACATTATGAATGGAGAAACAGGGAATTTGTTCAAAATCATACAATTTGGATGCGTGTATTCAGTTGAATTAGTAATTTTTCTTTCTTTATTCTAAACCTGTTCGATTTTTTGTCTCATAAAAAATAAAAATCTTTTGTATAGACAACTTTTCAGGACGTTTCTAAGTTGTGAAATATTTTTGCGGAAGGTTTCAGTTTTAATCTCCCTGTTTGGCGTCTGAAAATAGCATTTATTTCAAATAAACCATTTGGGAACATGATTTTTGAAGCTCGTGGTGTTAATACCCACCATTCTTGCTGCAATAAATGCTATAAGAGTTTATATATCATACATGGTCATGATCTATTCATCACAATAAATTCGTAGAGTTAATCATTAATCTTTACGGTTACCTTCCTATTTCGTGAAGATGTCTAGCGTAAACATTGGTCCGTAATTGTAACGAGCTTTTGCAAATTTAATTTGTGTTGATCGCTAATTTCCACGTTATTCACACAAATTTTTCTAACTAATTTCGGAGGTGTACAGTCTTTTGAATAGAGGCTACAGTTTGAGGTTATGAACACAACGTTCGCTGGTTCGATTCTGAGCGGTAGCCAGGGAACATTTGTCTTTTACCTCTCGACATTCTCATGCTAAATATTTCGCAGCGTGGTTCTCGATGATTTTTCTATCTATATTTGTGACATCTGATTGAGAAACAGGGAATTTGCTCTAAATCATATAACTTGGATGGGCGTATTCGGTTGAATTAGTAACTCATTCATTCTTAGGCAGATGGCAGCACTCTACTATTTTACCACGTTCTATGATTTACCATGATTCGTCAAATAATCCACCTCAGTCTTAAGCAACGCTAAGGTCCGTTATATTTTATATAGGAAAAAGTTTTGATCTGGACTGCATTTTTATGGACATATTATTGTTACCGGTGTTAACTTAATTTTACAATCAGTGACTGAAATGTTTTTTGTCGGTTACTGACTGGAATCTAGTGGAGACATTCTTACAGTGCATGTTAGGTTTAAACAAGTTTTTTATTTTTTTATTTTAGTGCCGCAAGAAAATAAAATGTTTCTAGCTTGGCATAAAATCGCCCCAAGATACAACAGGGAGTTGTAAATATTTAACACATCTGAAAAAAAAACTTGGTAAATGCCTTTACAGATCAAATCAAAACTTTTGTTATCTCAAGTTTTTTTTTTTTCCATTTAAAACACCATGTCTTTTTCTTGGTTTTATGTCACTTTTGCACTGTTTATTTGTATTTGCTGCATTTATCTGTTTTTTGACTTTCAGATTAGCAATATGATGCAGTGTAGTTTCAAACAATTCCATCAATAAATCAATTAAAAATTGGGTTTCAGCTAAGTTCAACTTGTCTTAAAGCATTTTTTTTTTGAAAAAAAAAATATATTTTACTGATAATATTCTCTTCTGCTGCATTCGATTTTAAGTAAAAAACAGTTTTGCTCGGTTGCGCTCCATTGAATTTGTCTAAAAATATTGCGAATTCGATAGAAAAAGAAATTTTCCTTTTGCTAAAGCTATGTGAGCATTCTATTACAAGAGAAATTCTGTTTTCCATTCACGTCTGAGAGGAATGAAAAAAAAGACCCTTTCTATCCCAAGGCGAGATAGTACTTCACTAAATAAAACAGAAAAAAGAACATTTCTTTCTTAGATGAAACTCACTTTCTCTTGTAACTTTCAAAAGTATTCTACTAACTCGGAGGCTACTAGAAAGAGATTAAACATAGACAGTGCATGACCTTTTGCTAATACTATCGATTTAATATTTTAATAATATACACCGTTAAAAATTTCTAGGAAAAAATATCCAAGTAACAATTTATTTAATTGTTATATTTAAACAAAACAGTAAAATATTCATAAAAAAGATAGTATTCAAACTGTTAGCCATGGGAAAATCGTTTGCTAATCACTTTCGCCTAATGCGGTTAAACAACCAGGATTTTATCGCACCAACTAGGCTCATCCAATGAAACCAATTAGTTCCTTACAGCTGGATGCATATTATAGCTGAAAGGGATAATCTCTCAATCTCATGGCCGATCGAACGAGGGTTCGAGTCCTGGCGTTGATACTACAATATTTCCTCAATTTCCTTCCACACATGAGGAGTTTCATATCCTGCGCTCCCCAATTTGTGACCCTGAACTATTAGAAAACGATACTCTCATTCACGTTTAGATGGCAGCACCATAAATCTGTTAAAAAATGCCTACTGTTTCCTACATCCTAAGATAGGTGCAACAACCAGCTAAACTAATTAAACCACATTACTAGATTTATTTGATAAAACACGATCAACCACAATCTAACTCCAGTGCCCATTACCTAACTAAAAGCCTAGTTCCGATGTCCAATTAAATTTATTTTTTACGGTTTTGAAACCTTGCTTTTTGTGAATGTTTAAAAAAAACATACAGTTTTGTATTTATGGTTTTTTAACCATACGGTTAATTGAGTGGATAGAATACTACCATTACCAAATAGATAATTACCGTACATCCTCGAAGTTAACCGTGAACTTTACGGTTAATTGGGTGGATAGAATAATGCCATTTATTTTATCGTAGTTTTAGAAAGAAGATCCTGGCTGTGTATCTATAAATTAAAAAGATTAAAACTCTGCTAAATTAATATCTCAAATAATACAATCTCTATAAATACTTTAATCTTGACATAATACTCTGAATATAATGTGAACAATAACTGTTGTATGTTTTCTATTACTAATAATTGTGATAGAACATGCATTTTTATTATTTGAATATTATTTGTGACTATTTTTATTATTTGAAGAAATATCAGCCATGGAATGATATTATCCACGTAAATAAATAAACCAATTAAATATGTTTTTGAGCATAAATGGCTTAAAACTAGTTGATCTTATTTGTCATTTTTATTACAGAAGAGAGTGATAAAATAAAGGTGTAAAAGTTACATTTTGTTCTTATTTGAAGGTATTAGTAAGACATTTCTCTTAGCCATTTTACAATAGCATTGATAATGCAGTAACTGATTCGTTGCTTTACAAATCAGTTATTGCATTATCAATATACTGTATGAGTTACTATATGAATAATGCCTTTGTCTCTTAACGAAAGCAAAGAGTCGCATAGTTCCATTTGTTCCAGTTTCTTTGCTAATGTTTTTTCAAGTGGTAGGTCTTTATTGGGTTTCGGACAAATAAAAAAATTCCTTCAGTAGCAGATATGAAAAAGACAAAACACGAAACAAATGCTTAGGTGTGAAAGTTAAAAGTTAAAAAAATAGTAAATAAAGGACTCTATTTGACATTGATCATACTCACTTTGACCTAAGACATACAATTAATCGGGTGGGTTCGTAAATGTTACGCATAGTTGCATCAAATATTAAAGAGCTTCTTTTTCATAGCTGAAAACAAACTAATGTTACAGATATAAGTACTTTATATAATAAAACGATAAACTTAGATTAACACAGTAAGATTAATTTTTTAACGGTTCCATATGGTTAATGTTTTTGGTGCTAAATTGAAATTTTAAAAAAGGGATTTCCTTTCAAATTTCTAGTAAAACAGAATATGTTTAGCTAATTAAGAAGGGATAGCAAATTTAAGGAGCTCACAAATCAGATGTCTCTTACGATGTTATTAATTTTTGTACTTATCTTTTTAGCTGCGTATGTTTTTTTACAGTTATTTTTACTAACTTCTTAGAAAAATACTGATCAAAATCTTATCTTAAAATCTTACGTTTAATCTATGTATAACAATAAGATTGAAACTATTCAGATACGAAAATAATTCTTTTAGTATCTTTTCCTTAGGGATAGCTCAGATAAAATTCTTTGAGAAAAGTTTCATAAATTCGAGTTAAAATATTTAAAGAGTTTTGAGAAAATTTTCTTATAAATATATTTTAATTTAAAATTATTCAATGCTTTTTTTTTGCATTGAAAAATGCAAGTTGGAACATTTTGAGGCAAAATGTCGCCTCTGCATTCCTTTTCCTCATGAACTAACATCGTAAAAACCGATTTGTCATGCAGTATACTTTTTCGAAAAGTATACGTGCCCTTTGAAGTGTAAAATTTTAAAAGGAATTTCAAACATAAAAAAACTCAATAAATTTCAAGCTATTTATATACTTGATATTTTCTTAGTATAAAATAAAAACATTTTATTAAAAAAAAACTGGAAAAATAGAACGTTTAACTTTACACTAATAATATCTAAACCATTTCAGAACATCATTTTGGAATAAAAACTATTTTTAAAAGTTAAAATTCAATATGATAAGAATAAAAGAGAAAAACATTTCAAATATCTTTATACATTTATTTAATAAATTTTTTTGCATATGCTTTCCAAACATCATTTTAAATAAAATAAAAAAAAGTTAATAGATATTTGAACTATTTAAATTTATTTAATGTTCTGAACCACCCAAGTCTCTTCTCCTATTCGTCCTCCAGAAGTCGGCGTCCATATTTGGATATAGCAGAGTCTAATGTAGTCCATATTTCATTAAGAGCATCTGTTGAGTTTAAAGATTTTAATAATTTTCCAGTTGCAGTAGTTACTGCAGTTGGAATAGCACTACCAGGTGCTACATTTACTGCTAGAGTTAACAGCAATGACAACATTGGCAGGAGGAGGAGTGCAATTCCACCGATAACATACGGCAAGAAATGACCGATCCCGTAGTCTTTTCCGTAGTAGTCATAACTTTCATATGGGTATAAATGCTCGTAACTCTTATGATGCCCATGGTCATGGTGTCCATGATGTCCGTGATGGTGTCCGTAGTGATAAAGAAATGGATCCTCATTTGAGTAGCGACTACTTTGCGACTTCAGATCAAAGTCGACATACTTTTTGTGCACATTTGTTGGGGAAGGTGGCGCTGCTGTCTTTCCAACTGTGGTTGAGCTTGTTTGTATTTGAACTTTTCCTACTGGCGTTGAGTATTTTGGAGTGGATGAATATATACAGACAGTACAGAGTGAAAATATGAATATTTTCACGATGAAATTCATTCTGAAAATAAAGATATAGCTTTTACAGTGAATGTAATGAAATATATATTTTTTTTATTGAGATTCAAATGAAGTGTCATTTTTGAAAAAAAAAATGGGTTTTCCAATTGAAAACTTGTATGTTTAAAAAATATACTTTGAATCTGAACAGTGTAAATATATTTTGAGATTGAAATTTATGTGTACCTTATCGATTATTAAATATAATTCAGGTTGCTTGAAATCCTGCGTTATTCTTGCATTTGATGCAAGAATAATGCATACAATATATTAATTTATTTATGCTGCTACATATGGCTTTATTGGAAATATTAATCCATATTTTATGGAAAATTAATATTTTATGGAAAAAAATTATGATCGGAACTACCTGAATATGGTAAAATCTATCGAGTTTCTGGCTCTATGTAAGCACCAAAAATCGCGCTAATTTTACCAAAGCATTTTAGTAAAATTAACAATTAAATGCGGTTTTAAAATACATGATAAAATTTGCTAAATATGGTAAAAATTGGCGATTTTATCATGAAACCTTATAGAATTGCATGAAAACCATTTTTTTGGTTAAATTAACTTCAGTTCTGTATGTTTACTAATTATGTGGTAATAAGAAATTTAATTTTAAAAACGAGAATTTTCGATAAGTCATTACCATAAGAAGAGAAAAAATACCATATAAATGACCGTATATATACCATAAAAATATACGGGTTATTAAATTCCGTATATTTTTGTTTTATTAACCAGAATTATGTTTTTCCTCTTTAACATAAATGTCATTACCACGCAGAATGGTAGTTTTATGGAATTTGTTTATTCGATTATCGAAGGAATTTAGTTAAATAATTTTAAAAAATAAAAGAAAATACAAAAAAATTTAAATTTAGCTATTTATAATCTGTCAATACTTTAATAAAAAAAGGCAAGATTGGATTTGAAAGTTACTAAAATTACTTTTAAATTCTTGAAAATTACCCAATTTAAATAAGCTTTATCAATTGAATAGTGTATTGGTGGAATTAAAAATTTAGGTTACGGGGGCAAATAATATATAACAATCAAAATGAACAATTAATAAAATAAAACTTTACTAATATCTTGAAGTTACTTCATCTCCTAACTTGAAACTTTTAATTACAAACTTGCCAATATATGAAAGAAATGGTATCTAAATGTTATTTTAACAATAAAATGCTTAACTTAAAACCGACAAAATATTCCCAGATTTTATTAAAAATAAGTATTTCTGTAAGTGAAATCGTAATGACTTTTCAGGCTTTTAGAGTAGCAAAATTGGCTTTAAATTACTGAAATTGCTAATTGCTATATTTGAATATATTACGTATCAGAGACGATTGAATCAATGAAATAGTTTTAAACTCCAATTTTCCACATTTTTTCTTGATTAGCAAGTGATTCATTTTATATCTTTTAATGTAGTGCATAATATGAAACTTATTAGAATATGAATCATTCAGCGTTTAGTCAAATATTCATTTTAAAAAGGATTGTATGTTAATTACAATGTTGTGCCCTGTAATTTCTATATATTGTATAATTATTTCTTCATTAGAGTCATAGAGTAACTATTTGTGTATGAAGAAGTGTGTATTGTATATAGGTGTTAAGAATTTTTTAAAAAAAATGTAATAATAAATATATGTGTAAACATTAAAATGGTTTAAATATACAATGTTTTAAATATAATTTCATCGGTTTAAATATATATATATATATATATAAACAAAATGAGAATTTTAAAAAAAAAGTATGATGTTTATTTTTATTTTTTATGAAATGCTGATTTTGTTTAAACAGACATTGAAAATTTTATTAAAAATATTGCTTTAAAATAAAAAAAAACTTAATTAAAGTTAAGGATGTTTCTGCCATGTTCATATTACACTACTCATGTTTCATAAATTAAAATTAACTTTAAAAGTATCCCTTTTCGAATACGTTATAACCCACAATATTAATTTACGTTGATTAATCTAGATCTTCAAGATGTCGTATAGAAAATAGGAGATAAACAGTTTTAAAAAATTACGCATTTGTAAATTCCATAAGCTCTTTTAATGCCCGGGTATCAATGCTTTATAATTTGCAATTAACCAATCCTTGTAAAGAACCCTTGCGCACAGATTGAAATATGTTTTCTTTAAAATACTTTACAAAATAGTCTGCCAACCATTAACTATAGATTGCATAAACTCTTGCATTTAAATCCAACTCCAAAACTCAGTTTTTTAAGCTAAAGAATAATGACCCTTGGTATAAATAAATATATATAACCATTCTTGTTACTTTTTATGATTAAAATACTTTTTTCCTCTGAGTTTTAATGGGTTTTTTCATTAAGAAAAAGCAATATCTTGAACTTTAATTTTAGGATTATTATATAAACATTTAGCAAATAATATCTCGATACTAAAAAAGAGAATAAACTCTCATTAGCAAATGTAAAGTTGAATTCCCCAAACAGCAAACGCTACTGTACACTGCAAAAAATTCAGGATCAAATCACTGCGAAAAGTACCGACATTTTAGGGTGCTGGTACTTTTTCACCGTAGAATGCATTTTTACGACTAGATTCGGACAATGAATCTGATATACCATAAATTTTACGGTAGTATTTACCATAAAATCGCTGAGTCACTGTAATTGAATAAATATTACTGTAAAAATTAAGATATAAAATTTTATGTTTGAAAAGGAATTTTACTGTAAAATGGATTTTACGCAAGATGCACTTAGAGTGCCAGTACTTTTTACTGTAAATTGAACCGAAATATTTCAAAGTGTACACTGTTTTGTGAGGTTCCCCTTTAAGTTGCATTTTGATTTTCTGCGCAAAAACTACAAGGCTTTAGAAATTAAAATTACAAAGATATGCAGAAAAATGTACAAAACGTAAAATGAAGCAAGAATCACATTTGGTAATTAGTTTTAGTATTATTTACTGTTAAATTTTCAGCAAAAAATAAATCTATGCAAGGCGCAGAAATGCATCGCCTAAATATAAATTTAAAAATTAATAAGAAATTCGATTTTTGAAAAGGAGATATCTAGATATGCTGAACGGACTATTTCTATTTATGAACGTAACACATAGTTTTATTTTTTTAAATTCCTATGTTTTGAAAATTTTCGCAATTTTACGTAATTTTTTTATCACAAATTTTTACTTAATTTTTGGATTTAAATAGGGATTATTTATCCTTTGTTGTGGAAAAATGTATCTATCTCTTTCGAGATTGTTATTTCATAAACTTGTGCTTCAGTTGGTGTCAGAAGTTAAAAAAAGAGATTTAATAATGTCAAATGTAAATATATATTTTTAAAGCTGCCAAATATTTTTTGAGAACATACAAGAAACTTAATTTAAAGGAGATAAAATAAACCTTTGCTATTACAATTGTTTTAATCATATAATTTCCTTTAGCGAGTAAAATTAATTACTTCTGTTCAGTGGCATAATTTGTATTTTTCGATTTAAAATTTATTTGCAAGTACATTTAAGAATTAGGTGGTCATTCATAACGCTATGATTAACTTAATAACAAAATGTCTATACATGAACTATAATAAATATATATGATAGTAATAAAATGTTCTTTGATTTTGTGGAAAATATTGTAAAACAATAGCGGGGGTTAGGGAGTGGAAATTCTTGACATTATGAAAATATTCAATATTATCTAAAATATATTTTAAATAAGATGGGACTTCCTCGAAAAATAAATATTTGTACAAATAGCATATTTGGTACTCTCTTTAAAATCATTTTATATTCAAAAGTTTAACTCGTTATTTTTCGTATTTAATTCATTTTGAATCCAGATTTGTTTGACGCAACGTGAATAAGTATCTTAAAACTGTTAAGTAAATATTTAACTCTTACTAAAAATAATGAATTTTAAATTGCTTTATTCGTTTCTTTAAAAATATACTCGATATGTTTTGTGATATTAAAAAGTAGAATGTGAAAACAAATGAGAGATATGTGTAAATACCAAAAAAAAAAATTGACATTTAATCTGCATAAGTAAAAAATACTGTGAAAATGCTTTATCAAAATAGACTTAAAAAATGCATTAAAATTAAAGATATATTTTAAGATGCATCGGTCACATACACATACTACATACCTTATGATTGATTTGCTGATGAAAATTAAGAGTAATCCTTTTTTGTACAGATAAAAATTCACAAATTTGATATATGTTGATGAATCTGCATCTGAATCATGTTCTGAATGAGATGGGACCAGTTGAGAGATAAATAGTTGTGAAAATTACATATCTGGAACTATCTTTAAGATATTTTAATGCTCCAGATTTTAACATTTTAATACTTGACAATACAATATAGGTCATGTTTTTAAAAAACATTGTAACCAAGGAATAAAAGACGGGATATTGAAGAATACTAACGTGATTTTACAAACAAGAAGACCAAATCATCGGTTCATGATTTAAATAAAAAGCAACTCCTTTTATTTCATTTTTTATAAATTCTAAACAGACCATTAAAATCGAAATTAGACTCAGGTAAAAGGCGGATTCTCTTCAAAGAGATAAAAAAATGAACGTTTTCTTTTTGGATTAAATCATTGGAGCGGATTAGAGTAAAACGGAGAAAAGTTGTAACGATTGTTGCATGTGAAAAAAATTTCAAGTTACGTGACATTTTCTCCACGCGCACTTTCACGGACAAGGCTTTTAACTGTGTTTACGCTACGATTAAAAGTGAAACGTTGTATTTACGCCTTAAGGAAACAATAGCAATAAAGAGCCTGAGTGTAAGGCTTATGTTGATAGATTTTTTTTTTTTTTACCTAGTCTGATAAAAATGTGTTAGTTTGATTAAGTGGGGGTATAAAATTGTGTAAATAAGAGAAATTATGTTGATATTTTAGCTAAATATAATTGCAGTTTAAACCACGCGAGATTTATTATCAAATTAATTATTTTAATATAATTTTGGCTTAACTATATTAAAATAAAATATTTTTTAAATAAATCAAAATTTATTTCATGGATTTGAAACGTAAAATGTTTTTGAAATAAAAACATGAATTTTTGCTTTGAGCGCAGTTAGTATAAAAATATTTTTATTTTGGAATTATTAGCCCTGTTGATGCAAATAATCTGGTAAAAAAATGCATTAGTGGTATAAAAACAGTATAAATGATAGAAATTAATATAATATTTTTAAAAAAAATTATAATTTTTAAGAATTTAGGAAAGCAATAAATGTATTTTCATTTCACGCTATCTAAGAACATATGTACTATTAAAAACATTTTTTAACATATAATTTTACGTTAACAGATTTATTTTTACGTTACGTTATTTTAGAATATTGGATTAATGACCTTTTTAAAATAAGAACTGATAAAAAATAGGTTAAAATAAAATAGGTCTGTGTTGGTTGGTTGGTAGGTTTCGTATGCCTGTTTAGGCAGAGGGATGCGATTGTTCTTGCTTTCCAATGGCGCCATCTATGGCTAAGAATTCGACTTCTGCCACACCCATCCGTCGCACCCGTTTATAGGGGTATACGGATATACGTTTATATGTATGTGTAAAACTATTAATTAAAACTGCGTAAATAAATGTAATTTGTAAAAAAAAATTTCAATTTTTTTTCTAAAGTTAAAAAAAATGTTTTCTAACTTTCTGTTTCCCTTCCTAAAAATTTTTAAAATGAACAAAAAATGCATTTTTTTCTGTTTTATGTTTTGTTTTCGAATTAATACACTATTGAAACTTTTTTTTAAAGAATTCAGAATTTTCGACATATTTTTGAGAAATAAAAAAAAAACTTCTTACACAAAATTAAAATTTTTGTTTTGTAAAATATTCCAGATTTTATTTGTTTTGTTTCATAGAGTTTTGTAGTTGAAGATGCTTTTTGAAAAGAAAGTTTATCTACTTTTTCTAAGCATATTTTTATTTAAAATTCTCACTATATTTAGAAACATACATAAAACTAACACAGCATGGAAAGGAAAAGATTATCTCTCTTTCTCTTTTACTTTTTTGCAATCTTTTACGTCCATAAAAAGAATAGCATTACCCGTTTCTACTGCCTTGTTTACAAAGAAGATAAGTAAAGAAACATTATTTAGGTTTTTTTCTCCTCTTTTATAGTTTTTTTATTGCTTTGATAAAAGATTCGCAGTCAAATTTCAATACATTTATTCGACAATCTTTTAAACTTTTTGACTTTATTAGCTTTAACAATAAATATTTAAAGAGCATACAACAAATTAGTCCGTGATAGTAAATTTCTTAAATTTCAAGATATATAATGTTTTAAGCTTTAAAGACTACTTATGTTTTCTTACACAATGTCATATGATTTCATGTATGAAATATAATATACGCGTATTATAAGCATAATTTTTATTTCTGGAATTTTTTGATGATTTTTAAAAAGATATGAAATTTAATTCAGGAAAATCGATCCTCAGAATACTTTTCAGAGAATTAAATACCCATGTTGTGGGGGATTAAGGTGTAATGAGACCATAAAAATTATGAAATTTTGGAAACAATTATTTTTCTATGAAACATAAGGAAAATTTATGCTCACCACTAACTAATTTTTTTTCAATACAGCTGTTTTTTAAGATAATATAAAAATTATATTGGGCATATTACGCTAGTTTGACAAAAAGTTTATTTTTTTCCACAGTATATTTTTTCTGTACTCTACTTTTAAGGTTTGTTTCTAAAGTAATGGCAATTCACCAGGAAAAACCTTTAATAAACGTGCAATAAATATTATAATAAATTCCTTTAATATGCTCGCCGCCAAAGTCTTATATCTTCTACAGACATCAAACAGTTGTTGGCAAAGGTGTCGTTTGTTGCTGTCAGCAATGGAACCTTATTTTTTATTTTAACCTTATTTTTTTGGATCATACATGGTACGTCAGGAAATCGGATGCATCAAAAGGGTTCCTTCAGCTTAGGAAAGGACTCATGTGCGGTGAGTATAGAGGGTGTTTGAACACCACCTAAAAACGTCAACAACACAGAACCAAAATGGATGTCACAAGTTATAATTATTTCTGGAAAAATGGGAAAAAATGTATTAGTATAGAAATATTTCCATTATTTTGTCCAACCCCTGTAGTAACCAAAACAGGGCAACACAGATCTTATGTTCTATACGAATTGATGGCAGATTCGAAATTTTAATGGATAATTCACTCGCGGTTTATCACAAGAAACCACTTCACGATGTTAATGTGAGGTTGGAAATATAGATACTTGACTCGTTGCAGGCAAACCCGCAAAAAGTCCAACCAGTAATAAACATTTTAGCACATCGAGAAGCCATGCTATAACGCATTTTTGTCACAAGCTTCAGATAGTCCTCGATAACATTGCATTGCCGTTCTGCGGCTAACTGTCTTGATTTTATTCCACGACTACTGATACTTTTTTGTAAGCATTATCTGTGCAGCAATTGCCCTTTTTATTCCAATAAATGGTTTTATGTGCAGTGCGCAAAATAAAATCCGCAAAATAAAATAAATTTATAAAAAAAAAAAGCGAAAAACCCTGAATAATTTTTGATTTAATAATCGTATTACGTTCTAGGACTCAATCTTAATGGTCTGATATGATGACCTCAAATTGGCTAATTAATCAGCCCAGACGATGTTTTAAGTTACGAAATCAGACACAAAAGTGTGCTTTCTCTGAATAAACATACCTTTTTTCCGATGGCGGCAATTGCCCTTTTCATTCCAATAAATGGTTTTATGTGCAGTGCACAAAATAAAATCAGAAAAATAAAATAAATTTATAAAAAAAAACGAAAAACCCTGAATAATTTTTGATTTAATAATCGTATTACGTTCTAGGACTCAATCTTAATGGTCTGATGGGATGACCTCAAATAGGTTAATTAATCAGCCCAGACGATGTTTTAAGTTACGAAATCAGATACAAAAGTGTGCTTTCTCTGAATAAATATACCTTTTTTCCGATGGATTTGGATTTCTTACCTCCGAAAAAAAGGGAATGGTAGCAATCTGGGAAACATGGTCCCAATAGTTTGGTCAGGAGAGCAGTTCGCATTTTGGACACTTTAATGTTAATTTCACTGTTTTGCTTATTTAACCATGTCTGAAGAAGGTTTCTAACCAAAATGAATTTTTGCCCCACAGTTATAAAATCCGCTTATCCAAAAATAATTTCACTCAAAAAACAAGTTCTAGTAAGTCTTTATAATTTTTTCATTATTTTATAAAGTAATAGTCGGAAACATTTTAAATTTTAAGGTACACAATTTCTTACATTACTTTAAAAAATGTATTTTTATATTTCTGAATACAAAATTTGATTGAAATAGTTCCTGATAAATCAAATTGTGAAAATACAACTTTCTTAAAAATTAGATATCTCAGGAATTATTCTATCAATTTTACTCAAGCATTGTATTTCATCATGTAAATTTATATTCTTTAAAATGATGAAATGTTTCCGACTATTATTAAATAAAATAATAATCAAATTGTAAATATTTACTAAAATTAGTTTATTTTTTGCATGAAATTTTTGTTGGATAAACGAATTTTATTGTGTGCCAAAACGTTTAAATTCGCTTTGAAATTTCTGAAGAAATGGCGAAGTAGGCGAAAAGTAAAATGAGCATTAAGGATTCCAAAATATGGATAGCTCTCCTGACCAAGATATGGGGACCATATTTCCCAGATTGCAGTTAATTTTTTTATTTTCAGTGTCAGAAATCCGAATCCGTCGAGAAAAACGCATGTTTATTCAGAGAAAGTACGTTTTTGTACTTGATTTCGCAACTTAAATGCCTTCTGCACTTACTAATTAGCATATTTAAGGTCACCCTCTTGAGCTATTAAGATTGAATCCTAGAACGTACAAATCCGATGACTAGGAACAGCAAACAGTTGAAAGAAATAAAAACAATTTTTAAATTTGATATTTTCAGTTCAAATAAGGGAAAAGAGAAACGCGCGCTTAGTTTTTAAAGAAGATTCTGCTTCTATTTTATTTTCAACAGCGGATGCTTTAAAAATTATAAAATACCTTTCAGCCTTCTTTCAAACTATACTTAATTTGATACTATACGTTACATTTTAATTATAAACATTTTGTGTTTAAAAACATTATATAGTTTGGTTTATACTCGACTTTACTTAGTCAGATTATCAAATAAAATGGTGCTTAATTCAAAAATAGGTAACAGATTCCAGCAGTTGCTATAGTGCTTTCAATTTACGTTCTTAAATTAACTAAAATATTACTCGAAATATTCTTATAGCATGTCTTCTATTTACTAATGCTTTAACGTTAAGAATTAGGATCTGCTGTTCTTCTATATTAGTAATACGAATCATCCGCTTGTGTTATTGGTATTTCAAGGATACAAGAAATTTATTGTAAGTGGTGTCGATGTTTCTGAATGAATGTTTTTTAAACAATTCAAAAATGGTTTTTTAAACATAGCCAAAGGGATAGATAATTATTTTTCTTACATTACGATTCTATTTCTGCGTTTTTTTTTTCTGAAAAAGTATAGACTGTTTCTTCTTTTAGTTTATGACGCGATACCAATGTTATTATTTTTTTTTAGTCTTATCTGTCATCACATGAAATCAAGAGTCTCTAAATATAGCTCTTTAAATTGCTATATTTGGAGAAGATAAATAACAACTTACCACATTTCATCTTTCAAAGACCATTAACTTTGACATTTCTTTTCTACTTTTTCTTCAATCTGCGCGAAGATATTATGGTTGCAATGATGGGGAAAGAAACCTAACTGGCAATATCGAAGATAAAAATAATAATAAAGTGTATATATGTATATATTTTTAAAAAGGTTCTAAAATCTTTTAAAAATATTAATACTAAAATATCTTAATTTTATAAGGTTTTATAAAAATAATCGTAAGAATTGTTTTTATGAACTAGTTATTACTAGTTCATAAAAACGATTAGGATACAATTAGGATGCGAATTAGAACGAAAATTATATATATATATATAAAAAATGTATATATATATANTATATATATAAATTTGCGTTCTAATTCTCATCCTAATCGTCCTAATTCGCTTCCTGATAGTAAGGCTTACGATTACTTCGTATTCATCATTGTTTCTCCCTAATTTGTCTGTTTTTTGAACAAAAAAAATTGCTATGCCTGTATATAAATGTAAAACATAATTTGTGAATAAAATATATTTATAAAATAAAATTTATAATATATTTCTAATCTTAATATTTATTAAATACTTTTTTTAATAATTCCAACCTTTACTAATCCCAGCTTTTATATATTTCCTATTTTATGTATCTAAACTTCTATTTCAATATTTTTCTTTTATTCAACAAGTATTAAGCCGAATTCATATTCGATGACTTGTTTTTTAAAGCATTTAAGCGGATAAGTTATAAGGCTTGTTAGTTCAATAATTAAGGCGACGTTTAGGGCCTACACGTGGAGATTTTGATTCCCCGCCGTAGCTAAGCAGCACCACACAGCACAAGACACTAAGCAATGTATAGACCAAAGTCACAGGGCCCTGAGTCACGCACGAAAAAAAAAGCATCCCATGCCGCGTCGAGAGCAGAGGTGGACGAAAAAGCAAAACCCACAGGGGGGCAGTGTCAATTCCCGTGCAGACCAAGGCCAACCGGGCCGACGGAAGAGGAACCCTGCGATCCGAGAGCAGTTCTAAGGCTGGAAGACTTTCAAACCAACATTTTTCATCGAAAAGAGCAATTACAAACAATAGAACAAATGTTGTTTACAATAGTTAACACAAAAAAACAAGTTATATCAACAAGTTAAATTGCCATGAAGAAAAAAAATATATGTCTTCAGCAAACTGAAGTTACTGTAATGGCTTACAATGTACTTTGAAGGTAGAACAGTTTTTAGTCCCAATATCTGGTTTTTCGCTGGAGTCTTATAGCAGCGCGTTGATTCGAGACACAGGTTTTACTAAGGATGCTATGGTCAGTTCTCAGCGATGTGCCAAACGTCCTGTTATTCAGTTGACACATTTTCTTTTCGCCTTGCATTTATTCGCGTAGTACCCTGTGCTGCTACAACTGGAGCAGAATACATCAGATTGACAGTGTCTTGCCATGTGCCCCTATTAAATGCACTTATAGCTCCTGAGTGCTCTGAGTTACTCCTTAATTTGGTGACATCCCTATCCGACTTTCACTCTATCTTTTTTAATAATTCTTCTAAAAGTCAACGGCTCTACCATAACAACCCAGTGGAGACTTTTCTTTGATTTGATCCAGAACGTTACTTCAAATTCTCATTCACGAAATAGATGGTCGTTATTGTCTCTGAGGTGGTTTATTAAGTTTTCTTTTGACGATGACTCGCCTAGCCCCAAAATGAAAAAAAGTGTAAGAAAAATCCCCCTCTATAAAAAGCAACAACCTTAAAAATGTCCCTTCTTTTTCCATTACAAACATTGTCCCGTAGTGGGCATATCGTAATGACACTGTTCCCAGTAGAACACTGAAGTCAAGTATCACTGGCTGCGGTCAGTAAGATAAAGGGTGTCCACTTTGATCAGCCTGCTTAGGGACCGAAGGTGTGAGGTATCGATCTTCGTTAAACTGCTCTGCCACAAAGTGCTCGACTTCACACGCAGGTCGTTGGGCTACCAAAGCAGAAGAGACATCCCCTCCGCAGAGGATCAAAATAGCGGTGGCATGTCTTCGGATCATTCTCAGGAATGTTTCCCAGACTGTCGCCGATAAGCACATTGTGCAGCTTTAAGACGACGTAAAAAAAGTACTTATATTTTCTTGATAATAAAACATTAGGAAATAGTATCTAATGGTAATAGTATAATAGTCATAAATAGTAATAGTATAAGCCTGTTAATGACATTTAAGCTAATTAAGTTCAAAGACAGTTCCAATTAAAAAATTGTAATCATTAAATTAAAAAAAAATAAAGTTGAATTACTTTTAAGGAATTGTTTTGCTGGTTTATGGATTTTCTTTATGTTATTCAACAAGTTATAAAACCTATTAAAAAGTTACGGAAATTTCAAACGTTATTTAGTTTTGTTATGTTTACGTTTGCATTTATAGTTATGCGAAATAAGGCAAGAATCTTGATAATAAAACATTAGGAAATAGTATCTAATGGTAATAGTATAATAGCTATAAATAATAATAGTATATACATATTAATGACATATAAGCTGAGTAATTAATTAAGTTCAAGGGCAGTTCCAATTAAAAGAAATTATAGTCATTAAATTTAAAAAAAATAATAATAAAAGTTGAATTACTTTTAAGGAAATTTTTTGCGGGTTTATGGATTTTCTATATGTTATTCAACAAGTTATAAAACCTATTAAAAAGTCACAGAAATTGCAAACGTTATTTAGTTTTGATACGTTTACGCTTTCATTTATAGTTATGCGAAATAAAGCAAGAATCTCAGACAATCGACAACGTTCCTGATTAAATTATTCGATTCTTATTTTCTGTATTGTAGCACCACACTATTTTTAGTAAAAATAAACAAACTAAAAAATAAAGCAAAACAAGGACGAAAGCCGATGTCGTATTCAGTTTTGTAATTTCAAATGATATTTGCTTTGATTAATATGAATTTTGAAGGTCTACCTCTTAATGCTTAAAATTAGATCAAAGTAAAAAACAACTTGAATAATGCGGTAATCCTGTTCTGAAACGAATACATTATAGTTTCGGTTCTCTAGACAAAAAGAACCGAAACTATAGTAAGTCCATTTTTGTACTTGATATGTGCTTTATTTACTGGTTTCTTCATATTAGTCTACGCTGCACTAAGTATACCATATCTTTTTGCATAGGATAGGTATTCATGCATGAAAATCCGAGCATTGAATCAAATGTTTTTCTGCTTTTTTTATTATTAATAATTATAGATTATTATAATAATGATTGATAATTATACATTGTTATTATTAATAAACTATATTATTAATTATAGACTAGTATAATAATATATTATTATAATCGTGTATTATATAAAGTTAATATTTCTACTAATTTATGATCAATAATTATATATTGTTATTATTATTAATTATATTATTATGAATTAATTATATTAGTATTAATTATAAAGCTAAGCAGCTGTTATTTTGAGCTCTGTGTATACAAAATTAACTTTTTTCATGTTTTTTTACATTATATCACTACTTCTATGGTGATAAATCAGAAGAACCAAGAAAGATAAATTAAATTTTATTTTTAAATCATTTTATTGCTGATCATAAAATGATCAAATACTTTATTCATAAAAAATAAATTCTCGTAAATGTGCAAAATAATTTTTTTACAAATATAAAAAAGTGCTGCGAATTCGCGGAAGTTCTCGCATACAATAAAGAACATAAAATAACAACAAAATAAGCTGTAAAACTTACGGTCAGTTCTTTTAGTGGAATGTGAGAAGGTAAGAAAATGAAACAAAAACAAAAAAATCAACAACTTGAAACCTTCTAAGCAGATTTATGGCTCTTCATCACAAAATGGCTACTTTTATGACCGTTTCCATGGAAACAATATGTCTTTGCTTTCCTTTTTTTTCGCATTGTAAATGCTGTTTTTTCTTTGTTTTTCTAAATTATCAATACCCAAAAATACAGTACTTAGGTTTGAGATGGATAATCAATTTTCAGTTGCGTAACTAAATTAGAATTAGTTTAATAAGGCTTTCTTCTAAATTCAAATTTCATGCTTTTTCATTCATTTCCATTTATTTCAGTTTGGAGTTTCACAAACTAAACACAATTGTCGACAATAATGACTTAGCTCTTGGACACAGTGAACTTTTAATTCTCTGACGGTGTCGTTTTTATATATTTTTCTGGCATTCTAATTGCAAGTGAAAAAAATATTTTGTTATTATGTAATTATAAAATCATTGTTATTGTTTTTAAAAAAATTTGTTTTATTTTCGCTATATTATATTTGTACTAAAATCGAAACTAAAATAGTTTGAGTTTTTTTCTTCATTCATATTGAAAAATTGTATTTGTAAATTAAAGAAATTTTAGAGATAATTTTTTTTTATAGTTTTCTTACTTTAGGCTCAGTCAGTATTCAGTTTTCAGTCAGTATTCAGTTTTTCTTAGATTTAAATAAACTAAAATAATTCAAATTTGAAAAAGACAGCGATAGGAAGAATTTACCTTAAAAGTAAGGAAAAAAAAGAAAGAAAAAAAAGAAAGGAAAAAAAGAAAGAAAGAAAAAAGACATCGCTGTTTCATGCTGCATTTCATAACTATAAATTATTAAATTGCTAAATGTAATATTTTTTCACTTTTTTCAACAAATTTAACACAAAATAATGACACTAGTATGAAGAAAAATATTTAATAAAAATTCGGCGTCAATACCAGAATAACTATTTTCTATTTGAATTGTCTGCAATAAACACTAATACATGTTATACATATTTTTATGCAGTTATATTTTTATGAAATAAACTGAGATAAACATGCTTCAGTTTTTGTGCTTGTTTAATGGTTTGAACATCCTAAATAAATTAAGCGTCAATGATTAATTTTTTTTATCCCCAAGCAACGTTTTAGAAAAAAGGGAAGTTTATCATTTTTTCGTAATTTTTACTTGCATATTTTTGTTTAATATATATTATATCAGAACGGCACAGAACTCCCCATGTGAAAATGGTTGCACGTTACGCGTCGATAGTTCCACCTACACCCGACCCAACGAATAATTTACATTGTACTTTGGTATTTACATGGTAAAAGTTTCCACAGGAGTAGGTGTTTTAGGCTTAATTTATTGTTAAGGTTCCTTTTTCGTATTCACGATCCATTTAATGCCTGATACTTCTGGAAGAAGAAAACGTTACTTACTAGTATTGCTAGATTATGTCCATCCCTAGCTTCATGTTTGCATAAATTATTCAAAACTTTTGTCACAAGTTCGACACACCTTTTTATTACCTAAAAGCAAAAGGGAAACTTTGGTATTTTCTTGAATAACCAACAGATGCTGTTGGTTGACAGGAATTTCTTAAGGAAGAACAAAATTCCACACTGCCGTTGATAAAGTTTCAAGCAACAGATTATTTTGAAATCATTAATTAAAAATCCTGAATGGTACCTCCTCTTTTAATGCTGCAAGGATTAAGTGAAAAAGATACTAAATTTCTTATAAAGTTTCGTTGTCACTCCCATGCTATGAAAAAGTGTGTCAAACTTGCGATAAATCCTGCGAATAAAGTCTGTAGCGCTAGCTTTCATGTAGCGACGAATCCAACTATCTCGAATATATGCATCGCTACATGAAAGCTACCGAAGGATATATTCGAGCAATATTAAAGTCTTGATCAGTTGTGCCACATTTCACCAAAATGATCAAATATTAAATAAATATTTGATAAATTGAGCAGTGATGGCTCATTGGTTATGGTACTGAACTGTCATTTTTATTTTATATTATAACCGTCGTTGCTCAGCCGAACCAATTTTGTGTTTACGATTACTAATGTTCAACTTCGTAGCCTTGTAATTTTGAACCAGTCCAGAAGACAAGGAAACTCCTAGATCGGTACCCCCAGAGATATAATTTGTTATGGAAATATGGATGACTTTGCGACTCGACAGATTTAACGTGCTTCAGTCACCATTTACGACACGGGGAGTTTTCAGCAGATGGGTTTTGCACCCACGCCCTCTTGTACATGGGCCCGGTGCCCTACCAACCAGGCTATCTCTGGCCTACTGAACTGTCATTGTAAAGAAGATTGTAATAAAGGTCGATCCTCAGTGGTGGCTAAAAGCCCACCTAGCTTCTGATCGGCGGGCACAAGCTTGTTTGGGAAAACGGACTGTGTGCAGTGCTGACCACATTGACACAATCATGCCGTAGGCCACAAAATTAAATAGCCTTAAACTCCATGACCCTACTGGTCCACAACGGATTGTTTTTGGAATGCTTTTGATAGATTCCATTGTTATTATTGCATTAACATTTTGGGAAATAAGGATTTTCGATTCATTCGATAGATATCGATCCTCTTCAATCACTTTCTAAAAATACTTTATGAGTCAAAAGTAATAAATTGTAAATAAAAATATTGAATTTCATTGCCTAAGTCATGTGCATCAAATCAACAGCCTGATTAAGGATTACTTAAACAATATATGAGGATACTTCAACTGAATATCAAAATAATCAATGTTTATACAAAAATTTAAAATTTAGTTTTATACAGAATTGAAATTAAAATTTGACATCTTACATCGTAATAATTTTCAATGTCATTGTTTGCTTGCTTGCGTTTCAAAAAGTTAATAGTAGAACAAATCGATCCGACGGCGGACAACAAATTGCTTTTGGTAATTATAGCAACAAATCGAAAAATCCTTTCAATAATCCGTTAATCGTGTTAGATGTTATCTCATTTAATCTTTCGTTGATTAGATAAAAATAATGTATTAAATAATTTACAGTGTTTGCTTAAGATAAGTCTGAGATTTTAACTGAGTGACAAACATATTTGATTCCTTAAATAATTATTTGTTAATAAATGAAAATACCTTACACAAGGAAATATATTTTATATTGATCAAGTACATTTTATGAATAAATATGCTCTTAAATGAAAGGATTCAGATTTTAAACCTTCAAAATATAAAAAAGAGAAATTTTGTAACCAGAAAACTATTATCAAAAACTATTATCAAAGTAACAATATGGTTTTCTTAAGAAACTTCCTCCTTTTTTTTAATTATGTATTATTTCACTTTTTGTTATTTAATTTAAAATTAATAAAAAAAAATCTTCAAATGAGGGTGCAAAAGCGTTTCATTACTTTTGAAATATGTAATTTTAAGTCAAAAAATCCAAATTCTGAATACAATATTTAATAGTTCATGAGAAATAAAAACTCAGAAATACGAAAGTTTTTAAGAAAAAAATATTGCCAAGAAACTGCTTGGTCAATTTAAAATAACCCAATTAAAAATAAGGTAACATTTTGTTTATCTTTTCACTTTTTTGCGCATTGTATGTCATTTCCATCTGGCAAAACATCAGCTAAAATTTTTATATGATTCTTAAAAAAATAATCTAATTTTGCATTCTACTAAAATAGGTAGATTAAAAAAGTTACGAAAAAGATTTCGTTTTTAATAATTCATTATTATCATCCGTTCAAAAATATGAGTTTGAAGCTATACTGACAAAAGGAAAATTCAATATGATGACTTCAACTTTCCCATTTCCAGACCTTCAAGTAAAGAAGATGGATTAGATTTCATTTAAAGGGCTTTAAGTTTAGTAAGAGGATTTGTTTGGAAAACTACTGAATTCGATAAACTAGTTTATATTGAAAAAAAACGTACTGCAGACTTTTGTTTGATTTAAGGAACTGAGATATTGTGAAATTTTAGGCTAAAAAAAGAAAATTCGTAATAATAACAAGACAGCATGGATATTTAAATGCTAGAATATAATTTTTTTGCTTTAATTTTATTATTTTGAAGACACAATTGATTTAATTGAAAAATAATTCTGAATTTTTTTTAGCTATTATTCTTACTGAAGTGTTTTAGCAATTACATAAATAAAAAAATAATTTTTTTGACAACTCAAACTTAAAATGCAAATAATTCAGAGTCAAATCATGCTAAAAAGTACCACACACAGGATGCTGGTACTTTTTGTCATGAAGTCCATTTTTCCTGGAACATATAGGACACAGAAAAGATATAGCATAATTTTTACTATAATAATTACCTTGAAATCACTCTGAATCAATCTAATTAAATAATTCTAACTAAATAAGTATTGCTGCAAATATTTGCGGTATACTATTTTATGGTAAAATTGGACTTTACGGATGATGAGTTTAAAATGAACCATTATTTGAGTCGGATCTTTAAGCATCATGGAATAACCAAGGTAATACACGTTATAAATACATCTTAATTTAAAGATCAGCCTTTGTAGTTATTAAAAATTATTTTAAAAATTTAAGCACACACATATGATTTTCGTTGAATGTAAAACTATATTATTAATGTTATTGAGATTCTGAATAAATAACGCTGCGAAAAGCTACTATATATTTAAATAGAACCTCAATGTCATATCCTGTCTATTTTGAATAGAAGGGATTAACTTGCCAAGAGTTAAACGTTTTTCTTCTCACTTAAAGCGAAACAAACCTTAAATCGAAGAACAAACACACATGTACTACACTTATCTGTACAGTTATGCATCGTCGCGAAATCCAAAACTGAAAGCTGTATCATTAATTTTCCAGAGACATTATGAAATAAATAATTCAAGGAGCCATCGTATAGAAATGTATCATTGATTTGATAAACGCATTCAAAACTTATAACTAGATAAACCATAATATTATCTTAGTATCATTCTCTGTCTATTCAGACTAGAGCAGACAGACTCAACAGACAAATTATCAAAGTTTATTGACGTTTAAAAAAAATCTATGCTAAAGAAAACACAAAAAATTGAAGCATTATGATAATTGCGTAACTTATGAAAGTCTTCACTAAATGAAAAACTAGAAGAAATAGCATTCATATTTTCGGGATACTAAATAACCAAACAGTGCTTAAATTCATAGCGATACCTGAATCTGACAAATATGTCTCAAGTTTATATTTAGCCGTTCTAAAACAGAAACTTAATCACATTCTCTGGCCTCTCAAACTAGAGAAGACTGATCCATCAGTGGCATTAGAACTGTGCATGTGCTGCAGGAACGTAGGCTTAAGCACAAGAATTCATGAGAAATGGCTATTGATTTCGACAATATTAAGGGATTTTAATTAGGTATCCTGTATTAGAGACATGATTCCATTCGTATAAGGGTATACTTCAAACAGACGAGGAGTCACTTGTGGAACGAAACATTTAATTAAAGATTTTTAAGAGTAAAGCGGACAGACCAGAAACAGTTTATCTAAATTTATAAACTATTCATTCATGCAATTTTTGTAAAGAATTGTTTTAAAACTGACAACGTGTAAGGTTTTGGTATTTGTTTTATTATTTAAAAAATTACATTGTTTTTGTTTTGTTTTTTAAATAGAGAAATATTATCTTTGTGATTGAATTGAAGCTCGAGGGAGAATTCCTTGCTTGTTTCAGTTCTTTTTTTGATCGTATGATTAAGTTTGTTTTGATTTTCCAACATTTTCAACTTAAAAATATTTATCTCAAGTCTTAAAAACTATAACACTCTGAAACTGGAAAACTATTTTAATCTTAATATTATTTAAACTAGTAGAAAAAGACATTTAATTAAAGGTTTTTAAGAGTAAAGCGGACAGATTGGTAACTGTTTGTACAAATTTATAAAATTTTCTTTCTTGCGATTCTATTTAATTTTAGTAACTAGTTTTCCAAACAGAAAACGTTTCGAGTTTGGTATTTGTTTCATTATTTAAAAAAAATACATTAGTTTTCTGTAAAATAATGAAACATTATATTTGTGTTTGAATTCAAACTCTAGGGAGAATTTATAGCTTGTTTCAATTCTTCTTTTTTATATGTTTAAGTTTTGATGAATATTTTTCTCCTCTATATGTTTCAAGTTTTGATGAATATTTTTCTCCTCTATATGTTTCGGTTTTCGCACATTTTCAACTTTAAAACGATATGTCTCAAATCCTAAAATATATAGCTCTTTGAAAGTAGTAAAATACTTTACTTTCCTCGGTATTCTTTATTTTACTTAAATTCAATTTAAAGTACTTCTTATATTTCAGTTCTTTAATTTTAAATATTTTACTTCAGTTTGAAAACGAAACTGAACTGAACTGAAGAAACTGAGAAACTAAAATTTTTGTTTTCAAGTTTGATACTACTAGAAAAAAAGTGAAAAAAAAAGGAAATAACAGTACGGCTATATTAAACAATATGGCTATTTTCATAAAAATAAATCTATCATAAAAATAAATCTATTTTTTAAAGATTAATTATACTGTGTTAAAATATAATAACAAATTATTCAGAAGCCCCATTTTTTTTTTAAAAAAAAGAACTTTTTAAAATTTTTAGTCTTAAAGTACTTTTTAAAAAATGTTTCTCATAAGACACAAGTACAAATTTTGTATTCTTATTAGGATAACATGTTTTTAATAATGCATGAAAACCATGTTTTTTGCTCATTTATTTATTGAAAGGGGTAAATAAAACGGTCAGTTTATGATATTTTAGTTAGTTGTGGATAAGTTAGTTTGAAGGATTCAGTTAGTTGGATTTCGTATAAAAAAGTGTAGTCTGCTATACAAAAATTTTAAACTATTCAAGAAATTTGTTACTTAAAAATCACGATAATGATTTGATCATTACCTTTTGCCCAAAACCGTTTCTAAAAACTACCTCAATGCTTCACAATAGGAAATTGATTTTCTTTGAAAAAAATTTATTTCTATGATATGAAAAAATCAAAACTTTCATAAGCGGATAATTTGGCTACTATCCAAGTAAGTTTTTCTTATAACTATTTGAATTTTTAGCACATGAATACCTTTTTATCTACCAAAAAAGATATGTAATGATACTTGTTTATTACACCAAATCTACGATTGCTTTTTTAAAGTTACAAGAATAAGCCATCGACAACTCTTTCCAATATTTGATTTCTTCCCCCCCCCTTTTTTCGCAAAAAAAAAATCAAAACGAAACAGAGCAAAATACTTCTAACCACAAACAATGTCACGTTTTCACGAAAGTAGTTTTTGCTGTCCTTATCTTGCAAGTTAAGAGTAGCTCAGTTTTTTTCCTTAAAAAAATACAACTTTTTTCTTTTGGTAATAGTAACGAAAAGAAGGAACAAGATACCATTTTAAATTCGGCAGCCCTTTTTTTATGTGTTTATTATCATAATCTTCTCACATGATTTTTTCAAATTTCTTAACTTAGTATAAATTATTGTTTGTATTAGCGTTAATTAAGATCATAAAGTTCAAAAAGTTTTTTTTATTTTTTATTTTCAAATTTTTATGAGGTTATACTGGTTTGCCCATCTTTAATATTTTTAAAATAACTTTTTCTGGTTATGTGCCTTCACGTTAGGTACCAATATATATTTTGAGATCGAAGTGATGCAAAAATATTTAGCATTACAATACATGACGTAAAAAATTTAGATTAATATTTTATCAAATTGATGCAGAACAGTTAACTTTATCCTAATAATGCATTAATTAAAAAATAATAAATATATACAATAAGTTACTTTTCGTACGTAATTATATTTAGGTAAACAAAATCTATAATAGTGTGGAATTTTTTTTTCAATTCTTCTAAAACTTTCTCGAGGTATGGATAAAAAAAGCCGAAAGTACGAACACAAAATGTGAAATTTGCTTTAAAAGTTCTAAACTTTAGATCCCTCTCCTGACCAAATCACGGGACTATATTTCAAACATTGCGACTACCCCCTATACTATGGGTTCATAAATCTGAATTTATCTTAAAAGAGTTATGTTTATTCAGAGAAAGTACATTTGTGTGCCTAATTTTTAACTCAAAATATTGTCTACATTTATTAATTATCATATTTTAGGTTAGCCCCTCGAACCATTATAATTGAATCATAACGTGATATCTATTACATCGAAAGTTTGACTTTTTAATCGTGGGAAGAAGCTTGATGGAATTACTTTCATTGATTAAATTTTTTTTTAGAACTATAAGTTTTAAGTGATATACAGTAACAAAGATACTAAGAACTTCTATTGCTCTTTCACTTAAGTCATTATTCTTAAATAAATTCACAAATCTATTAATTAAACCTTGAAACTTTTCCCTTTCGAATGAATTAAATTTGAAGTTATGGACTTAGGGGTCACAACAACCTTGCAATTTTTTTTTAAATAAATGTATAATCATTCATTTTGTGGATGCTTTACATGCTCATTTAACTTATAATAAATAATTTATCTTCAAAAAAATAATTAAACTGTTTAATTTTTTAAAATTTTGAAAAAAAATAGAAAAAATTCAAATTTTTTAAATTTTTAAGGCTTTATTTATTCCAACATATTTTTAAAAGTTTTTTTTTCTTAGTGCTTACTATGCTCATCTTAACAGTTCTGTGCATTCATTTGTTGATGTATCAATTAGAACATTTTTTAGAGATTATTTAGTAAAAAAGTAGAAAAAAAGGCAAAAAATTCCTGTTAGGTATATATAACATGTTGTAAAAATTTTAATACCTCAAAAATGCTTATTCCATGCACAGTTTAAATAAATGTATTATGCTTAAGATAAAAAAGTTTACTTCAAAGCTTTATCTTAAATAGGAAAAAAATCCTTAGGGATTTAATTAAGATTAAAACACAAAATAATCATTTATGAGAAAAAGCACTTTAAAGTCTGTCTGCTAATCAAGATTCTGTTTTAGAATAATCTAAAATCATTAATAACGTTTTTTGAAAATGTAGATAAGGAGTTGATTTTATTTCAGTGCATTTGAAATAGTTCGAAGTTTTATTATAAGCAATAAAAAAAATCTATATTTTAGGTCATTTTTTGGGTACTGTGATCCCTTAAGGGCTAAAGTGTCTCGAGGCACATATTAAAAACACCTGGCCTTTATAAAAACATGATAATTTTCTCCAAAAATATTTAAATTTGAACATGTGCTTATCAAGATGCCTCCCAAACCCTCAATTTGCAATGTTGCAGCTGCAAAAACTACAATAATGAGATTTTCTTTCTTTTCATAGTTAACTTTTCAAATAATATTAGAAAACTTACTTTTGAAGAAATGTGGCAGGTAGGTACTTTCTTAACGCCGCACTAAAGCTGCATAACAGGCTATTGGCACTTATTTGAAAACACCCCTGAGGATGATCCGAACACATGCCATCACAATTTTTGTGAGGGCACTTCTGCATTTTAGATACTGATCTGAAGGGGAAGGAAATTTTCTTCTGATGCTTGTATCTATGGTAGTGCTTAGGGACCAATCACAGCACTAGCGATTCCTCAAATTTTACAAGCAGGTACATCGCACGGTACTCGGTGGGTCATAGTGGAGTCGAGAATTGAAATACAGAGTTGAGTCGATTGCAAATGTTAAATAAGGTTACAAATTATCTAAAACGTTTTATTCATTATTAAAGATATCATTTCTGTTTTTAAAGATAAATGCTATTTGTTATTTGTTATAGTTCATTTACGTCGCATTAGAGCTGCACAATGGGCTATTGGCGACTGTCTGGGAAACATCCCTGAGAATGATCCGAAGACATGCCATCACAATTTTGATCCTCTGCAGAGGATGACACCCCTGCTTCGGTAGCCCAACGACCTGCACTCGAAGTCGAGCACTTTACGGAAGCACAGTTTAACGAGGACAATTACCGCACACCCTCGGTCCCTCCGCAGACTTATCCAAATGGTCACCCACCCGTACACTGACCGCAGCCAGTGATGCTTGACTTCGGTGATCTGCTGGGAACCGTGTCTTAACGATTAGTCCACTGCGGGGCAAAAATAAATGCAGTGACTGAAATTTTCAACATGAATAAATTAATATTTCCTTGTGTTTTGAATCTATTTAGAAAGCAAATTAACAACATTGCATATAAATTTCAGACATTGGATTATCTACAAAAAAAATAGAATTGTTATGTATTAGCAGCCTAAATGTAAAACCTGTTATAAAGAAAAATTATAATTTAAACATGGACATGAACTTACGTATGGACTCATTCTATTATTTTTTTTCGAAAAATCAGAGTCAAAAGTACTTTTTTTTAAAAGTAAGTTAAATCTAAGATGACATAAGAAATTCATTTCACTGAGTGCTCGGAAAGAACTCGAGATTAAATTTAGACTCCGGCCTCTAGCTAAAAAAACATTTTTTTTCTAAATTTTTTTCAGGAATGCATTAACTTCTTAAGGCAAGTAAAAGTTGACACCGAGGTAAAAATCTGCGATTATTTTCCCTTGAAAACAAACAGGAAAAGTGTGAAAAGAACTTTTCATTTTCTAAAGAAAGTTGTTTTATCCTGTTAAATTAATTTGTGCTGCTTGTGTTATGGTTTAAAATTCTGGGAGGAAATATTTCTTTTTAGCTTAACGTCAAAAACATTTTAAATTGAACAAAGAATTGCTTTCAACCGCAGAAACAATCTTTGATTCTCCATGGATTTCTTTTCTCTTAAAGATTTCTTCTGCTTTGGCTAATAAAATAAAAGTGTATAAATACAAGAAAGTTTAGAGGGAAAAATATTTTGATAGAGATTGTATATTTTCAAAAACGAAACAAAAAAAAATTAAAATACTATAAATAAAAAATACCTATTTTGTTTATCTAATGGGGTAAATCTATTGGAAAAATGGACATCTCTGACAAATTTCTCAAATAATGGACACAACTGGATGCCTGCAAATGACGCCACCGTAGGAAATTCATAGTACCTGTCGATTTAAAAGCCAATCAGGTTCGACACATACGTGACGTCGCTTACCGATATCCAATAAAATCTTACTTAAATCACTTGATTATTACTTTACTTCTCCTTAAATTCACTTCTTCATTCATTACTTCACTTCCTCTAGAATTTTAAGTACTCAATTGTTAGTTTTTGGTCACCATTTATAGTCAGTAAAAGGAAAAAATGCACCATTAGAATCTGACAAATTATTATAGACAAATGAGTGGAAAGGAATATGGATCGTTTAAATAAATATCTAATTCTAAAAAAGTATTAGACAGTTAAACGCATTCTGACAGTGTAAATCCTGCTTAATATTTTCAGCCCTTAAAATTTACATAGTTGTGTTATTATTTACTTAAACTGGGGGGTTCCAACCTTTGCTCGCCTGGTTTGCAGTACCCCGAAATTGCTTCCACAGAGCTTTCGGATTGCTTCGCGATTAACTTTCTTCTCAAATCGAACATCGATATGCTCTTTCTATCGCAAGGTAGACATCTTTGAGAAATGTATTGCGAACTAAAAATTAATTAATTTTCCAAACGTTTTTGAATAAAAAAATGATTCCGAACTTTCCTGAAACATTGGGAAATATGATTCTGAACTAATCGAAAAAATGATACCTTGATCTGTTGTCAGTTCTAAAGAAGGAACTCGGAACAAGATTTAGAAATTTATAAAATCGTCTTTTGATGTTTCTTCAGCGAAAAAATGAGCGAATTTATGCAAAGTTTTTCTGCCTCCAAATGCCTCAACTCTAAACAGAAGCTTGCGAATAATAATGGCAAACAATAGACTTGCGGATAGACTATCACCTGTAAGCGTATAAAACTGTATTCTATTAATAATTTTGGAGTCAACAGATCCTTTAAAACGATGTGACTATTATTAAAAATAGCAACTATGTTTAGTTCCTCATATGTTTAATTTATCTTAATTTTCAAAATGAATTTTTAAAGAACAAAAGTAATTCAAGATAAACAGCAGCCACTTTCAAGACTCACATAGCATAAGCGTGGATCAAACTTCAGGAAACTGGTTCAAGACTGGTAATTTTTCTCATTATTGTTTTTTCAATATCAATATGCCTATCTATTGTATCTCATATTATCTTTCGAATGAAAACTAAAATAAAAAGTTAATTTGAAATAATAGTTTTTTTAAAAGATTTAAACTGAAAAAAATTTCAAAGCATCCAAATCCCATCTGAAATTACTTGTCAACTCTTGATCTAGATTCTCGTTTTCATTCGTATTATTCTAGTTTTCATGAGATGAGTTCTTAACAGCCGTCCATACCGATTCCCTGATTTGCATCCATTATTTTCCCTGACTATATCGGCTTTTCGTGCTTAGTTTTTCATCTTAGTTTTTTTTTCAATTTTTTCCTCTTTGACAACTTGACATTTTCTTCTTTAAAACCTGTCTTGTTTTCCTTATTTAAGTCTGTTGGGTCTTCAGAATGGACGCCTTGCTTTTATCATGGCTTTCAACAAGGTTCAAAATAGGACAAATTTTTCCACACATAACTTTTGAAACAAGTAGAGTTTTTCTATAATAATTTTACTTTACTACTTACTTTAGTAAATAAAAATTCATATTTTTTTATACTTGACGATGTTTTCCCGATAGTTTCAGCAATGGATTTAAATTTTATGCAAGGATAAGAACAATTAAAGTTTTTAAAACATTTCAATATTATGTGAAGATCTATTGATTTTAAAAACTAATGTATAACTACAGATAAAGTAATTGAACAGTTGTAAGTTAATATAGGAAATAGTAGCAGAGATAAAATAAACGTTTTTCGTCTGTTTTGCAGTCCGCTTTCGTAGTCGGCAAAAGATCCACACTTTGCTGTCTTGTAATATTGCAGTTTGATAATTTTTATATTAGTTTAAATGTAAATGAAAATTGCATTTGAACAGGATTCATTTATATGTACCTTTAAAGATCAAAATAAAACAATCAAGTTGTAGTAAAAAATAAGCCTGGCGTATTAGCGGAAGTAATAAGAAACAAAATGACTAAGGGAAAGCAATGCCATCTGATTTAAGCCATAGTGATTTATTTATTAAAACCTTAATGAAAAAAAAATGAAAATTTTAGTACTTGCTTGCACTTGAACAATAACAAAGGAAAATTGCAGTTAATTGCGATTAATTTACCTGCACATTATTAGTTAATTAGAACTTTTGATTATATTTTACAGATAAAAACTTCATTGTTCAAAAATAAATATAATATTTCTATCGAATGTATAGTAAATCTTTATAAAATAAAAGTACACCTCCGATATTTTTCAGCTTAAAAAATATTTCTTCAAAATAACCCTGGGTTCACCGTTTTTCCGTAGGGTAAGAATTAAGATAGCTTCGGATCCAAATTGAAAACAGAACTTATCTTTTCTTGGGGTAAGAATTTCCTCACCTGATCTTTAAAAGAAACATTTCCACGGAAACCGTTTCCTCTCCATAACACACACAAAAGTGGCTACATCTTTATGTAGCTGAAAAGGAAAAAAACTAAACAATCTTCCTAAAAGAAATTTATAGAAAAATAAAGTTTAGATAAAACTTACAGTATATCTACGTTTAATGCACCAAATTGCATTAAACTATACTATAAAAAGGTAGTTTAATGCACCTTGTCTTCAATATCAAATTAAAATCTTAAATCGATAAATTTTTAATATGGTGCTTAGGTATCTCCTTGAGTTCTGTTTGTTTTTACACTATTTTCAGCATCAAACGTAGTTTATGTTTTTTTTGGATCTTAATTTTTGGATCTCATCATTTTTGGATCTTCCTTGGTTAATGTTACTAAATTATTTACTTGGTTAATGTTTTATTTTGCACGATATACATCTTCTGCCATTACATTTTACTCAGACAACAGCTCAACAGTTGGTAGTTTTAGCTTTTAAGTAAATCGTTTAATAATTACAACAGTTAAGACTTCTGTGTGTAACAAAAATACTGTTTTGCTTAATTTTACTTCATTTAAACTTTTTTATAAAATTTGAATATTGCTTTCTCATTCATATAAATAGTAAGATGCATTAAGTTTTCTCATTTATATTAAAATTAAAGTTTACTTTCGGGAAATTAGACTCGATCAAACATGGACATTTGAATTTGATCCGTTTATTTACGCGTTATTCTATAAACACATTATGTCCCTCACAATTATATGAGCTCTAACGTTATGCTTAAAAATATAATTTAGATCACGTTCGTAAATTTGAACTATATTCCATAAAATACGTGTTAATGAGCAAAATGCACTGTATACTTTACAATTAAACAAGATTCAACTTAAAGGGGTATATTTTCTTTAAATAGCGAAAAAATTTTAATATTCTTTCATACCCGAGATAGCAGAACTATTCACTACATGCCTTAAAATTACACGAGTTTCAATTTATGTTTATAGGGAAATATTCATGAACGTGGACACTGTTAATTGCAAAATCAACCCATAAAATCTTTCACCGTATTATGAATTCCAAATTATTCAGTTTAAAAATATTTTTGATGCAGTTTATAAACTTGCTCTATTTCCGTTCCTCTATGCGTGAATTGGATAACGCACTACATCTTTAACAATTACATGAGTTTCAACGTTTAATTAAAGAAAATATTTTTAATGAAGAAATTTGAAAATTTACGCTGTAGTCATCATGTAAGTGTTAACAGAAAAAAGCACGATATCTTCCACAATTATATTATTTCACACTTATATTTTTAGAAAAAACTTCCTCGATTTTAGATAACTTTGAAATATGAAAATATAGACTATAAATAGGATGTGTTAACAGAAATGCAAACTATATGAATGTTACATTATAAATTTGAAGAGTGAATTCTCTCAATAAAATTCATTGAGTTGAAATTATGCACATGGAACAATATATTGCCACAGGAAACAATATATTGCATTAGAAAATTAATGCAGTCATCCATAAAATTAGCAGAAAAAAACGATCTTTATTTTTCAGAATTATATAAGCCTTAAATTGATGATTTTGGAAAATTCTTAATAAAATTTATATTTCCTTATACGCTTTTTTAATAGGACGTACTATTTATTTCACATTTATACGAGTATCAACATTTAATAAATTATTTTCAAATGCAGATACGTTAGAAATAATCAAATTTATAATTGTGAAACGATAATGTAAATTGTTCATTCCTTTTTAAAGTTTAATCATGAATATTTAGATTGAAAAAATAAATTTTTATTTGCTAGTTTAAACGTTAAAGATCTTTCAATTTTAAGAATGCTTTTAAAAAATTACAAAATAAAATTGTATAAGAATATATTCTTCATAGGAAGACTAGCAGTAGGCAGAAGATCACGAAGATTTAATGATATATATTTAGAATACCCGATTGTTTAGACAAAAAATTATTTTAATTATTTATTAATTAATCATTTTTTATATTTCAAATTCCCATTAAATTGTTTACGTCGTTTTAGAGAACCAAAGGCATGAAAAACTCACTTCATCAAATCTTGTGTCGAAAATAAAGACGTAAAGTGGACTTCGTTGCCATGGAAACAGTCATAAAAGTCTCTACTTCTCTATGAAGAGTTGTAAATCTGCCGTGAAGTCTTCCAGAAGCTTATTCTTCTTTCAGCAAACAATTGGACAAAAGGTTTAACCATATATTTTACAGAGTATTTTGCTTTCACTTTTCCAACCATATCGGATTTCGGCAAAATCCGATTTGACAAATGCGAAGTTGAATTCTTTTATTTTATTTCAGTTGAATTTGAGGCTATAAGCCGTTTGATAGGAATCTATAAGAGAAATATTTGCTATGAAAATAAAGACATTAATTTGTCATTTTTTAAATATATATTATAAGCAATAATATTTGTTTTAGTTTACACGTTTTAATGATAAGTAATTTTTGTAACTAGTCTGAAAGAAGAATATAACTGAAAGAATCAGCAAATAGATGAATCAATGATTGATTCATCCATTTGCTGTTCAGTTGAATTTGAGGCTATAAGCCGTTTGATAGGAATCTATAAGAGAAATATTTGCTATGAAAATAAAGACAATAATTTGTCATTTTGTAAATATATATTTTAAGCAATAATATTTGTTTTAGTTTACACGTTTTAATGATAAGTAATTTTTTTAACTAGTCTGAAAGAAGAATATAACTGAAAGAATCAGCAAATAGATGAATCAGCGATTGATTCATCCATTTGTTGCTTCTTTCAGTTATATATATATATCAGGTAATGCTCTATACAAGTAAACGGAGGAATCAGTGAATAAATCAATCAAAATATTAGTGAATCAGTGAATCAATGAGTGTAGAAATCATCTGTAAATTAGAGTACTAATGAATTAGTGGATCAGTGATCGGAGAAATAAGTTTATATGCGAATCAGGGTATTAGGGAATCGATATATCAGTCAACGAAGAAATCAGTGATTCATTGTATCAGGGAAAAGGAAAATCAGAGTATATGTGACTCAGAGTATCAGTATCATTGAATCAATGTATCAGAGAAAGAAAATATAAATATATGAATGAATCAGTGAATTAGTAAATCAGTGAATTGACTAACCAATGAACGAGAGAAATAATGAACGGGCTATTATCGAATCTACTCATCAGTGAAAATAAAACTTTTGTTGGGGTAATTTTTCATTCAAAAACATTGAAGAATTTTGAACGACAACCGGTGAGACTTTTTATGAATTAGAAACACTTGGTACAGTGCGTAAAGTAGAAGGATGTTCACCCTGAATAATTTTTGAGCTAATGATTGGAATTTCAAGTACTAATGTTCAATCGCAATTCTTTGAGAGACCAACTTAAATGTGTTAACTAATCGGTGAAGGCAAATATTTAAACTACAAAATCGGACATACTAATGTTTTTTATCTAAATAAGAAGGACTCGTTTTCAGTGGATTTGGATTCTTGGATTTGGATTCAGGGAAAATATGGTCCCAATATTTTGATCAAAAAATCTGTCGAAAGTTTGGAGCAATGAATGAAAATTTCACTTTTTACGTATTTCTCCATATCTTGAAAACTATTTTTAGCGAATGAGTTAAACTATTTCAATATTTCAGGTATAGATGGACGGAGATATACCTTATATAACATATTTGTTTGCTGTTATTAATCACCATTTTAAGGTTTGGTTTTCGAATCATTAAGATTGAGACATGTAACAAAGGTGAAAATCTGATTTGTAGATCAAGAATTATTCAGGATTTTTTTTTAAATTTTATTTTTTTTGTTTTTTTTTTTAATTTTATTTTGCACAACGTGCATTTTTATACTTAAGAAAATTTTAAGAGTGTAATAACTCAAATTGAACGAATTAATAAAAGATTGGCTTCATCGTCCATGCATTATTTCCTTTAAAATTTTGAAGAAAAAAATAACCCCAAGTAAAAGATTAAGACTTGCTATAGATATGTATTTGAAAAAGAATCTACATCTTGATCCGCATTTACAAATATGTTGTTCAATATTTGAGGATTGGTTTATGGTTGATAAAATTATCAAGAATCAAAATCATCCCTTAATCTTGATGCAACAGCCATACAAGAAATATCGATAAAAGAAGATAATATGCTCTGCTAACTTTGGGATGGGAATCGATTTCGATAAGATACAAAAGTATTGCTCATACTTTGTCAGCTAAGATTACTACTTGTATCCTTTCTCGCTATTATCAGAGAGACTGGTATGTAGTTAAGGAGGAAACACAGAAATAATACTTAATTCTATGTTAGAGAAAAAATACAATAGTGCATTATTTACTATTTTTTCTTTTTTTTAAACAAAAGATAGCTCTACATTACAAAAGATAACTATTCGATGCTTTAATTCTTGTTTTTTTAATAACAAAAGCTGCAGGCTTATATTTCCTAGTTGTAACAGTATCACAATGTTATTATTATATGATTGACGTTGAGCAAGTTAACTTATAAAGAAAATGGAATAGTGTAAGAACTTAATAAAATTCATTATTATTATTTTTTTTAAAAAGAAGATAAATATATTTTTGTACAGAAAAAGGGAACACTGTGAACTAGAGTTTTTTAAATATTATCCCTAGTTGTAGTTTTGAATTAGCTTAAACAAGGTCTATTGCTAAAACAGGGAGGATTTTAAGCAATATTTGAAGAAGTAAGATGAAAAAAAAATGATTAATTTATTGAAAATTAAAGTTTGAGAATCCACTCGAGTTCTGAAAGTTGGAAAGTAAAAGAAAGGAGCAAGAATTGTAAAAACTGCAAAAAAAAAAAAAAATTCTGCTAGATCATTTCAGAGAAATGCGTGAAAAATTAAATTTTGTCATTAGCTTCGAATTCGCCATTCATATAAATTAATTGGGAAACAATTATGTTTAACTATAACATCATTTTATTAGTGTAATTATAGCATATTTTGAATATAGTATGATTTAATAATACACGTTATATAGTATGGTTTAATTATACACGTGATATGTTTGCTAACTTGAGCTATAGAATGTTCTGGATCAATTAAATGCAAAGTGTATTGGCACCCTGAACGCATCATCCATAAAATCCACCAAATCCATTTTTACCATAAATTATAAATCATAGTTTTTACAGTAATAAGTATTTAATTACAGTGATTGAGTGATTTTATAGTAAATACTACTGTAAAAATAACGATATATCAAATTCTTTGTTAAGTAAAATTTTACAGCATAAACTGATTAAAAGTACTGGCACCTAAAGTTCCGGTACTTTTTACCACTATTTGATACAGATTTTTTATACAGTTTGTAACATTAATAAAAAAGAAATTTGCATATTGGTTTAGAACTAGACAGTCACACATATAAATTTGCTGTTGATTATGTTTTATGAAATATTAAGAACAAATCAGTCATGTTTACAAGCTTAGAGCTTTCATTGATAAAAAGGACTTAATTTCGCATTGTTTAAAATCAAATTAATTTTTATTCTTTGTGTCAAATAAATTCAATGATTTGCGTGAACTGGGAGACATAGTATAAAATTAGTATTTCTAAATTAATTCCGTCACCCAATTAGTATTTCTAAAGTTATATGAAAACATGTATTTTTTTTTTGTTAATAGTTATGATTTACAAAGAGCTCTATAAAACTAATTAAGGATAGTATGATACATTTTCGCAAAAAAATTGTCTGCCATAATTAAATAAGTGATTCCAAACCTGGTAATGGTAGATTTATTCCCAATTAATTCTCAATAAATCTGTCATGCTCCTGTAGTTTAATTTATATGTAATAATCTCACAATTCAAATGCATGGTTGATGTATATTTAATCTCAAATATCAGAGATATATTGGGTTAGAGCACTTCAAAAAGAAAGTAAGTAATTGAGAAAAACACATAAAAAAAAGTAATTAAAAAATCAGGATAGAGCGACATGTTGCACAAAATTGAAATTAATACGCCAACATATAGAATATAGTTGAAACAGTTCATTTTTTATTATATTTTGTAGTATTTCATGTGGTTTTATGCTTGAGGGTTAAACAAAAACCACTTTTAGAAGTTCATGTCATAAAAATAAAGACTAACTTTATACATTATAATTTAGTATATGCTGTTGCTCGAAGTCAATTAATAATTTTCAAACCTTACCACAAGCATGCAGTTTCTTCTAGCATTTATTCTTTTAGAGACGCTATAGAAATCAGTATTTAAAAATATAATCTCATCATCAGCTTACACAATTAGAAACACATTAAGTAATAAATAGCATGTTTTGTTATTATCATGCTATTTTATTTCATTTTAATAATTTTCACTCTTTTCAATATTCTTTAATTTTTCCAAATGTCCCTCTATATTTTGAAAAATATTCCGAAAAAACGAAGACAAATTTATAAAAATCCTGAAAATAAAAGCTGCTATCTATGCATCAGCTCACACGATTATATGCGCAAAAATAAGTGCTTTCTAATATTGCATCAATATAGCCAAAGCAAAATATATCAATACATTAGTGTGAGGAGCACTCGAGAAAAGTTTATAAAAAATTTTCCACAAATAAAATAGAACACATTAAGTAAAAATATCACGTAAAAACAGAAAATAAAATATAAAGAAGAAACAGAATAAAACATAAAACAAAATCTATAAAGCTACCTGAACGGGAAATTTTTCTAGAATGATTCTAAATATTTTCGTAACAAGATTGCCAGATTGCAAAATACGAAAACAGACGCGCAAATTGAGGTAAAAGCGTAGTAGTAGTTGTTGTTGTAGCTCATTTACGTCGCACTACAGCTGCACAATGGGCTACTGGTGACTGTCTGGGAAACATCCCCGAGGATGATCCGAAAACATGTCATCACAATTGTGATCCTCTGCAGAGGGGATGGCACCCCTGATTCGGTGTCCCGACGACCTGCACGCGAAGTCGAGCACTTTACGGTAGAGCAGTTTAACGAGGTTCAATACCGCACACCCTCGAATTTAAAAGCGTAAATAGAGAGGTTTTGTTTCATAGTGCATTCTTACTGCAGTACTGAAGTGCGTTTGATTTGTAAATTACCAAGGATCCGCTCGAAAATGAATGTACAAGGTATATTATACTGGATAATTTAAGGAAGTTGACAATTAATAATAAAAGAAAATTAATTTTTATTTAAGAAAAAAACAAAATAAAATGGAAATGAGAAAAAAACATGAATTACCGGTTTTGCACGTAATTTTAGCCATGTATTTGCTCGAAATGGATTTGCACATAGCAAAATTTATATAAATTTACAAAGAAGTTTTTTAGTTAATTTATTCACAATTAACTCAATGATTTAATTATAGAATTTAATTACTTTAGTTTGGTATCCATTGGTTTTAATCAAATTTTGTAGGAGACAGACTCCTTCAAAATTTAATAAAAAACAATGGATTACCCAACTATTTGATAAAAAAAATTGATATTATTTTTCTTTTTTCCTTGTTCTGTAATTTTTCCATGTTTTCTCTACATTTTAAACTTATACATAGTTTCTTCTATTTTAACTATTAAATAGTTCGGAATTTGTAATATTTTTAGATAGCTGTATAATTAGTTTAAGAAAAAATTTTAGAGTGGGTGTTTTAATTTAACGAACTAAATTTTCTACAAATTAAAGTATGATACATTTTCGCAAAGAATTTGGATGCCATAATTTAATAAGTGATTTCAAAGAGACGGTTGCGGTAGATTTATTCTCTATGAATTCTTCATAAATCTATTACGTTCGGGTAATTTAATTTATGAGGGAAGGAACTAGATGTTTTTTACAAAGTGTTCTTTCGTAGAGGCTTTATTAAGAAACCATTATATCATCGAATAAAAGAAGATAGATTCGTTTTATGTTCCACAAAAAATAAAGGAAAAATATCTTTGTTCGAAGATTATCTTCTGGAATCCTCTGACTCCCCTGAAAAATTGTGGAATTTATTTGCCTTTATATAAAAAAAAGTAATATTTTAAGCATTAATTAATTAATTAAGAAAAAATTATAAATTACATAAAATGGATTCTTAACTTCATTCATTCATTAATTTCAATCATTCACAGTCAAGAAGAAATTTCAACAGAAAATATTTTTCAAAAGAAAAAGGTGTTTTCTGAGCGCAAAACTATGAAGCTCCACAAAGTTTTATTCAGAAGTTAAACACCACCTTAATTTTAAAAATAATGCAAAAATTATAATTTATCAATTCTAAATTTTAAGAGGAGTGCAGATTTCCTTCCATTTGAGTCGTTTGCTTGTAAACTCTTATTACAATTTTATTTGAGTTCATTTATTTAATTTAGGTAAGTCTTGAATTTAAAACATTTATTTTTTGAAGGCAAGCTAGTTTTGAAGTATGAAAATAGATACAATGCGTTTAAAACAATTTGCTTACAAATAAACAGAAAAATTTAACAATTTTTAAAACAATATGTTTTAGGTGGACTAAAAAGAAGACAATTTTATTTCTATCTCACCAAAAAGAAAAACCTAGAGTACAATAATTTAGAAAGGAAGGAAGGTAGTGATTTTACCTAGTGATAGAAGTAAATATAAAACATTATGAGCCCAACGTGTTTTTTTTGCCGTGGTAACAGGTGAATAAATGCTTTTTCAATAAACTTTTTCATTGTAAGCCAATCAAGTAAGCGAAGATTCCTCTTTAGTAATACTAATTATTTATTGAACATATTTACATTATATACAAGTTGGTTTGAATTACAAGAAACATCATGACAGCAGGTGATGGGAGAAATACTGGCTGGCTGCCATATGCGTGCTGGTATTTATACAATTCTAAGAATATGATAACATCAGAACTCTTAATTCAGTTCACTTCAAAAATAAGTAAAAACACAATTGATTAAAGACAAACAGATATTAAAATGAAATAAACTTGATTTTTACGATGACCTGCGAACCCATCACCACACGGTATCCCCCCAGTGACAAAGTCACGATACCAATAATGATTGTTTAAAAACAATCATTACTGGTATCGTGCAACAGAAGGTTGCGTGTTCAAATCACGTCCGGGTCACCATTGAAGTAAGCGAAGATTTTTCCTTTGAAATACTAATAATTTATTGAACATATTTACATTATATACAAGTTGGTTTGAATTACAAGAAACATCATCACAGCAGTTGATGGGAGAAATACTGGCAGGCTGCCATATGCGTGCTGGTATTTATACCAGGTGTTGGTGAGGCGAACCCATCTCCACGCCAACTTACATATGAAAACCATTACATAACTATCGTATTCAATGAGGAATTCTACAATAAAGTTACAGTCTGAGTTATTCAATTAAAGACTGTTGATAAAAATCACTATAATAGTTTAGTACTTTTAGGATCAAATTGTAATGTTGGATCAATTTGTAAATACACCCTGCGTTAGCACGAACAGATGATTAAGCGGATTAGAGGTAAAAAGCAAATCAGAAACAGATTGGAATTATATATTAGAAAATTATTTAGTAAACTTTACCGAGACTAAAAAATAAAATTTTAGACATCTTTATTTCATATATAATAGCAAATATATATGATTTATCGGCGAGGTTTAGCTTCTGCAGATGTATAGCTAGCAGCATTCAAGACGACAACAAGCTCAAGCTAACTCCTAACAGATTGAAAAATAATTGCAGACGTTATTCAAAAAGTGCCAATATTGGTGTTTGGATGTGAAAATAATTCAAGTATGGTATGAAGGAGCGTGAGATGGGTGTATTTCTACTTGAAGTGTTTACATTTAAATTAAACCTTTTAAATTGTATGTGGAAGCCAGATTTGGTGTAAATTTGAAATAAAGTTATTTTTCACACAATTTTTTGCCTTGACCAACGTCAAAATTAGAGAGATATCACAATACGGTTTTTAGAGTGTGGAAAAAGTAAACAAGTTAAAGACGTTTAGATTTTTAGAAAGATTTTTTTTTTCAAATATCATTAATGTAAAAATATATGAAGCGAAAAAAAAAATCTGGTAGTTTTTTATTATCCATATTTATCAGTTAAAAAAGAATGTGTCATTTATTTTCCCATCCATTTAAAGAACCCATCGTAAATAAAACATTAAATCAAAAAATTTTCTCGTTATCTTTCCGATTTCAGTAATGGCGATAAAACTTGAGGGAGAAAAAAAAAACATTCAGAAACTATATAAACTTGATCAGAAAAAAAAAACTAAGTTTTATTGACAGATTTTAATGTGGCAGTAAAATCCGTTTTCCAATAAATGTAATCTAACCTGAAACATCATAAACAGAAGTAAGCAAGAGAATTCTAAAATAGATATAACAGTTTAATAAAATTTATACGTAAATAGCTTTACTGTCCAGTACGCAGGTGGCTAAAATAAAACTGACGTCATTGACAAACTTATAGCTCTGCTTCCACTGAAGAACCCAAATAATACTTTAAATATATGCTATTTAAATCATGGGACCAAGGTTTCATTAAAAAAAGAGTCTCAAATTTTGCCAATAGATGGCAACGTACATATAAAATCATACATAAATGATGCACACTAGCAACCATATGCATATTGTTAGCAGACACGCAGTGTACAGTGTGCAAAAACATAAGCGAGCAATCTGAATAACTTTTGATCTAATGATCGGATCTTCACGTTCTAGGACTGAATCTTCACGGTTCGAGAAGATGATCTCAAATATGCTAATTCTTCAGTGCAGACGATATTTTAAGTTACGAAATCAGATACAAAAACGTACTTTCGTTGAGCAAACATACCTTTTTTTCAACAAATTTAGATTTTTGATTCTCAAGGTTGGCTTTAGTCATAATCTGGGAAATGTGGCCCCAATAGTCTGGTCACGAGACCTTAGGTAAATTTTATTTTTTACAAATTTAGCAATATCTCGATAACTTCTTATGCAAATCGAAAAATTCTTGCACACAATTATAAGACTCAATCATCCAAAGATAATTCAGGCAAAAAATAACTTTTAGCAAATAATTATAATATTTTGCATTATTTTTTTTAATAAGGGTCAAGAAAATTTTGAATTGTAAGGTATACAATTTTTACGCAATTTTTATGAAGGTAATTTTAAATATCTAAATTCAAAATTTGACTGAAATTGGACGAATGGTTTCTAAAAAATCGAATTGCGAAAATACAACTTTTAATAATGCGATTTTTTGGTAAATATATTTTTATTTATTCTTATTTCTTTATTATTTTTTTAATAAGAGTGGTAAAAGTAAGTATACGGTTTTTTTCCAGCATTTTAAGGAATATACATTTTAATGGCTATTAACAAAATTTGAGTGAAATTGGAAGAATGGATCCCGAGAAATCTAATTTTATAAATACGTCTTTTCCAAAATTCAATTTCTCAGGAATTATTTAACTGATTTCGCACAAATTCTGTTAATTGGCGTTTAAAATTGAGGATGATGTAAGAAATTGCAACAACTAAAATTAAAAAAGAAATAAATACTTATTAAAAGTTACATTTTGCTGAGAATTATCTTTGGATAAAAGAATTCGGTGAATACGCAAAAAGTAAAATTAGCATTAATGGATCAAAATTTTAGAACGTTCTCTTGACCAAACAATTGGAACCATATCTCCCAGATGGCAGCTATCCCCTACAGAAGGGTGTCAGAAATCCAAATCCATCGAAAAAAAGGTATATTTATTCCAAAAAAGGGCATTTTTGTGCTTAATTTCACAATTTGAAATATCGCTCGCACTAATTAATTAGCATATTTGAGGTCACCCCTTTGAAGCTTTGATGTCGAATCCATAAACGTAAATATCTGATCATCAGATCATAAGGGTGGTCCGATTTTTTAATTTTGTTAGCCGTACATAAATAAAATATTCTGCTATTCTTTGAATTTTTTTGCGGTTATTTTTTATACTCTGTTATAGCTCAACCTGTTCTCGCAGTAGACTGATCGTAAGGACAACATTCGTTGCGATCTGTGAACGGGTGGGTGATCACTTTGATCATCCTGCGCAGGAACCGAGAGTGCGCAATATCGATTATCCTAAAATTGTTCTTCCGTGATGTGCTTGAATTCCTGCTCAGATAGTCAGGTTACCAAAGTGAGAGATAAATTCCCTCTGTAGAGGTTCAAATTGTAATGGTATGTCTTTGGATTATCCTCAGGTATGCCTCTCAGACCGTCCCCGATTGCCCATAGTGCAACGCAAATAAACCTCGACTACTTTAACGCAACCTAGCGACAAAATGGGAAACTATTTTTTGACGGAAATCTTAACCTCATGATTCAAGCAACAAATATTTAAAGTTTCATTCGAATTCATTCGATAGAATTGGGCCATCAACACTTTAGTTTTAATCACCCTGTACAACTAGTGCACATAGAATATTTCGTCGGGGATAGAAGATTCAAGCGTCAGGAAATGATTGAAACTTTAATTATTCCCAAACATCGAGTTCTAGTAAAAATGTTATCTCTCTAGCTATTCGGATCAGGGAACAAAATTTTGATTGACTACAAATTTAAATTGACGGTAAAAATGTGATACGTTCTATTTTTACTATTCAAGAAATGATTAAAATTCACATTATCATCATGTATGTAGCTGTAGTAGAAATTTGAGTGATATCAATTGAAAAGTTTTCATTCAGTGCTGTTGTAATGTGTGCACTCAGTCGCAAAGTGGCCGAAATTTCGATAGCAAAACTTTCAGTAGTAAAAATTAAGAATATGTTAGAAAAATACATTTCAATTGAATTGAAATGAATTTATAAAAATCCAGCCCCACAGTAAATTACTTTCTTTCCACACATCGAATTTCCCATTTAAAAAATCAATATGGATAAAATTTATCACCGTATAAAACTATGCAATTTGGAAAGGCAAAGAAACTGGAAAGAATTTTTTACCGAATCGTAATGGAAAAAGTATGAAAAATCTCACATATTTCTCACTTTCTAAAACCATTTTCGTTCTTGATAGTGCAGCGAGTATTACGTAAGATTCACTTCTGTCTGTTTAAATGGCCCATTTTTTAAATTCGACTGTCGATCAAAATATATTTTTTTTCTCTTAGCGTTCCATTTCTCTAATGAAATGTTAGAGAAAGAAGATATTGGATTTCAGAGTGATGAAACATAATTTTAAAGTTAAAAGAAGTTTAATCTACGTAGATTTCTTTCGAAAACTTTTTCTATATGATATTTAAAGATGAATTCAATTAACAAGTTAATTAATTAAATCACGTTTTGAAAGAAAAATACTCCAGTGTTTGGATGGATGTTTCGTAATCAACTTATAATTTTGATCAAGTTCGGTAAATAGCACCAACTAATAAGGATTCATTAATTAAAAATATCAAAACGTATTTTGATATGCGAGAAAATAGAGAAATTGATCTATAGACATCTTCAATCCATAAATAGCAAAGAAATAGGTTATTGAGTTTATACCACTTCTTTTATTAAATAAATAATTCATCACGGTTTGATAACATTTTTCTTTTTCTATCGTAAAATTTAAATTTAATTATCAAAATGGATACTTTTCTGATAATGTTTAATTTAAACTATGACTGGCGTTGAACAGCAAACCCAATTTTGCGTTTATGATTCAATTTTCAATATTCAATGTTCAACTCAGTGGCCTTGTAATTTTGAACCCGGATCAGAAGACAAGGAGATTCCTGGATTAATCATTGTGACAGACTGCTTTCGATGGAACTAATCTGTATTTTCATTAAATGAAGGGGGAAACCATGAATCTTTCTCACGGTTAGTTTAACCGAAAAGGAGTTCCAATTATGATCTGTCTATTACTGGCATATTTTATGTCAGTACTGTGGTCGGTACGACCCGAGAGCAAAATTCAAATCTAAAAGCCACCACTGGGATTCAAACCTGGGTCAACTCATTGGGAAAAGAACTATCGATCCCCTGAGCCATCGTGGATAGAAATTTAGTTCTGAAAAAAATTATTGAAATATATATTAAGGGTGGTGATTACAATAAATTAAGGTCAATGCGGAGGATTTAGTATTACCCTGCCATGGATTGGGATGGTATTCGGTTCATCATGTTAAAAACTAGCAGATTAATCGGAATTCACCTTAACTAATCGTGTCTCTGTGATTCTGAATCCACTGTAATGTTATGTCCCCGGCTGTTTCAGAACCAGAACAGTCCCTCCATGGTTAAGTGTGTGGTTAGGAAGTGAAGTGCGAAGTCTAGGTGATTACTTAAACCATTTGCCTTTTGAGTTAAATTGTGGTAGTGTAGTGCAAGTATACACAAATGTTGTCTTCAAATTATCATTAAGAAAGAATCACAGACATTCGTGAATAGCCATTAGTGTAGCTCTAATGACACTTTAATTATAGAAAAAAGCAATTATAGGTAGAAATTTCCTCGAAATAGTTCTTGATGTAAGATGTAAAAGATAGCAAGTTATTCAAATCACAGTTAAAGAAGCGCTAACATTGTGACTTTAAACAGTTTCTGATAATAATCGAGTAACACAGAAAAGCTTTCAAAAATATTATTATGCATTAATTTAATCGAAACTATATGGTATCGTAATATTCGTCATATTATCATTTATTGTATTGTAATTCGCAAAAATAATAAATGTAGGATACATTAAAATGCAAATTAACGTTTTTTAAACTCGATAAAACAAAATTAAAGCAGCCGGCACATTTTTGTTTAGAATAGAAAAATAAGAAATATAATTATTTTCAATCGCAAAGTATAATGTTTTTCAAGGCTGACGAACCTTTTGACTAGTTTTTATTAAAAAAATTAAAAAATAGATCTTATTTCAATGTAAGAGATATTTTATATTAGAACTGCGGGTTTTGTTTTTTCCTATTTGTATGGATATAATAACGTTCCATTGAATTTTTTTAAGCTTCAAAGCATGCCAAAGTAAACGAAAAAAATATAAGGGAAAACTTAGAAGAAAATGTCTTTGCTTTTCTCAAAAAAAGAAAGAAAGAAATGAAATTAATAATTTCTGAGAAATTGCAAATACTTCAATTCTTTGAACACACACACATTGAAAATCGTATTGACTTTTTCATTCATCTCATCGTACAGCACCTGAATCTAATTTCCGGTCCTTTTGACAGGTAACGAGAAATATTATTAGAGAAAACATAATTTCATTTAAAATCCATTTTCAATTTCTTCTTAAAACAAACATTTTCTCATTTAGAAAAGTCATACTAAATTACTTTTGGTGAATGCAATGATGGAAACTACATTTCCTGCTTTAAAAAAATGACTCTTTTAAAAAATACTACCTTAAGTATGAATGTTTAAAAAATTTATTTTTCTTTTTGAAATAACTAAACAGTATTTTAAATGTAATGCTTTCAGAATAAAAATGATTTTAGGTAAGTTTATTAAGTTCCTTTAGCATCTATAAGGTATATTACAAAAACGTAAAATAAAAATATTTCCTAAAAAAAAAATCCTTAAGGCAACTACAAAAGTGTAAGGGAGTGTTTTTGATTTCTCAATTGTTAATTTGCAACAATTCACAAGTTTGTGTCAAATGCATGGCATGTTAATGTTAAAGCTTTAAGGCTTGTTTTTACTATCACGCTGAATCAATTTTCCGATTAAATTTAATAGGGTACCTGCAAACGGCGCCACGCGGGAGCATTAACGAATTCATGTGTCAAATGCAAACCTGATTAGCTGACCCACGTGTGACGTCTTTTCTTTGTAACCAATTATAGAAACGCTTACTCGGTAATGTTTACCGTGTTCCTTGGGTTTGTGTAACTTTTCTAATTAATATATAGAAAATAATTGCTCCAAAAATTTGATATATTGCAACATGTATACTTTTAACTACGAATTTTAATCGAAGAATAAGGATTTAAATGTAAGATTTAGCAAACCTATAAAACTCAGCGGCACGACAGCCCATAGTGGGCCAAGGCCTACTGTGCCCATCTCAGTTTTCTTGACCTTGGGCTCTGGGGTGCAGGGGCAGATGTTCCGGTTAGGTGGTCAGTCAAACACGGAACCCCCAGTGTTTAGCTCCCAAGCATGCTTGGTACTCATTTATCGACCCACTCAAGGGATGAAAGGCTGAGCCAACGAACCTATAAAAAGCAAGATAAAAAATCAAGAAAATAATATAACAGCATCGCTAATGTCAAAAAAGAGAGTTGTTTAAGTACAAAATGAAATTGGGTTTTGCTTTCACTTTTTATGAAGCAGCTTCATAAATTTATGTTTTTCAACCGGTATTTATTATTTTGAAATAGCAATAAAATAACATTTTCAGTCAGATTATTAGTAATTCGGTAGTTTGTATTCAGACATCTTGGTTGTCCTCTGACAGGTAATTTAACCTAGCCGACAATAAGCAATATTACACGATCCAGCATTTTTTACTGTAACCTGTCTTATTATAAATAAATGATCTGTTGTGGATTAGACTGAGGTATAAGGCAACCAATTTCTATAAGACATATAATAACAAAAGCATGAACCACTGTTAACTAAAGTAAATTCAAGTTTAAACGAATATAAACTAGTTTCTAGTTCAGAAATAACCGTTTTTCTCAATGGATTTCTCTATACAAACTTTCTTTAAGATATTCCTAAGTATTTTTATCAATTTCCTAAATACCTTATTTGTGTGGTGTGTAGAGTTTAAAGTTTCCACCGGGGTTTAATTCTAAGGGGTTAAAAGCTGAGTGTCTCGAGAAGCTAAGTTGAACAATTTTAAATATTTTATTTTATACGTAGGGGAGAGTGGGGTCAATTGTAACATTTTTTACTTAACTATTTTTAACTAACCAAAAATCCATGTGGTTATCAGGAAAGTACGACANCATAGTTAATTATACATATTATCATAGTTGTGATATATTTTTTTATTGATCAAAATAGTAGTGATAATTTAGGAGTAAAAATAATAATGAACAGAGACCTAAGGGTTAAACTTTTAACTTTAGGGGGTTAAAAATTTTAATTTATGCTGTGAAAGGTGACAAATAAAATAATGCACATGCAACATAATATAAATGATATAGGAAACTATTGGTGGTTCTTCAGGAGTTAAGTAATGGTTTGTAAACACAAGATTATTTATTTTCAGCTGTTACATTCGTCCCTTTACTTATTGTTACAACTGTCCCCAAGACTAAAATTGTTCAGCTTCATTTGTTAAAAACAATGCTAGTTAATTAACAAAACTAATCTTTTTTTATTTTGAAATGTTAATTAGGTGTCCACTTACATATTCGGTTAATAATTTTTATTTGTTTAAACAAAATTACTTTGTTACAATATAATATTCTAATACCAAAAAAAGTACTTACATAGCGTGAAAATATCTTTTGTAATGTAACTCTTTCAAAAGTACATAAAAAATTTTGCCATCAGGGGTGTACATGTAGATTTACTAAATACACCTTGTGCGCCACCTAGGAACCAAATCTAGAACCCGACACTCGAAATTTTTGCTCTGTTACAATTGTACCCTGTTACAATTGACCCCACTCTCCCCTATTTTTAAAATTAGTTAGTCTTCCGCTTTCAATTTTCGATATTTTTACAGAAACTTTATAAGTTTAATTATACGCAGAATGGATTTTCATGAATTTTAATTTTTTTTTTCAATGTGCCAATATTGCCGGCAACTAAATATAATAACTTTCCTTTCGAAATATTTTAATGCACAGGTATGTAAGTGATTGGATACCTCAATTAAAAGCACTAATTTGTATTTTATAATATTGTATAATACCCTTTTTAATATATCATAATATCTTTTAATAACAAAATCTTTCTTGAACAGAATGTGCATAAGATTTAGAGAGTGCAATACTGAGTTTTTACAGCAGCCATTTTAAAGGTGAGATATTTTTTCTCCGTAGGTCTTGCATGGTGCATTGTTAGAATTTTCATTTTGAAATTACGGTGAAATAATCGGCAGCCTGTCTGCCTAATTAACAGTAGCGTTTAAGGTAAAGAACACATTACTTTTTCCGGTTTGAAACTGTTTACAACTGGCATGGAATAAAAACCATGAATACAATATCATATAGTTTTATAATAATTTAGAAAACCGTAAAAATGAAAATTACATGGACATTGGAGTTAGGCTATGTTAGGCAAATGACATTAAAGTTAAGTTGTGTTTGAGTTGTGCTTTGTTAAATTGATAGTTGAATTGTAGGAAGCGTACTTTCCCACTTTATGCTCGCTCACCTCATAACCCATTAATTTCTACATAAAACAGCTAGCATTTATATTCATGTCATTTCCATGTGCGATTTTCCAATCTAGAGAAGTTTAACGATCCACACTTCATTTTGAAATGATCTTAAGCAGGAAGAAGGAAAAAGCTTGATTCATTACTTTTTTTTTCTGTTCAAGTAACAAATTTTAAAAGAAATGAAAACTTGTATTGTAATAGCGACCAACTATATATATAAATTTTTACATTTTCTTAATTAAATGCCATAAAAAATAAAAGGTTTTTTTTTGCTGAAATAAAATCAATTTTAATAAACTGCATAACAGAGTGTTTTTACCATGGGTCAGTTTGCAAATTCTACTCCAAGTGGCTGACAAGTTGCATTTATTATTTTTTTGTTGGAAAAATACAGTATCAGAGAAAATGTTTGTAGGTGCAAAATCACTTAACTAGTATTTAACGTAAGTCATTTTAAAAATTAAGACGTGAGAACTGCCCTATAGTGCAATATTCCTTTAATTATATCCAAATGCGTTATCCTTTACGTAAGATTGCTTTTACGTCAAATATTATTATGACTAAATGAGACTATATCCATGCCAAAGTCGGTATGTATTTTGAAATATACATAGTGTTCTCGGTAAAAAGAGTTCAATTTGAATTACTAGAAAAATATGTTTCCATTACAAACTAATAACAATAATTTCTCCATGATAAGTTCGTATCGAAATTCTTCTGTGGAAAATCGTGTTTTAAAACCAGCTGGATGTAAAGAACAAACAAATATGCTATCAACCAAAATGAAATCATTTTTACAATTATAAAGTACATTTTCGCATATCAATTTATGTAAACAAAAATGTGCCTAAAATGTAAAATATTATTAACTGAAAACCACCTTCATGCCAAAAGTTATGTATTTTACAATTGATGAGTGTTATAAGTGTATTTTTTATTTTGTTAATTTCCATCATATCTGAAATATATTGATAGTAAAAATATAGAATAAAATTATTTATCAGATATATAGCATAATAAAAATGATATGTAAAAATGATATGTTATAAAAATGATATGTATCATAAATGATATGTAAAGATTTTTTTACTTTTTCAAAATCTCTCTCTTGATTTTTATATAAAAATTAGTTCCTATTTTGAAATGAAATTACATGAAAAAATCAAATTCGAACATTTTACGCTCAACAAAAATTTTAGTAAGTAATGGACTGCTTAATGGAGCGGCTAAGACACCAATAAAATATTTACTGTCCTTAATGTTTTCTCTTTGAGAAAAGAGCTTGAGTCAAATTCCAAGAAAAGTATGTTTAAATACTGTGCGACATTGACATTTTCACTGTGATTGGTTTGTGCTGAACTTCTTTGCATAAAACTTCCAAAACTTTTGTCATTTGCAAGCATTCATCGGCGAATAATAATGTATGGAAAGTCATTTTGTAACCTTTCGCTGCTCCGATGTTTGATCTCGTTTTAGATAAATGTTTACCAGGAACTTTTATGGACGAATAATTCATAATTTCATGCTACATGATAACGAAATATATCTGGGAGTTACTTGTTTGAATCTCATAAAACTTTTACTATGCATTAAAAATAAAACGAACCGAATATTATTTTTTTCATTTAGCAATTAATGTGTATGACAGAAAATCACTGCAGTTGAAATTTGAATCCGTTTTTTTATGTATGTATTTCTTTTACAGTACCAATTAAATTAAAGATGGATTTGAATTCAATATATCTAATATTTAGCAATAATAGCATTGAAAAGTATCTAGTATTTGAAACAAATACTTAATGAGTAATTAATTAATTGCCGAGTACATTTCGTATCAAATAAATTTCAAAATATTAAACCTTTTTCATTAGAAAAACAAAAAACTTAAATTTATCTTAATTTTCTGAGCATCTAGATGGCGGCACCAAAAAAATGTATCATTTATCAACTAAGAAAATAAGTTCAAAATATCAGTTCTAAGATTTCTGTATCTATCTATCTATCTATCTATCTATCTATCTATCTATCTATATATATATATA